>NW_006160119.1:798874-817946 GCF_000334495.1 Tupaia belangeri chinensis
ATAATGATGATGATAAACTTTGTTCTAGAATTATTTTTCTTGCTTTCTGAATAATAGAACCAAGTACATGTATTTGTTGCTGTGATGATCGTAAGACATTTTTACGCAGAAATGTCTATATCTCTGTCTCTCTTCTTGTCAAGGAAGGTGCTGAATTACAGTTAATTTAGACCCACTGGGGTATGTTGAGCATCTAGTACCTTCTTCCACAGACTTGGCATTCAGTGTCCAAGACTGTGGTATCAATCTCATTGAACACGGTAACCTCTAAGACCCGGTCTCCATCCCGGCATTATTCCCTCACAGTTTATTACGGTGTGAACTTCCCCATCCCCAACCACCCCCATCTTTTACTAGAAGATAGGTTTTCCAGAAACCTATAGCCTTGTATTCACCTGCTTCACACTCTCAAAATTCATCTGCCCGATACTTTCGAAAGGCAAATGAAACTCGCTAATCCAAGGCAAAACCCTACGAGTCAATAGAAAATAAAGAATTCCCGTTTAACCTCACTTGGCTTCAGAACTGGTCTACGTAATGACTTGCCATCTGTCTTGAGAAGACAGGCATTGGGGCAGAACAGAGCGAACGCCGCTGTCAGTGCAGTGGAGGCATCTGCGTGAGGCGGGACGGATGGACCTTGCTCACGCAGAATACCCGACGGCTGTCTGCAGCATGTGGTGGCTGTGGCGAGCCGTCTTAGGGGGCCTTTGCAAGTTCCTATGGCCAAATCCAGAACCAAGTGCTGCTTCGAAATAGACAGGGGTAAGCGAGCGAGCAGGGAAGGAGGACGTGGACAGGCACCGGCGGCAAGAGCAGCCATCTGAATAGGAGCCTTTACAGTGGGAGGGTTACAGTGTGACATGCAGCCCAGCCGAGACTCACCAAATGTGGGGCAGCAACTAGCATGTGCTGTTCCTTTTTAGCGTAAGAAGGAAAATGTTATGTTGATAGGCCTATAGGGGAGCGTGCAGTGCTTCGTGTTGATGTGTATTTGATTATAAATGCATTTGAAGGGACTGTGGAGCTGTTGATCTTTGCCAATTGCACCTTAGGGATTCAAGGCGTTGTGGAAGCCTACCAGAGCTGTCTTCCTAAGCTTCAACTCTACGGTCCCACAAACATCGCTCCCATCATTCAGAAGGTTGCCAAGTCAGCATCAGAGGAGACAAACACCAAGGAAGCATCGGTAAGGAGTGGGGAGAGTCTTCTGCTCATGGGTTTACCCGTCCACACCTGGATAGTGACCATAGCACCCATCCCACTCCAACATGGATTCCAGCATTTCTACCTATGTGACCTTGGACACACGACTTCGCCTTCCCCTGTCCTCACCTCATCTGAAAAGCAAGGACTATCACACACATCTCCACTGGGCCAGAGGCTCAGAGATGACAGTATCAAATGCCTACCACATTGCTCCCTCATTTAACTGCTCACTCGGCATTTCCCTGGGCTGGCTGATGGCACAAATACAGTCCATACCAACCAGAACCACTGATGGTCTCCCTCGCCCCACTCCTTTCCGTCTTCTCAGTCTCTGTGATCTCATCTACCCTGACATAAGTAGTGACCTGTTGCTCCATGAAAAAATCGCAGCAGCATGTAGCAGTTTAAAACGACAGTGAACACGTATCATGTCGTACACTTTCTATGGGTCAGGGATTCAGACACAGCTCACATGGCTGGTTCTAACTCCGGTCTCTTTCGAGGTTGTGGTCAAGACGTCGGCTAGGGCTGGATTCAGGCTCATGTACGCCCACGCGAGTCTTTGGCCTCCCACGCCCCCCAGGGCAGGTGTCTGCTCTCAAAAGACACCTCGGGAAGTAGAAGGACACGCAATAAGCACCCAGTCTGCACGCTACCAGGGAAGCTGCAAGTTGCTTCTCTAAGTCAGGAATAGCTGTTTTCCCTAGATCTTCCTCCTGGTTCTGAGCAGTCTATGGTTCAGGGTCCCTGGTTACTGCTGATTTCTAAAGGTCATAAACTTGAACCTCTCAGGCAAGCTGCACCGGACAGTCTGCTGCAAGATTTCCTCCTTCATTTTATAAAGCTGTTCTAGGGAAAAAAAAAATAATAATAAAAAACAAAAAGCTCCTCTTGATCTAAACAGAATCTCGAGACTGTAATACACCATCCGTGAGAATCTTCCTGGCCTGACTCTGGAAGGAGCGGGTACTGCTAGATTTATAGATGATTCCCACCAAACGCCGGGTCCAGCAGCCAATTACCTTTAGTTAAATTAGCCTGGGAGGATCAGATTTTGTGATCCCAATAATCTCTTCAAACTAGTAAAGCCATAGACCCTTTCTGAGAAGTATTTTTAAAGGCACAAAATAAAATGTTTTAAAGGAATCAAATTATATTGAAACTCAGCAAAATATTTTTAAATGTGACACAGAAGTATTATAAGTATAGTAATAAAATGCTTTTTATTTTTCATGTTAAATGATAAGGACCAGTAGCCAGTCCAATAACCCCACCATTTCTAAGCCGTATGGAGTATAAATGGCACTTGAAATATCTGCAGTGTCTCTAATATAAAAAGCAGAAACCTGTGATTTCCTTTGGTAACTGAGTCAAATACAGCTAATGCTAATTTGGTTTATTGATTACGTTATAATTTTTTAAATGATAAATTTCAGCTAGGGGTAGCGAAAATAAAAATGTAGTTTACCTCAAGGTCACAGCCTTCCGAAGCCTTTCAACAATCCACAGACCCAGATTAAAAACATCTGCTCAAAGTATCAAGAGACTCTGTCCCACTGCCTGTTTCTCAATGGCTTGCCAGCTAAAAATGATTTTTACATTTTTTTAATGCTTGAAAAAAATTCAAAGAATTTTTTGCATCCGACAAGAGGTAGGCGAGAGTGGAAAATGAAGAGACACTCAGTCTCTCCCATTGTGAGTCACTCAAGGGCCCACCTGCTCGTGAATAAAGAAGCAGTTCCCTTTCTTCCAGGTCTGGCACCCACCCCGTCCTCCGAGCTGCACCCTGAACAGGATGATTTATGATTCTCCTGCGTTCCGAGCCCATTCCCTCCATCCCTAAACCAGCAAGGTTGCCCCTCTGGCCCTTCCCCCTGCACCTGTCTCTGCACCTCTCCGGTGCCTTCATCACTTCCTGTTCCTCCAAAGTCGCAAGCCAGCTTCCCTGTGAGCATATAAGACTCAAAAACACAGATGTGGCTTAAGATAACAGCTGGAGTAAATGTGCAAACTGAGGCTCCGTCTAGGGCTGGGGTGGGCGGTCAGTTAATAGCCATGGAACAGAACTGGTCTTGACATTGAACCGTGTGTAAAACAGTCAGAACATAAGCCTGTCTTCTTCACCATGCGAGTTTCATAACTCTCCAGTTTGCATTTTTTGTTTAAGCACGTTTTTTTTTCAGACAGAGAGAAAACATTTTCGCACTTCCAGCCTATCTGCAACCTTTTAAATGTGTGATGCTCAAACCAGATGTTTTCAAAATGTGGCTCTTCGATGTAGCCTTTCCCCCTTTGAAATATGGCAACTTGGAATAGTTTAATCTCCCCACTTTTGCTCCCTGTAAATGTCAGGCATCCTGTGAGGGTTGCTTTGGAAGCGCTTCTGAGTCACGCATGAGCTGCATTTCACTGGCCTGCTGTCCTTCTCCCCAGTGAAGGCTGCCACGGGGCCTCTCACGATGACTAGCAACACTGATGACCCCCAGTGGGTCTTCCTTCTCCAGACCCCAACGCATTTCCCAAGCCTTTATCGTGCTCTGAACACAGAGCTTTTCCTCTGGTGCCTGTCTGCCGTGAGCCCCTGTCAGCCCCTCCAGGTGGAGAGGAGCCGGGGAGGCTGCAGGCCAGGAGCCGGGACCTAGAGCAGGAAGTCGCAGGAGAGCTCTTCCGGCAGGTGTGCCCAGGGAAGGGCCAGCACTTTCTTGGGACGGGGCCTTCAGAGGAAGAAACAGCCATCCGGACCCTCTCCTTGCAGGGCTGTAGATTAGTGCGGTCCAACAGAAATGTAATACAAGTCATGTGTTTTAACTTCTCTAGTAGCCACCTTAAAAAGTAAAAAGAAACAGGAAACCAGCAGTTAGCGTAATGGCTATGTCACTGGACTCCCACATAATCGACCGCGGTTCACATCCCAGACCTGGTGGCTTAAAACTCACGCCAGGTGCATGTGCGTGTGTGCCCAAGATCCCGAGAGGAGAATGGAGGAGAAGGGATTGTGGCGTGACCATCCCCCCTGGGGGGTCATTTCTCATTTTCTGTCTCTATGTCTCTCTCTGTCTGTCTGGCAAGCGCACGCGCCCTATAGTGAAAACCTCTCCAAAAAAAAAAAAAAGAGTAAAAAAGAAAAAAAAGTAAAAAGAAACAAATAGAGCCAGCATATTGACATTGTAGCGTGTGCTCTATACAAAAATTAATATATTTTACATTTTTATACGGCGTCTTCAAGATTCATGTTTATTTTACATGTACAGCATCTCAATTTGAAAGCCAAATTATCATCACACATACCTGGTCTTTATTTAGAATGTACAAACTGAGAGTTGTAAAAGCGCTTATATATTTAAGTTGTTCCAAACACACTTACAAGGTTGAAAGCTAGATAGCTGGGTACCTAGTCTTAAAGTTAAATTTAAATTTATTAAAATTGAATAAAATTAAAATTTCAGTTTCTCCAGCTGCCATACAAGGGCTCAAGAGTCTCAAGGAGCTAGTGGCTATTTTTCTGGCCCGCACAGCCTAACGGTCTCGCAGCTGGAAAGGCCCACATAACTGAGCTAGTCCCACCTCACTGGGAAGTGAAGAAGCTGAGACCCAAGGGGTGAAGGGCCTGCCCCGCGTCTCACAGAGGAGGCTGAGCTAGTCTCTCTGCCGCTCCTCTGTCACGCTGTGCTTTGCAGCTGTCAGAAAGGTAGTCACTGCAACCGTCCCTGCCGCGAAGTCCCGTTGCAACCTTAAGGCCTCGGCACTCGGCACAGGCACTCTGCACGCCCGCTGGGCCGTTGCGTGGTCGGTGCAGCGAGGCCGCGCGGCTCTAACAGTGTCGTGTTGTCCTTGTCTCCCGCTTCTCGGCCTCTACTCTCCCCGACCTCTGACTGCAGCAATACTTCATCCTGCTGATCCTGACCGATGGCGTCATCACAGACATGGCCGACACGCGGGAGGCCATCGTCCACGCCTCCCACCTCCCCATGTCGGTCATCATCGTGGGCGTGGGGAACGCCGACTTCAGTGACATGCAGATGCTGGACGGTGACGACGGGATTCTGAGGTCGCCCAAGGGAGAGCCGGTCCTGCGAGACATCGTCCAGTTCGTGCCCTTCAGGAACTTCAAACACGTACGCATCTGCGTCCGGGCCGCGCTTCCCGGGGCGGGCAGAGCACGTGTGTGTCTCCCACTGTGTCGTGTGCAGTGACCCACCAGGCGCGAGGCAGCCCCGGCCGTCCTTTCCTGGGTCAGACCCTGTCCCACACCAAGGATGCAGCATAGCTTGACGCATCGGAGGGAGTGTAGATTGAGTCGTCGATAAGGAATCGTGTTCGCTATGGCAACCAGATCACATTGATACTGACCCTCAGCCATGTAATTCAGTGTCCCCAGGGCTGTCACACAGTCGGCAGCCTATTCCCTGCCCAAGGGTGTCTGCCCCAGGGAGCAAGGAGAAGCAGAATTCTGCCCTGGGTCGTCTCTGTCTGTCAAGCCGCGTACCCTGACAGAAGTGTTTGCTTTGACAAAGCACATTGGCAAAATGAGAGGCACCAACCCTCAGTACGTTCATAGCAGGTGTCATCAAAGCTTTGTTTAACTCATTCAGGAGTAAAAGCTAGTTCAAGGGAGTCTGTAAGACAAATGCAGTGAGTTGAGGGAATTCTGGAATAGGTTTGCTGGAGTGTATTCAAAACTTTCAAGTAAAAACTGGGTAAAAAATATATGACCTTTGAATTACCTTCTCTGCTGGACAGAAATCATTTGTATTCTGCCAGGTTCCTAAAAATTAGCATCTAACTTTAGAGCCTCGGGGTCTTATCAGTTATAAGTAGTGAGTCAAGAGGTGCTGCATCCCGGACGGTCCTAAGGGTCTGACTAGACAATACCCTAGTACAGCACTGAAAAGTGCTCGTTAGCAATTTTTTTGCATTTCCAAATTTTGGATAGTCATTAAGTGGCTGGAGGAAGGAGCACCTTTTTTTTTTTTTTAAGGGTTTTGCCATAGGTCATGGGCACTTACCAGAGAAACAGAGAGAGACAGTGAGAGGGAAAGTGAGAACTCACCCCCAGGAGGATGGCCACACTGCAATCCCTTCTTCTCTATTCTGCTCCTGGGATTTTGGGTATGTGCGCACATGTGTCTGGTGTGAGTTCAAGCTGCCAGGTCAAGGATTTGAACCGCAGTCAGCCATGTGTGACTCCAGTGCCTTAACCACCATGCCACCTGATGGCTCCTGGAAGGAGCGTCTTTAAAATTCCCACAAAACCCTGTACCTACACAGCTACCATTACTCAGAGGAAAACCTTCTTTAACTGATCAGAGGCTCCGTGGGGCTAGCGTGACCCTGAAGAACCGCCTTCAACTGTGTCTGGGAGTCAGGGTCGCTTGGGTGGTTGCAGACGGTCCTCGGGATCTCGTCTTGTGCCCCTTGTGGGAGCCGCCCCTGCAGAGCCGCCCCGGCCCCTGCTGTGCTTCCCGGAGGCCTTGGCCTCTGCACGGCTGGTGGAGCCAGCAATACCAACCACCTCTCCCAAAGGCTGGTTCAGAGTCCTCAGTGTCCTGAAGCTGCTCTGTAGTCTTGGGGAAAAAGAGAGGCCAGCAGGTGATGTGGAGGTTAAGGCACTGGATCCCACATGGCTGGCTGTAAGGTTCAAGTCTCGGACCCAGCGGCCTGAAAATTAAGTCAGGAATGTGTACCTATGTGGTCAAAATCCCAGTAAGACTGAAGGAGAAGGGCCTGAGGTGTGGCCAGTCCCCTCTGGAGAGTGGTTTCTAAGTTTCTCCCTCTCTCTTTATCTCTCTTTGGAGAGCACACATGCCCTATAACAAAACATTTCAAAAAAAATTTTTAGAGAGAGAGAGGTTTTTGCTATAGGGTGCATATACTCACCAGAGAGAGAAACAGAAAGTGAGAAATCATTCCCCCGGGGGGATGGCCACGCTGCAATCCTTTCTCCTCCATTCTCCTCTCAGGATTTTGGGCACACATGCACACACATCCGGCCTGAGTTTCAAGTTTCCAGGTCCAGGATGCAAACGGTGGTTGACTACATGAGAGTTCAGCAACATAACCATCACAGCATTTGCTGGTCCGCCCAAAAAATGTTTAACCAAGAGAATTCCTCCGTTTTTATGCTAGAGCAGTCTTGTTTCCGGAACCACTTGTGCGGTGAGGTCTGTGTTCCCATGTCCCCCATCACTGAGGGACACAGCTTCATTACCTTCCCCTGCAGACTCTCCCCCACGGGCCTCAAGTCAACGCGTTAGCCTCAGAGAGGGACGGGCACCATGCATCCACTCTGAGCCTTCCCTCCTGACGCTTACTTGGAAAAGTCTTTGTCGGAAGCTCCCGCTAAGTGAAGCCCTCTCAGCCAGTTTATCAGAGCGTGTCCAGGCATACCTGGACCCGGATTCGGCTCACACGGGAGCCCAGTGCCGCTGCTGCCCAGCCATTGCTCGTTGTAATGACTACCCACCTGCCACCCCACGCCTGACTGTAGGCCCAGTCCCAGGCCAGGGTCAGAGCCTTTAGCACACGCCCTTCAGATTTCTGTTTGTTCTGTGCCTTTGGGGATAGATTTGCAAGGGAGCATTCAAATAAATCACCAGACCAGCAGCTTCAGCTGAGTCTTAGATTTTCTGACCTGCTGGGACCTCATGGGGCCGTAACTGCACACTCCAGGGCTCCTGGAATGATGAGGTATTATTCAAAGTGTACTGCCACACGATTATGATTTCCCTTTTAGAGAGGGCTGCAATGCCATTAAAATTGTTAAAGGAACAGAAAATCCACGGCTGCCTACAGAGTTGAGTACAGAAAGAGTTAAGTAACAAGAGCAGCACCCGGTCCCTCCCACAAGCCCTTGGGACACTGCCTGTGGTGAGGATTAACGGTGTCCCTCTGTCCTGTCAGTGTGCCCAGGGACAAGGCTTCCAAATGAAAGAGGCTCACCAAGCCCTCAAGTTGTCCACGCAGGGACAGCAGGCAGGCGTTTTCTCTGTAAGGAAGGATGCGCTAGAGAAGGCTGGGTTTGCCAGTTACGTTTCTCATCGAAGCCGATTAGTCCCCAAGTGTCCAAGGTGGAGGAAAGGATGTTCTCCCAGGTTCTGACGCCCTGTCCCATTTTGTCAGCCAGTGAAAAGGGATGGCCACCTCTCTGATCACCAGCCATGGCTTCACCTGAGTGAAAATGGATCGAAGCACTTACTCCCTACCACGCCTAGAACTCCCAAACCTCAGTCTCCCTGCCTCCCCTGCACACCCAGGAGCACACGCCCACACTTGTGTGCTAAAGCCAGACCACTGAGCCATGAAGCGCTCTAACCTATACCCCAGTCTCCTCCTCCCCTCCCAATACTCCGGACAAGGCTCTGCTAGGTGAGGGGCCACCATGAGGTGATAAGTCGGGGGTCTAGGCCTCCAGGAATTTACCCAAGAACTGAATGACTGAGGCACCATCCTTGCAGAAAACCACACCCTAAGCAAGTTGCAGGTGTTGGAAAGAACTGAAATGTTGCTACAAAAATTCGGAGCAGAGAGAATTAGCCACGAGGAAAGCCGTCCTGCTTAGGCTGGGCAGTTGAGGAAGGGCAGAGCCTTGCTGAGCCGAGAACTGAGGAACCGTCAGCCCTCAAGGGGAGGGTGGAGCAGGGTGAGGAAGTAGGTTCGCCCGAGATCTGCACTGCAGAGTCCGCGGCTATCCTGTGCATGGCTGAGGCAGGATACCAGGAGACCCACCGACCTTATCTTCATGGATTTCAAATTAGATCTGAAAACCATTTCATTAGCCAAACTGACCTACTCTGGTTTCGATACGCCATAAATAAAAGGGAAAGTAAGGAGCTGGTGTTTCCTACACGCCATGAGTTGTCTCTCTTGTCGCCCCGGCATGAGAACCTCGAGCTTTGAACAGGCTGCAAGCCGTGTGCTCTGAAGGTGCCTTAACCTCTCTGCGCCACAGACTTCACCTCTGAAGTGACGCAGATGATGCCTGGGTTGGACATCAAAGGTGACCTTGAGACAAGGATTGACAGGATGCACACAGTGACCAGTTCTTACTGCTGCGACTACTAGCTGCTTAGTGTTAATTTTCCAACCAACTAATGCCCACCAGCGAAGATGCAGAAGCTGGTGAGAGACCCACTTAGGAACTGCGTCGTCCAGTACGAGCCATGAGCCAATGTGGCTATTTGAATTTATTAAAGTTAAATAAAAATTGAAATCCAGCTTCTCGCTGGGTCACACTGACCGCATGTTGGGCTCGATGGTTGCATGTGACTAGCGACTCCCCTACTGGACAGTGGGGACAGACTCTTCTCGTGAGTAACAGCAAGTCTTCTTTACAGTGGATTACATGAGCAGCTCTTTAACCAAGAGTGACATTACTACCGTGGAGGCACTTTTTGAAAATTTGCCAGAGGGCATATATGCTCCACAGAGAGAGAGTAGGAGAGGGAAAGGCAGCCCGGGGCACAGCCATGCCGCAATCTCTTCTCTCTGTTTCTCCACCCTGTTGGGATTCAAGACATGCAGCCTATGTACCTGGTATGTCTTCCAAGCTGCTGAGGCTGGGATTCAAACTTTGCAGTCAGCCATGTGGGATCTGGCTGCCTTAACCACCAGGCCACAAAGTCAATCATGGAAACAAAGCTTTTAGGTTTACTTGTTATAATTTATTTCTTCCATGAGGGAGAGAGTGAGAGAGAGAGACCCCTAACGAGATCCTCGAGCCGTGACCCACCCTAGCCTTAGCCGGCTCCAGCCCAGACAGGCACACTCGTGCCCCAGCATGTGCAGAGCGGCCGGGGAGGGACCCAGAGGCCTTCCCATGGCCCAGGTGAGTTCCTCTGGATCGTCACTGGCCCCATATCTGGAGACATTTTTGACAGTGACAAATGTGGGGTCCTGCCCACAGTGGGCACGGGGCAGGGATGATGGTGAACATCCCATAGTGCACAGGACACTCCCTCACCCTGAGGGAGCCAGCACATGCCAGCAGTGCTGAGACTGAGGAGGCCTGGGTTGCACACATGTGGCACACCCTCCCCGTGGGTTTGGAAGTCAGGGCTCGTGGCTGCGAGCATTTCTTTCCCTGTGATTCAGTAGTGTCAGAGCGGCATTTTATGCTTCTCTTCACTGTCACCTCGTAATAAAATAACTGTTGCAACTCCAGTTATCGCATTCTAGTTCAAGATAGAAAGGAAGGGGAAAGGGGAAGGGACCCTTGGTCCCTGCCTGGCTCTCTCAACCAGGAGACCAAAGCTTCCGGGAAACTACTAGCAGTAAGCTTCCGTTTATATATCAAGGACAAAATGGGCCCAACAGCCATCTCTCGGAAATCGAGGCTTTGCTTTCTAACCTTCGAAAGGTGGCCAGGCATTTCATCTGCCCTGGTGTGCCCGTGGTCCGCGGTCCAACACAGCTCCGAGCAGATATTTCTAAAAGAACCCGCACCTGAGAATGCCAGGTGTCCAGTGTGCTGACATCGTCCAAATGTGAGAGGCCACTTCAGCAGCCTCTTCACAGTGTTTTCAAAGCGTGTTAAAGACACGTGTGTCTTTCTCTGAGAGTCTGTCAAGTGGATGAATGCTTATTCTCCTCTAGCTTGCCTCTGAGGACACTGGGCTAGCCAAAGTCGAATGGCTGAGCGGCACGCCCCACGGGAAGGGCGAGCTAGAGACCAGACCCCTTGGCGTTTCGCCCAGCATCCTCCCGTCGGGGTCTGAGACACTCGTAACTGCTCGAGGTCTCGGCTTCTTTAACAGCGGATGATGAGGCTGGGCGGCTGAAGTCACTTGCTCAGGGGGTGCAGTTAGTGACAGGTGTCAGAGCCAGACATCAAGTCCGGCTCCGCATGACTGCAGGGTCTCCACTGGGGAGTCATCACTGCGGATCACGCGGCCCTGTGCCTGTGCTCCTGAATCTTACGGTGGGTCCAAGATGCTGACGGATAACAGCCCCCATAGGGAGACGCTCAAGACCCTCCATCACCTGGCTTCAAGCCTGTTTCCAACCAGATGCCACACCAACCTGCATCTGCTACACACACACACACACAAACAAACACACACACACCACACACATATACACACACACATACACACACACACATACACCCACACACACACTACACACACACCACACACATATACACACACACATACACACACACACATACACCCACACACACACTACACACACACATACACCCACACACACTACACACACACCCACACACGCACACTACACACACACCACACACACATACACACACACTACACACACATACACCCACACACACTACACACACAACCACACACATACATACACACATCACAAACATACATACACCACATACATACACACACCACACACATACATACACACATCACAAACATACATACACCGCGCATACATACATACACCCACACGCACCACACACACATACACACACTATAACACACAGCACACAGCACACACACCACCCCCCACACACACACCACATACACACCACACATACCACACACACACACTACAGCACACACACCACGCACACACACCACACACACATACACACACACATACATCCACACACACATCCACACACACCACGCACACACATACACACACACCACCACACACACCCACACACACATACACTTTTTCAGCCCCATCAGATGACTCACTATCCCCACAATGATCAAAGGCCATTCTGCCAAACCCTCTTTCCATTGTAAAATATGACCAGTGTAAATGGTGCCCCTTCTCAGAAGCGCGACACCGTCTCTTCTGAGATCTCCAGGTCTCTGTTCCCTGTGCTCTGGTGACAGTGCTGGCGGCTCTCTGGAGCAGCGCCGTGCAGACGTCACTATGCATAGAAATCATGGGGCGTCGTGGTAAAACGCAGAGTTTGACTCGGCATCCCGGGGTCCAGTCTAAGGGGCCACGTCACTAAAAAGCTCCCATGTGACGTGGTGATGGTGGTCTGTAGCATGTACCGTGTTTTACCTCGTACCAGAGGGAGTACTGGCCATGCCCGCCTCCCCGACACGATTACAGCCTTCACAGTGGCCAGAGCCATCGACCCATGGCCCTCGTGGAATGCGGCAAGGTAAGTGCAGGCCTGGAGTCGAGTGTGAGTCGGGGACACTCGGCATACAATTCATCGTGCCATTCAGCTTCCACCCATCTTCGGACGTGAGTAGTTTTATATTTTGAAACAGGCATGAAAAAAATAGATAAAATGACTCTTGCTTGGAGTAGACCAGCAGATAAAGAATGTGAGGTTGGCTGCCGGGAGGAGGACTCGAACTTTTAAGACCGGGTCTGAATCAGATTCCTTTGACCATGAGCCAAAGTCATGGTGATTTCTTCTCCCCACAGGCATCCCCAGCTGCCCTGGCAAAGAGCGTGTTGGCTGAAGTTCCGAACCAAGTCGTGGACTATTACAATGGCAAAGGAATTAAACCAAAGTGTTCCTCAGAGATGTATGAGTCTTCTAGGACACTAGCCCCGTGAACACTTTTACAGAGTTCTGAAATACTACTCTTACTAATATTTACTACTTCTCCTGTCCCTGTACTTTAACATTGACACACACACATTTAAAACAGCACGTTTTGGTGATTTTTAACTAACCATTTTTTCCCTTTGCATGTGTAGCCCCAAGGCAAGGCCTGGATCTGTGAAGCCCTTGTATTGTCAAAGACTTTTTACAAAGAAACACAAATAATTATAACCTACTCTTTACATTACAGCATGCCGCCTTCAAATAAATGGTATCTGTATCCGTTTTTTATACAGGTTTGTTGAAATTTTGCTAAATTTCTTATCTTTACACTATAAAGCATTTTGAAACATTTATTGAATGTTGATAGCCAAAACATACTTGGTTTTATCTGCTACAAGATGACAGACTTTTCAAGAATGGCAGATGCATGGACTGTATTTTGCATGTTTAAAATTTAAAAATACACACCCACTGTTTTTTCACAGTTCTTATCTATGAGTCCTCCCTGCTGAGAATGGTCTCTCGACTAAGAAGAGATTTATACACTGTTCGTCTTTTGAAGTGGATCTGGGACGTCTAGCCCAGCACCTGTCAGATCTTACTGTGCACATAAATCGCCCGAGAGTCTTGTTAAAAGTCAGATTTTGTAATAGATCTGGGTGGGGCCCAGGATTCTGCGTCTCTAACAGGGCCCCCGGTGATGCTTACAGAGCCCTTAGTCTGTGCTAAGAGTTGCGAGGGTCTAGACCGCAGGCTGTCATACCAGAGACCATCCAAAACAGGGCAGCTCCTCGTGTGCGTGGGAATGGCCCCTCTGCCCTGCCTGCCTCCGAGGTGAGAGGAGCAAGGAATGAGGCTGATTCCAGAGGCTGCACACCCCGTTAGTCTCACTGCTTTATAGTCACACCTCTTCCTAAACGAAGCTAGAGACCGCTCCTGCTGGCTAGCCCCCGCCCGTCTAATGACGCATCGTAGGAGCACTGCATGGTCGGTTCGATTTTATGTCAACCCGTAAGAATAACCTCAAAAAGCTGTCGTTGGAACCACACAGTGGAACGAAACTGGTCCATGCAAATAGCACGCGGTGCGGGGACTGGCACCTGGTTCACAAGCTGGCCTCTGGGCTTACCGGAGGCTGCTGCTTGCCTCTCTGTCTCCCAAGAGAAGCTCTCTAAGTGGAGCTGCCTGGCATCATCGCTTTGTGTCGACGGGTCTTGTTTCAGTGTAAAGTGCCCAGTCTTGACCCAGAAGAATGGGCGTTTCACCTGCACAATCTTCTAGCAAAGAAATGGACAAGCGTTTGCAACCAGAAAAGGCCTGATGTGGGACTTATTTTTGTCAGTGACAGGGAGGTAAATCACAGGGAAAAGTGAGTCTTTGCTGTTCGTTTGGGTGTGGCATAATTAACAACCAAATCGAACGCTTTGTCTGATCTCCAGAGTTTTAACCGTAGGTCCTAATCTTGCAAATACACGTCAACAAAATGCACAATGTTTTGGGAATGATGGCAAAAATGTATGACTAAAAAATCATAAATATCTAAATTGTATTGTTTTATGAATAAATTGGGTACTTACTGAATTTTCTCTAAGAGTTGTGATCTCGTTTCTCTTTTCAAAGCCATTTCCTAAGTGATTTATTTCATGTAGGTGATGGGGCTTCAGATCAGAACTAGCTCTTTCACAGTCCCAAGAAAGCATATGAATTATTGCTTCTAACAAACAAGGAATTAAAATATTTATGTACTATAATACAGAAATATCTGGAAGCTGTTTCTTACGCAAAAACAGAACATGAAATTCTGTCTATGTGCCCAATTCATAGTAAGCAGTCAATAGATATTACTGACTACAAAGGTGACTAAAAAAATAATGAATGAGGAGACCAGAGGTAGCATGGTGGTTAAGGCTCTGGACTCCTACGAGGTCGACCACAGTTTGAGTCCCAGACCAGGCAGCTTATTTTCTCACTCCCCACCCACCCATCTCGTTCTCTGTCTCTCTCTGGTGAGCACACATGCCCTATAACAAATTAGAAAATAATAATAATTCGTTCATTTAATTTAACAAATAATACTTTAAGAAAAAAATGAACGAATGGATGGACTTGTTGGTGTGCCCCGTGAGGGATCTCTCACGTACTGCATATTTAATAGGTAGACTAAGTGCTCATGGCTGTGAAGTAAAATGCTGAAAATCTGGCCCCATGTGGATATGTGGCTGGAAAAGGAGAGGCTATTTTAGCCTTTGTAGATAAACCTTCCTGGCATTTGTAGTAGTTCTTGGTTGTTGATAGGATTTCATATTTTGCATTGAACTTTTAAAAAACTACTGCTTATTGGGTCAGTAAGTGGTGTTGTGGTTGGGGCTCTGGATCCTACATGACTGATTCTGCAGTTCGAATCCTGGACCCAGCAGCGTGAAATTCATGCACGGTGTGTGTGTGTGTGTGTGTGTGTGTGTGTGCGTGCTCAAATCCCAAGAGGAGAATGGAGGAGTAGGGATTGTTGCATGGCCATTCTCCCTGTGGAGTGATTTCTCACTTTCCCCGTCTCTGTCTCTCTCTAGCAAGTGCACACACCCTATGGCAAAAACCTATAAAAACAAAACAAACAAAATAATCACTTTTTTTTTTTTTAGAGGTTTTTGCTAATAGGGCACACGCGCTCACCAGAAAGAGACAGAAAGCGAGAAATCACCCCCTGGGGGGATGGCTACACCGCAATCCCTTCTCCTCCATTCTCCTCTTGGGATCTTGGGCACACACGCACACGTGCCCAGCGTGAGTTTAAGCCACCGGGTCCGGAACGTGAACTGCAGTCGACTACGTGGGAGTCCAGCAACATAGCCATTATGCTAACTGCTGGTCCCAATCACTTGTTAATTTTAAGCATGGTTAAAAAAGAAAAAAAAGTGATATACAATTGTCTGCCAGACTTTGTCACATCGTGCTCTGTCCTTTGGAAAATATTGATCCACAAGGTTATTCAGTTGTTCTAAATTCTTACATAGTTCATTTTACAATATCAGAATTTAAAAATCACATGTCCTGTTGACAAGTAGTATCACTGGCAGTCTCATCAGACAGCCTTAAAGTATTGAGAATCTGTCAGGTGTGACGGTAGATTCAGGTTTTCCAAAATCCCAATCTTTGTTAGAAAGTCCCAGTGTTACCATTGACAACAGATACTGTCAGTTGTTTTTCTTCACTTGACAGGCTCACTTCATTCATGTTCGAGAAAGTACCCCCAAATGCCCAAGTTCGAATAACACATTTATCTGCCAGCACTTTTTCAAGTGAAAATAGTGATCTGTGGAGGGAATAAGAAGCCAGCCCAGCTCAAAACCCGGGTGCTCGTCTTGAAACCACCAACTTAGGTTAAAATGCAGCAAAAGCACTTTGAGGACTTCACAGTCTGTCGCCTCCTGTAGGGACTCGAGGCTGAGATTTAATAAAACCAGTCACTCTCTGCGCCATGAACATTCTGAGGGAGACTGCATGTCTCTGCTCCAGTGTGTGACAGTGAGGAACACTGAACGCCGTGTGGTAGCACTGGATTTTCTTGTGTAGGTTTGCTATAAGGCATATGTGCCTGCGGTGGGGGAGAGGAAGAAAGACAGTGAGAAACCCTCTCATGGCGGACGGTCGTGCTGCAGCCCTCTCCTCCACCTCTCCCTCCCCTCGGGATTCTGAGCATGTGCATGTGCGTGCACATATACACACATGCACATGCACACATGCACATATACACACATGCACATGCACACATATGGCGCGTTTCTCGAGCCACCAGTCTGGAGCTGCAACAGCGCAGTCAGCCACGTGGGACCCGCTGCCCTAACCACACCTCCACGGGCTGGTTGCACTTTCTCCAGGACATTTACCCTCTGTGGCTTTTGCATCGTGGGGACACACAGCGAGAAGAAGAATAACATCTTGGTGTTATTATGAAGACAGCCTTTACCTCACAGACTCCCTGGAAGGGTCTCAAGGACCTTCGGGGCCAAGCTGTGAAGCCACCTGCTGTAGGCTGTTTGACAAAGGTATGCTCCTTTCCTGTCTCTGCGTAACACATCCCTAAAGACTTCATGGTTGAAACCACACGCGTGTACAATCCCAGTCTCTGCTGGAAGCCCAGGAACACTCGGCTGGCCCCTGCTGAAGTCTCGCGAGGCTGCGATCACGGGTCGGCAGACCTGCTCGCCTCACTGGTGCTCTGCCCGGGTCTGCCTCCGGCCTCAGGTGCATCGCCCTTGCAGAACTCAGTCCCCGTTTTCATGCTGGTGGTCAGCTGGAGGGTCCAGTCTGCTCCAAGACTCTCCCCACATTCCTTCTCACGCTTCCCATGCAGCCCCTCCAGCTGGGTCAAGTCACCCTGAGCTTGGAATCTCTCTGATTTCTCTTGTTAATTGCCTGAGAGTGAATGCGCTCACCGTGGGGTGAGGGCTGAGGACGCAGACACTCATCCGAGCTCCCTTTGGCAGGAGGACTCATCTACTAATAATGATATTTTACATTTAGACATGTATCCAGCTCATATTTCACTTTAAAGACTGTTTTTCTTTCTTGCTGGTCATAACTTAAGCTGGTACATTTTGTAAATAACACCAACTTTTAGTCTTGCAAAGCAGCAAACTTAAAAGTCTAAGCATCATGAGGAGTAGAAAAGGCAGGGAGAAGAATTAGGGCTGGACCGACAGTTGGTGTAATGGCTATGTAGCTGGACTCCCATGTAGTCGACTGTGGTTCAAGTCCAGCTCCCAGAAGCTTAAACTCACGCCAGGTGTGTGTGCGTGTGTGCCCAAGATCCCAAGAGGAGAATGGAGGAGAAGGGATTGTGCCATGGGGTGATTTCTCGCTTTTTTGTTTCTCTCTGTCTTTCTGGAAAGCACACGTGCCCTATAGTAAACTCCCCCCCCACAAAAAAAAAATAAAAAGAATTAGGAGACCTACGTTTCACTAGGTATATTGTGTTACTAAATATGTGTTCTTGGACAATTTATCTAACGTCTCCCTCCACACTACTTCCTTGGTAAATGGCTGTGAGGTTAGATGAAGTAATATTTGCAAACAATGAGCATGACACCAGACACCGTATAAACGGCTCGAAGTATACACTTATTACGAGCATTTCCATAAGCTCTGTCACTACTACAGAATGTGCCAGCAGCTTCCCTGCCGGAGAACCACCGATCTAGTGGGGAATTGCTGTTAAAACATTGTGGACTTCCTGTGAAGCCAAAGTTTGCAGACTCAGCCCTTCCATGGTCGGCCTCTGAGAGGAGAGGAATTAGCAGCCAGAACTATTGGTGATGAGGGAGCCCTCGGGCGGGGAGGCCTGAGGCAGGTCGCACACACGGCACAATTGGAGACGCGGTGTGAGCCGGAAAGAATCTGAGGTGCAAGGGATGGCCAGGCTAAGTGGCCAGAAGCTGGACTCTTTCCAAGCATAACGATTTGCCCCACTGGTAACTCTAAGAGGAAACAGAAAGGTGGAAGGCCCCAGCGACCTAGGGCAGTGGCTGCCTGCTCTATCTGAGCGTAGTTTACGCAGCGGTGACCAGCAGCTCCTCTCGGAAACTGGGCCGAGATGTTTACTGGCTTCAGTGGGGTGTGTGTCTTTTGGCACAAGGACAGCAATTGACCCTTGGCTGGAAATTCCTGCTTGAAAAAAACATTCTGGGGACGAGCAGATGTTGTAGTGGTTACATCGCTGGCTTCCCACGTAGTTTGAGTCCCAGACCCGGCGGCTCAAAACTCACACTAGGCACATGTGCGTGCGTGCCCCAAATCCCAAGAGGAGAATGGAGGAGAAGGGATTGCAGCATGGCCATCCCCCCTCGGGGTGATTTCTCACTTTCTGTCTCTCTGGTGAGTGCACATACCCTATAGCAAAAATCTCTCTCTAAAAAACAAACGAACAAAACAAAAACGTTTTGTTCCATTTTGAAATAAGTGAGAGTGAAAGCCATGCCCATGATGCTTCATGGTTAATAAAACTGCAAAGGCCTTCCTGCCTGGGCATAAAGATTATTTTAAGCATCATCTCCCAGGCTCTTTGGTTACTAAGGGAATCCTGTCTCCACGCAGCAGAGCAGACGGCGCGTTGCCATGGCGACCCTGCTAGACCTGTTGGAGTCTAAGTAGCACAGATGGGAGGACCAGGCGGCCTGACCCCGCAGCCTGCAGCGCCCTCTCCGACCCCTGCAGTTTGCTGACTCCTCCTCCTGGGCTCACTGGCGGCTAGTCCTGGCCACTTGGGGCAAAGGGAGGGCACCCGCAGGCAGCGCCCTGCTGGGTGTCAGTCTTCCTCCTGTCCCAGGCTGTGCGGTTCACGCTGGGTCACAGTCAAGCCCCCCCCCCCCC
>NW_006160119.1:817963-820944 GCF_000334495.1 Tupaia belangeri chinensis
CCCCCCCCCCCCCCCACGTCCTCTCGGGCATCAGTCTTTCAGGCCTGGCCTTTATCTCCCCAAGTGGAGAGATACTAGATATTTATGTGGGAGTTGCCCCGAGGAACAAGAGAAAACGGAAAAAATCTTGTTTTCCATTTCTGCAACCAGACAGACGTCATCTGAAGCTTTTTCACAGGGTCTCGCCATTGAAGTCAGTAACTGGTCTGATGGCACTTCCTGGTCCTGGCCGGAAATCAGGAGCCGTATCTTTGGAACTGGACGGATCATGTTCTCCTCGGTTCATTTCAGCAGTGGTAGCGATTGGGTGGTTTCGCTGACTCCTGATGTCATTCTGGACCAGAAGAAATTTGGCAGGAGGGGTAAAGCGTAGGCTGTATCCTCACAGACCGTCGTGAGGTGTGTTCACTCACCAATTTTCTTCTCTAACCTTAGAGGAATTCCAAGGAAGCCCAGTAGCATATTTGTCACAGAGGCCGAAGAACAATACCTGAGAGCACAAGCCCTAATCACACGCTCAGACTTACTACTAAGTCGGCTCTACCACTTACCCGCTAGGTCATCTTACTGATCTGTAATCTCTTCGAGCCTACTTTCTCAACTATAAAACTGAGATAATTATAGTATTATAAAAATAAAATGAGAAAATATACTGAGAAAATAAAAATAAATCCTGCTAGTAATCAGACCACAGTGTTAATAACAGAATATCAACAGAATATTTCTCCTGGACTATGCCATCGGCCACACCATGGCTACATGACTAACACTCCCTTCTGAGTGTTGCTTTCTTACCGCCATCATCCCCAACCCCTTTGGTTTCTTGTCTCCAGAACAAAGATTCTGAGATGCCCAATTGCTGAATTGTCTTCGCTTCTTGATAGCATTCCAAAACAAACTCCTGTCTCCCTGAGACCACCTTAAAATCAGCCAGTATCAGTCCAAACACTATAGCAAGCTCTTTCTAACTCACTGGTAGCTAGGGACATCTATAGATGCATGCTCTCTTCTGCAGCACCAAAGTTACTAAACTTAACTCTGCATGAGTTCAGGTGTCCTGGTGACCGTGGCTAGGGGGCTTCCATAGTAATGCGTACACTACAGACACTACATTCACCAGCTGTTGGCGCTGGCAGGAAGTCTTCATTCCCAGCTTCTTGCATGTAGCATACCTCAAGACGTGTTTGTTCAACCAAGAGCCATTCTTAAGTGACTGTAAACGCAGACAGATGGCTAGGATAAAAAGACAGGACCAGCAGATGGTATAATGGTTATGTCTCTGGACTCCCACGTGGTCGACTGCAGTTTGAGTGCCAGACCTGGTGGCTTAAAACTTCTGCCTGTCACATGTATGTGCGTGCCCAAAGTTCCAAAAGGAGAACGGAGGAGAAGGGAGTGTGGTGTGGCCATGCCCCCGAGGGGGTGATTTCTTCCTTATGTCTCTCTGTATCTCTCTGTCTCTCCAGCCAGCACATTTTTGTGCGTTAGCAAAAGATCTCTCTTTTAAAAAAATGCAGCTTTTTCTCTACGGTCCCAAGTGTTATTAAGAAGTGTCCATGGTAACTACAGCAGCAACGGGGGAACAGAAGGGCAAGCAAAGCAAAGATTTTTAAGCCTACTGAAGTCCTAGTAGCTAGGAATTGCCTGGAACTTCTAACCTAAGCTAGCCAGAGCGCTAATAAAAAGAAAGGAGACAGCCAAACTTTAAGTTCTTACTTCTAAATGTCCGCAAACACCCATCTGACAAATGGGCAAAGACTTTTGGAGTAGTATCTTGAATTTCCACAGCATACACCCAGTGATTAGGCTGCGTCTGGGACCTAAGCCCGGTTTTCTGGGGTGGGGTGAGTACAGAGGTATGTTAGCTATCTCTTGCTGCATCACAAATCACTCTAAAACTTACTCAAAAAAGCTGTAGTCATTCAGCCAGGCCCGAGCACAGTGGTTAAATACTGTGCATAGGAGGCTGGAACGCACACTGCCAGCTGCAGCTCACATCCCAACTGGGCCTGAAAGGCATTCCAGGCATGTGTGTGTGAGTGCCTAAAAGCTCGACAGGGTGGAGCAATGGAGGCTTCTCTGAAAGAGTACTTGAGGCTGATCAGTCACTTTCTGAGCGACTCAGGCGAGGCCAAGTCGGCTCCCCTCTATGCCTCTACAGAGCTGCTTCAGGGTCTGCAGGGTACACCCACTGGGTCTCCCCCTCAGGGAGAGCAGAGAGACCCACACACAGCAGCACCGTTTCTGCCCTGCCCGGAGGGCTCATTCCGCACTGGCCACAAGTCGTCGGACACGTGCCCCTCCAGTGCCCCCAGTCTGCTCCTCTGCCTGGTGTTCTGGACCAGCACCTAAATTCCGAGCTTCCTCACTGATCTCATAAAAATAGTAACCGCCCTGGGACCAGCAGGTGGTGTAGCAGTTAGGTCGCTAGACTCCCACATGGCCGAATGTGGTTCGAGTCCCGCATCCAGTAGCTTAAAACGCACAACGGGGGCATATGCGGGCGAGCCCCAAATCCCAAGGGCAGAAGGAACTGCGGTGTGGCCATCCCGGGGATGGGGGCGAGGGTGGTGATTTCTCACTTTCCCTCACTGTGTCTGTCTCACTCTCTCCAGGGCGTGCAGGCGTCTTAAGGCATAAACCACTTTTAAAATAGTAACAAAACCGGACTGTTCCGAGGATTAACCAATCTGGACTACGCTGTGCTGTTTAGCCCAGGGGGTTGTCCCGCGGCACCGCCGGTGGGCAGTGACTTGCAGGCTTTGGCCTGGGCAGGACGCCTGTCCCGAGCTTTGAACCCCGTTCCTTTCCCACCGGGTCGGCCCGGCCGCACCCTCCCGCCTCCGACTCCGCGCAGGACCACTCCGGCGGCGGAACCCTCGTCCGGAGCGGCGGCCCCAGCACCGGAGCGCTTTGCTGCACGGACCGGAAGTGGCCTCGGCCGCTCGTCTTCCGTTGCGGAGGGCGGCGCGGGCGCCCGG
>NW_006160119.1:821133-852392 GCF_000334495.1 Tupaia belangeri chinensis
GAGCCGGCGACGGGCAGCGCCGCGCAGCGTGGCCGCACTCCGACCGTGCGCCGTGCGGGCTCCAGGTGCCCGATCGGGGCCGAGCTCCGGGCGAGCCACGCCAGGCCGCACAGCGGAGGAGGCACGTGCGGAGCCACGGGCCCCGAACCCCGGGACCCAGCCCGGATCCACCGACGGAAAGAGGGGTAGGCCGCAGGTTCGCTTCTGCTCCGACCCGCTCTTCTCACGGAGGTGGTTCTCGGTCAGAGATCGTGGCTTTTACCTTTGCACACACAGCTTTTCCAGCGCCCTGAGCCTCCGTGTTCCATTGCAAGGAAGAGTGAGCAAGTGTAGACCAGCACGCGCGTTCTGCCGCCTCCCGGATATAACATGGTGGAGGTGCGCGTTCTAGTGAGTCCGCGGCTACTCCTGTGTCTGGCCAGGACTACCTTGTTAGAAACCGTTTATCGCAGAGGAGAAGGTGAAAAACTTTCCCTCCGGGGCAGCTATTAGTTGTTACAATGTGAGCCCCGCTGTTACCAGAAGGTGGGGAGCCAAGGGCTGGAGGGCGGCCTTTCACACACTCCAAACCCTCTCCTAAGGCCTGGCCCGCACTCCAGCATGTGACCGCCCCTTCCTGCAGCACATGGCAGACCCTTGTAAATGTTAGTTTGGCTTATTTCTTATTCTGTCTTTACAGAGCAGACATCTGGCTTTTTGTTCGCGGTCTGCATGGCAAGAGCAGTACTTGGTGGGATGAACATCTTTCTGCAGAAAATGTTCCATTTGTTAAGCGGTTAGTCTCTGAAGAAGATAAAGCCCAGTTGGCAAGTAAACTGTGCCCTCTGAGAGATGAGCCCTGGCCTCTGCACCCTTGGGAACCAGGTGACTCCTTTGTATTTGGAGTTCTCATTCCCTAATTGTCCTGTGGCTGGACTCACTGGAAATCGTAGTGCCCGCCTGATGCGCGTGTCGCCTCCTGAGTTTCAGTGTGTGTGTCTGTTCCCTGATGGTCTGGTTTGCAGATTTGCTTGCCCTCCTAATCTGCTCTAAGTGAATGTCTAATGGTAAGGAAGACCTCCTTGAGAAGCTGTTTAGTAGGAGAAAGGAGGCTCGTCTGCATACATTGTGTTTTCTTCAGCTAAAAAGAATATGAGAAGAATCAAGGAAGAAGGACCGGAAGATACGTCATACGACGTAAACTGCAGTGTGCTACACGGATGTTTCTGCTCGGAGGCTCTAGCACTCTAGATTTGCAAGCATAACCCCAGAACCAGCCCTCGGTGCCCGGCAGGGTGCTGAACCCACGCACAGCCAGACCAGGAGAGTAAGGCTCTTCCTGGTGTGTGGGCCCCGGTCAGGGTTTATCACGCAGCCGAATCAGGCGGTGGCCAAGTTCTCGCGGAGCACCTTACTGATTGGGCTCGCTGGAGATGGGCGTCTTTGAGCCGCACAGTCGTCTGGCATCTCTAGCCCCAGCCAGCTTAGAATTTGAGTGGTAGATGCTTTTATTGGTAGTTGGACGTGAGTCAGTGCTAGGAGAGCATAACAATGATCCTACCATGCCTTCTCGTAAGACCGTTATTTAAAACCAGGACATACCAACTTACCTTTATAACCAGCTCTCACAGGGTATTCACTCGTTGCGGCTACTGTGGTGGCACTGCTCCAGTGGTGCTGGATCTGCCGGGTGGTCGGGAAAGTCGTGGCCCATTTTGCATAGAGAAACGCATGGCTTACCCAGGGATCTCATGCTTGGAAGGTCTGGGATCCACTCCCTGGTTGGCCTGGACATCTTGGGCATGTGAAGCCGTGATCCTGGCTGGCTGGGAAGAGTGGTCAGGGAGTGCCGTATGGGACCTCCTGAGGGTGCCTGTCTCTGTCTTCTCTCTCACTTGTGAAGGAAGAAGTGAACGGAATCACCGAGCCCCAGGATGTTGTGCCGGGGTGGTTGAAGGCCCTGAGGCCCACAGCGTTACTCCTGGCTTCCTTTATGAATATATGAGCGTGTTTCTTATAAGCCTGCTTCTTGAATTGAAGCCTGAGGGGAGGTTGGTGCAGTGGCTGTTGAACAGAGCTTTCTCATGTGATTTGTTTTTAACTGGCAGGGTCTTGCAGAGTTGGCCTTATCGCTGTGAAGCTGGGCATGATGCCGTTATGGACCAAGGATGGTCAGAAGCATGCGGTCACATTACTTCAGGTAAGAAAAAGGCAAGAATTTCGTGAATTTCATGTATGCCAGAGTCTGTTTGTACAAACCTTAGTGGGCGAATTTGTGTCCTGAAACACGTCATTGTATGTGAAAAGAAGGTGATACCAAGAATGAATATTAAAAAGCTTTAGTTCTAATGGTTTCAGGAGTGTTCTTTTCCTTAGCAGTGGCCTTCTGCTGCTTGTATCGGGATAACTGGAGCAATGAAATTTTTAAAAACATGGCTGACAGGTGGCATGGTGGTTAAGGGCGCTGGACTCCTGTATGGCCTACCACAGTTCAAGTCCCAGACATGGCGGCTTACTTTCTCATTTTCCCTCTCTCTCTCTCTCTGTCTCTCTGTCTCTCTATCTCTCTCTGTCCCTCTCTGGTCAAATTAAAAAATAAATAAATGAAATTACATAAAGTAATTCTTTAAAAAATATTTTAAAAAAACTAACTTCTCACAATCTACCAGCTTAATTCATATTCAGAAAAAAAATCTGAATCCCATCTTATTTTCATTTATGGAGCTCTTTCAATTTTGGGATTTGATTTATGGAGTGCTTGATCTCTCTGCTATCAGAATGCAGTGCTGTCAACTCAGGGAAAGCTGTGCTTTGTTCATAAAGACAAAGTGTACTCTGCTGGTTGAGAATGTGGATCCTAGGACCAAAGCACTTGAGTCTGAATCCTGTTTCTCTTACCTCCTGATCGGGTTCCTTGGAGTTCTGTGTCTCATCTGGAAAAGATATAATTCTGTCCTGCAAGAGAAATAATCACAACTTACCTGAAAAAGTTGGTGTGAGGATCGTACAAGATGGTAAATGTCAGGTTCTCGAATAGTGCTAACTTCTTCAACAGTGCTGAGTGTTAAATGCTGTTTGAGACACAGAGTGAAAGTGGGAGATCAGTAAGAGACCCCACAGTGAGCAGCCGTCTGAGACACGGGGTGAAGAGACCCCACAGTGAGCAGCCGTCTGAGACACGGGGTGAAGTGGGAGATCAGTAAGAGACTCCCACAAGTGCCCAGGGTTGTGTCTCGGGCAGCACTTCTCATACTATGGCCAGCAAGCCTCAGAACCTCCCGGAGGGGTCACAGAGCAGAGGCTCTGGGTCAGCAGATGATCCATTACGAGACTGGGGCCTGAGGATCCATGCTGCTGCTGCTTCTGTGGGGACCACACTGAGAGCTGCTCTAGGGTGAGGAAAGGGCGGGCAGTCGGAGAGAGATTTGTGGATTCCACTTCCTTTTTTTTTTTTTTTTGAGGTTTTTGCTATAGGGCGCGTGCGCTCACCAGACAGACAGAGACAGACAGACAGAAAGTGAGAAATCACCCCCCAGGGTGGATGGTCATGCCGCAATCCCTTCTCATTCTCCTCTCAGGATCTTGGGCACGCACACACAGGCACACCCGGCGTGAGTTTTAAGCCACTGGGTCCGGGACACGAACCGCGGTTGACTATGTGCGAGTCCAGCGACATAGCCATTACACTAACTGCTGGTCGCTGTGGATTCCACTGCTTAATCTAGGTAGTGATTACACATTTTCTTTGTTGTATATTTATATTTTATGCACTTAGGTGCTATAGTTTACTATTTTTTAAGGTTTGTGTATTGAGATTTAGGTCGGTGGTAGATGATGAAATAACTTTAGGAAATTCATAGTTGTGCTAGGCCACAGTGCGGTAGTGTCTAAAGTAAAAATACACCTTGGTATGTACTTAGTATGTTTATGCTTGTTTTTCTAGGTACAGGATTGTCATGTCCTCAAATACACTTCAAAGGAAAACCATAACGGAAAAATGGCAGCCCTGACTGTAGGAGGAAAAACTGTGTCACGTTTCCATGTAAGGATATTTGTTTATTCCTGGAGCAATACATGTATTACACCTGAATGCTTGTGTGTTTTGAAAACATTGTGTAGCCGCAGACATGCATGTTCCTCATGAGGTAAGTTGTGTGTAGGGTG
The DNA here is from genome assembly GCF_000334495.1 of Tupaia belangeri chinensis. Lineage (NCBI taxonomy): Eukaryota > Metazoa > Chordata > Mammalia > Scandentia > Tupaiidae > Tupaia > Tupaia belangeri. The sequence continues at coordinate 825,277 of NW_006160119.1, forward strand.
CATCTGCCAGCCTTTGAGTTTATTTTAGTGCCACCCGACTACGTGGACAGAGCTTTACTCTCAAGGTAGAGATTTGTGCATCTGTTAGAAAAGGGTAAGCGTACTTCGCTAGTGAGTTTATCATAAGGATGAGATGAGGTTTTCAGACATGCCAAGCATGTAATAAACATTCAGTAGGCTTAGTAACAGTAATGCAAAATTGTTATTTCAGTGTTTTTTGCTTTTTGAGTTTTCTAGTTTAGCTACACGGCACGTGCTCTCCCAGGGAGGGGACGGAGAGAGGGGGTGAAGGTAGGGAAGTCCCCTCCCGCCAGGGGTTGGGGTGGGCGTGCATGCACATCCACCTGGCATGGTTTTCAAGCCACCAGGGCTAGGACTCAAACCCTGTAGTTGGCCGTGTTGGATCCAGCCGCCTTAAGCACGCCACCAGCCAGCTTCGTTATTGTTTCGTTAAGTAAATTCTGATTTTTCCCTGTAGAAATTTATCCCCAAACTTGACGTCAGCAGTCTGAGGATCAGTTGTGCGTCCTGGAGGGGCTTTGAGTTTTGGGAGGAAGCCGTGTGTGAACTGTCATCAGCCGTTTCAGTCGAGTCTTTGTCATAAGTGCGATGCTAATAGAATGCTGAATTCTAGTTTGATTTAAAATATCTGCCCAGGGAGTATCCTCTGTTGGAGGGCTAAAAACAGAACCTTACTTAAAGTTAGAAGTGGTGAGGGCTCTCGCTGACGAGTAGTGGAACGTCTTTAGATTTACGGTGGCATATTGCTTATCTCTAAAACAGACATTTCTTTCCTTGTAAATTGTTTATAAAGTGAACTTGGACACAAAGTAGTACCGCCTACACTGTCAAAGCTCGCCCGTGTTCACTGCGTGCCTACCCGTGTTCACTGTGTGCCTACCTGTGCCTACCCGCGCCTACCCGCTCATCTTTCTTGAGCATTTGTTACAGCTGCTTGGGGACGTCGGCCTTTTCACTTGTTATCTGCAGAACTTCTCAGCCTCTGACCCCAGGCAGTTAGTCAGGTAACCTAGGGCCACCCTGCTACCAGGAGGAGGGGCGGTCCCTCTGGGGCCTCCCTTTCCTAACCGTGTCTTGGTACACACCTGACTGGTAAGGAAGTAGACAGAGATCTAGTATGGCGGTAAAATTCTAGGACACGGGATGAGATGTAGGCCATTCTGCTTAGAATCCCGGGAGATTTCACAGCAAAGAGACCAAAAGTAGAACGGGTATCAGGAAATCATCTTGGTGGAAGCAGAGGTGTGCGGTAGACATGGGCTTGGGAGGGGCAGTATGACGTGGCTGCCTCTGTGCCTCAGCCGGTGGAGGGGGGTGGCGAAGGGGCTGCTGTCCAGGCAGCGTGTGGAGGACTGGGCCTCGGCCTGCAGACCCGTGCTTGCCCACGTGCACGCGTGGGGAGGAGCAGCCCCGGCCCGCAGACCTGTGCTGGGGCAAGTGCACGCACTAGCAGAGGAGGAACAGCCTCAACAGCCTGCCCGTACTGCAGTCCCTCTCCAGTCGTTCGGCTTGTTGAACCTTGAGCACTTGCATGCCTGCATGTGCTCTCGGCGGCAGGGCAGAGGTCCGGAATGTGGCCCGGTGTGGGTCGTAGATTCCCTCTAGCAGCACATCCCCACATCCCCACTTGGCGATGGGCGGTTTGAAGGAAAGACGGGTACTGGCGTTGGCAGTCAGTGAGCAGGTTGTCATTGGAATCCCATAAAACTGGCCTCATAAGTTTGGGAGCAGTTAACGACTGTGCATGTTGTTATAGCACACTCTGTTTATGCGTTTATTTATTTACTCTTTTTATTCCTTCTGTGAATGAAAGAGGGAGAGAGAGAGTCCTGATGTTGTGGTCCACCCCAACCCAGATCATGGGCACGTGTGTCCAGCATACTCATGGAGGTCTTAGGACTTGAACTTGGAACCTTCCCCTGAGGGATTGCCTTGCAGAACATTGCATTTTACCATGCACTACCATCACATCCTCGTGTGTTTTCCATTGAAGTTTGTAGCAATATCTGTCCTGATACTCTTACCATTTTATTGATTAATAAACTTAGGTGTCTGGTAATTCTACACTAAAAGCACAATAAACTGTGCGAAATTATTTTTAAAAGTTTGAAATTTTTAAATGGTCAATATGTGCCAGCCTTCATGTGCATAATCTTCGGTTAGACAGATGCCGCTGTCTTCTAGCTGGTTTGCACTCACGTGCTCTGGGTGACCAGCACCAGTGTCTTTATTCGTAACCAGTTTCGTTGAGTCATGGTTTCGCGATCTTGGTATTTGTGACCCAGACATCATGCCGGGATAACTCATTCTGCTTCAGCAGAGCTGAGGAACGTCGCTTCCTCGGAAATATGAGACGGTGGGAAACAAGTGTGTGTGGGTCTGATTTCTGCCGCCAGCTTTCCCTCGCTCGCCTCTTGAACACCCATTTTCCTGCTTGTAGAGATAGGGAATAGGATTAGATGGCCCCTAACCCTCTCTCAGCTCTGAAAGCTTCACAGTGGCTCTCTGAGTATTTCAGTTCTCAAGACAAAAACAAAAGTTCAAAAGAAAATGTGTTTGAGAGTTCAGTTTAATTTATCCTGTCTTGCTTAGTGATGAAGATCGGTTATAGATAAAATTTTATGGGGACCAGCAAATGGCGTAATGGTTACATCGCTGGACTCCTGTGTAGTCAGTCATGGTTCAAGTCCCGGACCTGGCAGCTTAAATCTCATGCCGGGCATGTGTGCATGCATGCCCAAGATCCGGAGAAGGGATTGCGGCGTGGCCATGCCCTACGGAGGGTGATTTCTTGCTTTCTGTCTCTGGAGAATGCATGTGCCCTGTAGCAAAAATCTCTTTAAAAAATTATGATGGTAATAATAGCATTAGTGTGATTAACATGTTGGTAATTAAAGTGTTACAGAAATAATAACTGCACTCTCGTATCTGAGGCTCACCCATGGGTTTTCCTCTGTAGTTTATTTTCGTAGCATTTTCACAGCCAGGTGGTATGAATAACATGGTCTCCTGTGCGTGGAGGGTGCATTTTGAAGGGTCTGTGTCGTGGCCCCCCCCTGCATCCACCCTCCAGGGACGGCGCTGGCCACTCCTTCAGGGGGCGAGGGGACAGAGTTCCGGCCTCCCTGTGGCCTCAGCCTGTGGAGCGCCGGCACACGCACCAGGACCTGGACCTGGACCTGACACGCTCGGGAGATTCGCCTTCTGGAGCCCAGGAAATGCTGCGAGGCACTGGCTTTGTGATTCCTTCCAGGAGGTGCTTTGCTAGGGTTAGAGGACATCCATCACAATATTAAAGACACGTTTTGTCTGTGAGTGACCGTCAGACAAGAATGACTAAACGGAGTTTTAAAATTTTTTGGTTTATTTATTTCTTGAAAAAAGAGAAGTACACAGCGTCTTCAAAAGGGTCCTTCCCACTACAGTCCAGCCCCAGCCTGCAGCCCATCCAGGCAGGGCTCCGGGCTGGAACGTGGGGCCTCCCACACGGCCTCAATCCCCAGGCGCTGTGTCCTGCCGAGCCACCACAGTGGGCCAGAATTTTAGGATTCTTTATGCATAAAGCATTGCCAGAGGGCACAGGCATTCACCGGGATAAGCAAAGAATAAGATAAACTACAAATAGATTGATTGCACAAAGTGTTTCTATTTTTAAATAGCCCTATAAATATATTAGTTAAGGATCCAGACAGAAGTTAATTGACTCAGTTTATAGTGTAGCTAGAACTCTTATTTTTTTTATATCTAAAGAGTTTGTGCTTCATGAGCCAGCAGGTGGCACAGAGGTTATAGTGGCTCGGTCCCAGTGTGGTTCGCATCCTGGACCCGACAGCCTGAGAGGCAGGCCAGGTGCATGGGCGTGCAAGTCCAAAATCCCCAGAGTAGCAGGGAGGAAAAGGGCTTGTGTGGCCACCCCTGCTGGGGAGTAATTTCTCATGTTCATTTTCTGTCTCTGTCTCTGGTGAGCACACATGCCCGAGAGCAGAAACAAAAGCAAAAAGAATTTATGCTTCCAAGAAATTAAACTATTTTGCTTTTGCTATTTTTGTACTTTATAAATAAAAACGGATGTGGTACATGGTGCTTTTGAATAAGGAAGTTAAGTGGCCTGGAAGTTGATTAAATCAGCTCGTCTTAGGAGCAGAGAAGCGTTTTCATTGTGGAAGGGTAATTGCAGAGAACTTTGAAGAGGGGAATTGCAGCCCAGATGGGACTACCCAAGTGTGACGGTGTTGTCAGTCTTCTAAATTGCCCTTTGAAGTCCTTTATTTGGGAGTTTAAAAAAGAAAAAACAAGTTCGTTTTAACTCAGCTTGAGCACTTGGATTTTGTCATGGCCGAGACCTCAGTAACTTTATAATATTTTGTTTTTTTTTTTTTTAATTTAGCACAGGGCACACACGCATCTACCAAAGAGACACAGAATAAGTAAAACACCGACCCCCAGCCCCAGGGATGACCCACCGCGGTCCTTTGCCATCCTTCTCAGGACAGTGCGTGCCCACACACGTGCTCCTGGCGTGTGTCTCAAGCCACTGGGTCTGGGTCTCTAACCACTCAGGCAGCCGTGTGAGATCCAGCCACCTTAACCATCATGCCACTGACTGGCCTATAATACTTTTATTTTAAAAGAAGAATACTAAACTGTTTGAAAGGAGAAAGACTTTGGAAGGTGGTCAGGAAGTATTAGTACAGTTACTGCGTTACTATGTTACTGCGTTACTATGTTACTGCGATACTATGTTACTGCGTTATTATGTGTAGGCCTCAGTCTAGAGCTCTTAGGCCCACATGTCTACTTTATTAGTAAATAAAGTATTAGTTACTACAGAAACAGGGTTTTTCTCAGAAGCTTCCTGGTATACTTAAAACGGATACTAAATAAACAATGGTACACTTTTTTTTTTTGGTCATAGAGCATAGTGTTCTCTCACCAGAGACAGAGTGAGAGTAAGAAATCCCACCCCCCTCAGAGGGATGGCCAGACCACAGTCTTCTCTCCATTCTTCTCTCGGGATTGTGGACACGCCCACACTTGTGCCTGGTGTGATTCTCAAGCTACCGGTCCGTGCCTATGCCCGTGTAGTCAGCCGTGTGGGACCCCCGCACCTTCACTCCCACGCTATTGGCTGGCCTGTGTTGTACTTCATAAATGAGAAGGTGGAGAGCTTGCCAGTGGCATGGAGTTAATGCAACTGGAGCTCACGTGGCCAACCGCACCACGCTGGTGGCACACGTGTGTGTGTGTGTGTGTGTGTGTGTGTGTGTGTGTGTGTGTGTGCAGGCCTAGAACCCTAACAGAAGGGCAGGGGAGAGGGCTGCAGTGTGGCCATCTTCCCTGGAGGGTACTCTCTGACTTTCCGCGCTCTCTGTCTGTCCGTCAGTCTGTCCAGTGAGCATACATACCTAGCAACTTAAAAAATAAATAATTGTGGGACCAGCAGTTAGCGTAATGGCTATGTCGCTGAACTCCCATGTAGTCAACCATGGTCTGAATCCCAGCCCCGGTGGCTTAAACTCACGCTGGGTGCGTGTGCGTGCGTGCCCAAGATCCCGAGAGGAGAATGGAGGAGAAGGGATTGTGGCATGGCCATCCCCCCTGGGGGGTGATTTCTCGCTTTCTGTCTCTCTGTCCTTGTCTTTCTGGTGAGCGCACGCGCCCTATAGCAAAAACCTCTCAATAAATAAATAAATAAATAAAAATAAATAAAATGAATAATTCTGAGGCCAGCAGATGGCATAGCAGTTATGTCTCTGGACTCCCACATGGCCCACCGCGGTTCAAGTCCCAGACCAGGGGTTTCAAAATCATGCCAGGCATATTTGTATGCATGCCCAAGATCCTGGGAGGAGAATAGAGGAGAAGGGATTGTGGTGTGGCCATCCCCTCTGGGGGGGTGATCTCTCACTTCCCGTCACTCTGTCCCCCGTCCCCCAGAGTGAGCATATGCCCCCAAAGGCAGTAATCTCTAAATCAATCAATAAATAAATAAATCACTTTTTAAGTTAAAAAAACTACACAGTAGAATATGTATATATCAAAAGTAAATTCGAAGCATGTTCTAGAATTACTAAATTGAATTTGACACACCAAGAGAATGATTTCACGGAGCCACGTTTTATGAGAACAACAGACAGAGATGAGCGCTCTCAAGGGGCGTCATCATGCAGCCCTCCCCGACCTCCCTCAGCCACCGTCATGGCGCACACGCACACGCCCGGGTGTTCAGGGCAGCCCGGGGCCCGCGCCCAGCCTCCCCGAGGGCTGTCAGCACTGCAGAGCGCCGTGCTGCTGTGGCCCAGGCCGACCGAGGGTGTGTGTGCTCAGATTGTGGAAGAGGTTATGGTGGAGACAAGGTCATCGGTAGAAGTGGTGCTGAGTCCCAGGTCAGGTGCCAGCTCGCGGGCGGTGGGACACAGTGACCGCAGTGGCTCTGTGTCGTCGCAGCTGCTGGGGAAGCGACAGCTGCTCTCGCTCCTTTTTTTCCTTTCTTTTCTTTTCTTTTTTTTTTTTTTAATTTTTTTTTTTCCCTTGAGAGAGACACCAGGGCACCCCGACGGGGTCCCCACTAAATAAATCACTTTTTAAGTTAAAAAAACTACACAGTAGAATATGTATATATCAAAAGTAAATTCGAAGCATGTTCTAGAATTACTAAATTGAATTTGACACACCAAGAGAATGATTTCACGGAGCCACGTTTTATGAGAACAACAGACAGAGATGAGCGCTCTCAAGGGGCGTCATCATGCAGCCCTCCCCGACCTCCCTCAGCCACCGTCATGGCGCACACGCACACGCCCGGGTGTTCAGGGCAGCCCGGGGCCCGCGCCCAGCCTCCCCGAGGGCTGTCAGCACTGCAGAGCGCCGTGCTGCTGTGGCCCAGGCCGACCGAGGGTGTGTGTGCTCAGATTGTGGAAGAGGTTATGGTGGAGACAAGGTCATCGGTAGAAGTGGTGCTGAGTCCCAGGTCAGGTGCCAGCTCGCGGGCGGTGGGACACAGTGACCGCAGTGGCTCTGTGTCGTCGCAGCTGCTGGGGAAGCGACAGCTGCTCTCGCTCCTTTTTTTCCTTTCTTTTCTTTTCTTTTTTTTTTTTTTAATATTATTTCTTCCATGAGAGAGACAGCCAGGCAGCCCGACAGGGTCCTCACACTGCATCTGGGCCCAACCAGCCTCAGTGACGCCATGTGTGTCCATGCACCTGCAGCGCACTCGGGGAGTACGGGGTCTGGACCTCCCCGTGTAGACCAGCTGCCGTGCTGTGCCCTGACTGGCTCCCAGGAGAGACTCCTGCATGAGCTCTGAGAGGTGCAAAGCCTCTTCAGTGGACGGGAAGCAGGGCTCTTGGCGTGTCTGCAGCCCCCGGGAGGGCCAGGGAGAGCCCTTCCGGTTGTCTCCTAACCCAGCATTTAGAGTTCTGTGCATGCAGGCTGATGGCCCAACTCCAGGAGGACTGAAGCAGCTGGCTCAGTGAGCTGCACGGGGGCTGGGAGTGTGCATCTTAAATTGCAGTGGGCCGGTAGCTGGAGGGCACTGCGTCCGCATAGTGCGTGCTACAGGGGAGGTCTGGGCGTGCAGATGTGCCGGGACTCAGGACTCACTTTCCCCACTGTCACCTTGAGTTAGGGCTTTCCAGCTGCTGCTCTTCTTGCCATTTTATTACAAATTACTACTGGTTTGACTTTATAATTGGTTAGCTTCTAGGATTTATTCATCCTCGGTCATAGTGTATACTTTAAGCCTGTATTTTACAGTAACTCTACTTGAAGATGGATCCCACGAACATAGTGATTTTGCATTCCAGGAACCGTTGCAGCCGAAGAGTGGGAAGGTGGCGCGGCTTAGGGGACGGACCTTTACACGCACCCTGCAGGGTGTCTGCCCCCGTCTTCTCCTGCTTTCCATCTTACGTCACCCACTTCCTCATGGGTAACCTTCCTCTACGTGCTCACAGGCCAGCAGTGAGCAGACGTGGAGGGGCATGGACAGTGACTGTTTCTAGACTTGGTGTTGATCAGGAGCAGTGTCCTCTGGCAAGGCTGCCGAGAAGTCTGGGCAGGAAACAACTGGAGTGGGACTAGAGACATGGGTTTAACAGACTTGTGATGAGTGGGGGGGACTGGGGAGGGGTCTGAGCACACACACACACAGACTGGCGAGGGGTCTGAGTACAGACAGACGGAGATGAAACCCTGATGAGTGTGGGGACCAGGGAGGGGTCTGAGCACAGACAGACGGAGATGAAACCCTGATGAGTGTGGGGACCAGGGAGGGGTCTGAGCACAGACAGACGGAGATGAAACCCTGATGAGTGTGGGGACCGGGGAGGGGTCTGAGCACAGACAGACAGAGATGAAACCCTGATGAGTGTGGGGACCGGGGAGGGGTCTGAGCACAGGCAGACGGAGCTGAGACCCTGATGAGTGGGGGGGCCGGGGAGGGGTCTGAGCACACACAGACGTTGGAGCTGAGACCTTGGTGCTGCCTGCGGTGGGAGGTCGCAGAGACATGGGATGGCTGTGGCCTTTAAAGTGGTCCTGCCAGCCTGTGGATTTCAGATAGACAGGGGTGTAGGAGTGTGGGAACCAGCTGGGGGCCTCTTGAAATAATCCAGGCAAAAGGTAGGAGGTGGGGTGGTTGGAAGTGGCCGGTGGGGCTATCTTTTTAAATAGTCCAGGGCTTGGTGGTGGAAGGTGTGGGGTGTGAGGAAGAGGCAAGGGTCCAGAACGAGAGGGGTGGCGTTCCCTTTCATTGAGATTTGGGCGGCCCAGGGAGGCAGAGCTGGAGTGAGGGCGGCCGAGTTGGCCCGTGGAGAGTGAGACTCCAGTTGTTGTATGCGGACGTGCAGTGAAGGGAGGGAGCTGGCAGGCCGACGTGGATTTATACTCCCTGAGAATAGGGCTCAGAGTCGAAATCAGAAGGAGAAGTCATAGCGGCCAGCAGGTGGCATGGCAGTTAAGAGTGCCGACTCCCACGTGGCCGACCCCAGTTCGAGTCCCGGACCCAGTGGCTTGCTTTCTCACTCTCCCCACACACACACACTCTGTCCCTCTCTGTCACATTAAAACAAAAAATAAAGTTAAGTTAAACAATTCTTTTAAAAAAGCAAAAGAAGTGAGAAGTCATGTGAGAAGAAAAGGAGGACTCACGTGAGCCGTGACCGTGAGGCCGGTGCAGGACTCCAGGTGGGGCGGCCCCTGTGTCGGCACTGCTGCTGGCCACAGTGCACCGACTGCGTCTCCGACGAAGGGTCCTCCGTAGCCTTGACAAGCACTCTGCATTGAGTGCTAGGAGCCAGGGCACCCGGTTAAAAGTGGGTCAGAGAAGGCGAGGGAAGGTAAACATGGTGGGTCCTTCCAGGAGCTTTGCTGCAAGGGGAACAGAAAAATTAACCAAAGAATATGCGGCCAAGGGGAAGTTTTCGTATTTGAGTCTCTGTGACATCCTGAGAGGAGCATGGCAGTAGAGAGGGGAGAATGGACCATTGAGGAGGCGGTAGGAAGGGGAGAATGGATCATTGAGGAGGCGGTAGGAAGGGGAGAATGGATCATTGAGGAGGCGGTTAAACAATTCTTTTAAAAAAGCAAAAGAAGTGAGAAGTCATGTGAGAAGAAAAGGAGGACTCACGTGAGCCGTGACCGTGAGGCCGGTGCAGGACTCCAGGTGGGGCGGCCCCTGTGTCGGCACTGCTGCTGGCCACAGTGCACCGACTGCGTCTCCGACGAAGGGTCCTCCGTAGCCTTGACAAGCACTCTGCATTGAGTGCTAGGAGCCAGGGCACCCGGTTAAAAGTGGGTCAGAGAAGGCGAGGGAAGGTAAACATGGTGGGTCCTTCCAGGAGCTTTGCTGCAAGGGGAACAGAAAAATTAACCAAAGAATATGCGGCCAAGGGGAAGTTTTCGTATTTGAGTCTCTGTGACATCCTGCCATTGAGGAGGCGGTAGGAAGGGGAGAATGGACCATTGAGGAGGCGGTAGGAAGGGGAGAATGGATCATTGAGGAGGCGGTAGGAAGGGGAGAATGGATCATTGAGGAGGCGGTAGGACAGTTTCAGGGGACAGCCGCTGACAAGGTGAGGGGAGGCGAGAACCCGTCTCTGTAAGAACATGGGCAGTCCTGTCACATAGCAAGATGGTTTCAGCGCTAGCTTGATGGAATCACATGGCAGGCCTAACGCCGGTGCCTGGGTCGCACTGTAGACCAGTGGAGTTCGGCCCTCCAAGCCCAGGCCCTTGGCACTGGCATCCCCTCCATGCTCCCCATGTGCGTCTCACGTGTACCGGGAATGGTGGGAGGAGGGCAGTGTATTACATGCTGGTGCCGGGTGCTTGGTTTGGTGGTAAACGCGTAGAGAAGTCTTGATTCTTCTGTCCGATCAGCTCCTAGGGTGGAGGGAGAGAGCACAGTGCCGGGGTTTGAGAGGGAGATGTGCCGTAGCTACCTTGGACAGTTTGAGAAGGGTTCAGCCAGGGAAATGCACATTTGGGACTCACTTTAAAGTTTGTGCTTACAGCATTGAAATGTGACCCCTGTGCTTTCTTCAGTTGCTTCAGACAGGTGCAGGTTAGACGGGGAGCTGGTCCTTGGGGTTGAAGTCTCCATGTCGTCTCAGTCAGAAATCAGACCTGGCCCCTGGCTGCCTCTTCCCAGCACACTGAATTTGAGGCTCTGCCGGGGTCGGACTCCAAGCCTCGAGGTTCTTCATTCTAGAGATGTGCCAGACTGTAGGAGCTCACCCGCTCTCACGCGGAGGAGTGGACGCTCGTCCGGCTGGGGACACGGCCCATCTGGGGCTGCCCTCTGCACGGCCGACCTGGCTTGGAGCTCTGCATCCATCTGGCCTTGCATTCATGCTCCTCACGTCCTTCTCTCCTAGAAACCTGCATCTGTGCTGGAATTTTACCAGGAACTTGGACTACCTCCAAAACAGAAAGTTAAGATCTTCCATGTAACCGACAACGCTATCATCAAACCAGGTAATTTGAGGTGGGGAAGAGGAGGGAGGCAAAGATACCCAAATACGTGATTTGCTTAACGGCAGCCCTTTTGATAGAGCTGGGTTCAAAATGCAGAGTCCCAAACACTTTAAATATAAAACTGTATCTGACTTAATCACTAGGAACAAGCAAAGCTTTGTCTTTTTAAGTGGAAAAAGCTGTAGATATCTCTTTGTTTTCCACCGAAGAGGGAGGAACACTTTTGTTTTTAGTGTAGAGAGAATTCCACATTTGCAAAAAAACCACTCCAAACAGATAGACTAACTTTTAAAATTCAGGGTTCACTGTTGGCTGACATTCTAAGTGAAGAATTGCTGGAGTCTCACTTAGAAGACCTTGAGAAAAGAGCCTGAATTGGGACAGGGCCAGCCATAGCACCTCGGTGTCGAGATTTTCCCTCATAATTCCACAGTATTTTACTACGTCCATGGGGTGTCACAAAGTTACCTTTGGCACACACCTCAGCTGGTTCATACAGTTAATGAAATACAACATTTCGACGTCTTTGAACTTTAGAAAAGCTTCCTGGTCTCTGGAATTTGAGTTCTGACAAGACAGTAGAAGAATGTTTTAAGAGTTGGTATTTTGATATCTGAACTAAATTTCTTGAAGTAAAACATACTTGCAACAGGCCTTACTAATTGGGGCGACCACAGGTCAGCCTTGGTATAAGGTAGAATTTCAAGTAAATTCGAAATTCAAGTTTTGCAACTTAAAGGCAAAGTAAGTGGAATTGGACTAACAGATATAAAAATCAGTAGAGATATTCGGTCATCGTGTATTAGAATGGCTTGTGTCGGGTCGGGAAGGTCATGACATATTTTTCTGTGCAAAAATGTACCGTGGCTTTCCCAACGACCGGTAACTGGCACGCTCCACTCTCAGTATGAAGGGTAGATCGGGAACACGTGGCTGTGTAAGCAGCGTATTCTGAAGGGGTCTAAGTGTCCTCTGCGGCATCGGCACATCTCGCTTTCTCTAAATACTGTGTTCATGTTTGGTTTGGGTTAGAAGTAAAAATTGAATCTGCTTTAACTCTGGCTATAGCTCAAACCATACGAAGTTGTTTTCGTGAATCAAGAATGGTGACATATAGGCAGTTGAAGTCATTTAGCCTCATCGGCAGTAAGAGCACTTAGTCTCCCTACTTTACCCCTTTGTTAAAATGAGTATTATTTCTGACATCATCAGTGTATGTCTCTGGGGTACAGTGTGATGTTTTGATAAATGTGGGCAAGATAGAATGATTAAATTCCTCTTTTTTTTTTTTTTAAGAATTATTTTTGTTTAACTTTATTTATTCTATTTTGACTAGAAAGGGACAGAGCAAAAGTGAGAGAGAAGAGAGAGGGAAAGTGAGAAAGTAAGCTGCCGGGTCCGGGACTCGAATTTCGGTCGGCCATGGGAAGTCCAGCGCCTTCCAGCGCGCCACCTGCTGGCCTCAAGTCCCCGTTGTTAATTCAGAGATCTTCCTGTCCCAGTGTAGCTCTTAGTGGAGTCCTGTATTAAAGGAGATTGTCCTCTGAAATATCACCATACCTCACTGCCTATATGAACAAACTAAAATCAATTTTAATTACATTCTCTACTCTGCTGATTTCTACTTTAAGAAAAATTATGTGATTATGTTAATGCCACTTCTTTAACATAGTAAATTTCATGTCAGGGCATGTCTTAGGCTTTTACATACCTAGCTGTACGTATTTGTACATGCCCTATTGGTGTTTATTAATTGCTAAATTTAATATTTCTTATAAACATTAATTCCAAACTTATATAAACAAAGTATTTTTAAGGGCTTTTTTTGATTTGTCACAAAATCTTAGCTTCTTTTAAATAACATGTTTCCCAAGTACATTTAAAGTACAGTTTTATTTATTTACAACTAGTTTTGTAAATGTTCCATATAAAATTAAGAGGTATCTACACTGGCAGAGTTTTACTATGCCAAATACCAGGCACATCCCAGAAGAACTGTACTGATACAATGACCTCCAGCGCCCACGGCGTCTGGTACGTGTGGGTTTTACATGAATATCATAAAGACTGTACCCTAACCCCACAGGTGAGTTACCTGGGTTCGAGTAATCAAGTTTCCTGGTCTTTTTTAATGGGTGAAAAAATACTTGACCTAGCCTCAGTATTTTTTAAGCGATTCTCCTATTTTGTTTTCCTTATGTGAGATAGAAGATACATCTTAGTTCAGTATACTGTTATTCTCCAGGACAGCCGAGGATCATCAAACGTAGCATTTGCCGGGAAGAGCCTGTATTGTCACAGAAACTGTGGGTTGTGACTGGCGCCACATCAGCCTCCCGGAAGGTACAGCCTGTCAGTCAGGCCTGGTTTGGAATAGTGGTTCGCCCCGGGCCTCGCTGGCCCACACGGGGCTTCAGCCCACCCCTCATCAGTGGAGAGAGACTGTTTTTCAGGTTCGCGTGTGCGTAACTGCACAGGACCGCCTCCTCCGTTTCTGAAGTCTGATAGCAGGCTTCTTGGGTGTAACTCTTGTTTCATGAAGTTGTGTGTGCGGAGATTGACCACCCTCTCTTCTTCTTTTCATGAAGGGACGCCCCTTTTTGCCGCTCACTTCCGCCCAGGACAGTACGTGGATGTCACAGCCAAAACGTAGGTATTTCCGAGGGCCCTCGTCCTTCTGTTTTCTTCAATATCAGAAAAGGACAGTGAGTGAAGGAAGTTCAGTCTTCCAAATCAGTGAATAAAGGATCAATGTCATTCTCACTGAAAATGTAATTTTTGTATGTTTTTGCTATAGGGCACATGCACTCACCAGAGAGAGACCGGGTGGGGGTGGCCATGCCACAATCTCTTCTCCTTGATTGTATTCTTGGGATTCGGGGCATGCTCTGTGCACCCGCGCTCAGCATGATTTCAAGCCGCTGTGCCCAGGACTGAACCACGCAGCCGGCTCTGTGGGGTCCAGCAGCTTCACCTCCATGCCCCTGCTGGCCTGTGGTCCGATTGCAATGTTATGACTACACTCCTCCTCCTTTCCCTTCACAATAGAGCACACACGGGCACCCATGTGAGTCGGGGACAAGTGCCCTCTGCGGATCTGTGGTGCCGTCACCCCTGCTCCTGCAGCCCTCAGCCCCTCAGATCTTGGGACCTATGTGTTGTCAGGCTGACCTGGCCAGGGCCTCCAGGTCAGGCCCACGTGGGCCCCGGCCCCTCAGCAGCACCCTGCCACTGCCCCACAGAGCTGACCCCATTCCGGCTTTTAAAGAGCACTGAGTTGTGAAAGTGCCCCGCAGGCTGCAGCTCTAGAGCTGAGAGGTGTGCTCCTTGTAAGGGACTCAGAGAGGCCTTCCTGCATAGGCTCTCTGAGGGTGGGCCTGCTTCTGTTGGAGACCAACTTCCACTCGGTGGTGGAATCCCGTGAGTAGTGCGAATGGCGTTCCGAGATTATTGTGCAGCCCGGCTACTGGCTCCTCTTCCTAATCTTACCTAACAGTCAAATGAGAAGCACTTAGTACTGTTTGTGATGGGTTGTTTTATCTAAGATTCCTGCAAAGTAACTATAATACATTGTACAACTGTTAAAAGCCTATCAAAAACTGGAAGAAATACTACTACACCTTAGGTTTCTTCATTAGCATAACGTTACTTGTCAGTACTACATAAATGAGATTTCTTCTGTGAAAGTAGTCATCTTTTGGGGCCAGCGGGTGGCATAGTGGTTAAGGCGCTGGACTCCCATGTGGATGATTGTGATTGGAGGCCAGGACCCAGGGACTTGAAACTCAGGCCAGGGGCAGGCGTGTGCGTGCCCACGATCCCAAGAGGAGAGTGGAAGAGAAGAGATTGCAGTTTGGTCATCTCCTTGGGGGTGATTTCTCATTTTCTGTCTCTCCAGTGAGCACATGTGCCCTGTAGCAAAAATCTCTCTCTCAAAAAAAAAAGGAAACAGCTTTTAATATTTAAGTAAGTGTTTGACTCAGTAGAAATCAACATTTGCCTATGTCTTGCTGAAATGCTGACTGAGTCGTGCAGGTTCGGCCATGGAGTTTTCAGTGCTGTGGCCTTCCCGCCTCTGTATCAGCTGGCCTGGAGTTTCAGTGCTGCAGCCTTCCCACCTCAGTCTGCGTCAGCTGGCTCGGGTGGGCAGTTCAGAGCTGGCTAGATGATCTCCTGGAAGCATCTGGGTCATAGAGGAGTGGCTTTTCCAAAACTGCTGGGACACCTCAGCCATTATCGCTGGAACTCCACGAAGTGTACGGAGGAACGGAGTAGAGCGAGTTCATTGTGGTGTGAGAGGAAGCTGAGATCCACGCGTGGTTTTCTCGTGACACTCGTTTTCCCACGCTCATGTGGGAACTTCCGTTGGATCATTGGAATGTCCCTGACCTAGGATCAGCAGAGCTCCATGTACAGCTCTGGTCTGCTCTGGTTATTCCTCATTGCTCTTTGTGCCTCAGTTCCCCTCTGTCACACACCGTGTCTGCAAGGGCGTTCTCTCTAGGGTCCTTCGAAAGTACACAGTTGTCCGTGGGTGCTCAGGGATGGGTTTGTGCTCACAGGGCTGAGCGCGTTTGCCCTGAGAAACTGAGGCTGCCATCAGCCGTTTCCCTGACACAGTCAGGTCCGTTCCACATTTCCACAGCTGTCCTCTGGTTTCACAGCTAGACCACTGCAAAACTTCAGTCCCTCCCTTTTGTTGAACTGTTTTAAAAGGTGCGAAATGGGGCCCACAGGCGGTGCAGTGGTTAAGTGGAGCATCATGTCTTATGTAGAGACTCTTGAGTCTTCTCGGTCCCTTAACTCTGTGGTTCATTTATAGCCAGAGATTTGCTACCCTGTCTTCCATTTCCAGCCCGTTTTCAAAGTTTGAAGCTTCTAGTACGGGCACTAGGGAGACTGTGCAGCGTCCTCCCCAGAGGACTGCAGCGGGAGCGGGCTTACAGGCGGGGCAGTGGCTCTGGCCCTCGCGTGGGAGATAGGGCCTCCTGGACGGCTTGTCACAGATCCACAGCTCCGCCCACGGAGCTTTGGATTCTGTCCTGGGACAGTGCCTGGAATTTGCATTTTTATCACGTTCCCAGGTGATGTCAATGCTGCTGACCCAAGGACACGCTTTTTTTTTTTTTTTAACAGTTGATTTTTAATTTTTTTTTACTTTACATTCAATTACTGAACATCTTACAGTGTACGAAATGGTTTTTCCCAGCCAGAATACAGTTCATATTACTTAAGTAAATGACGTTATGATGCAGTGTGCCATGTACGTTATCAACAGATAACTTCTCACGTTTGTGTCCATTAAATGTTTGTTTTTTCCCTGATCCCCTTCTTCCCACTGCTTACTACCTGCCCCTTCTGTACTTCTCTGTCACCTGCAGTTGCCCTCTTACCACCTGCCCCTTCTGTATATCTCTGTCACCTGCAGTTGCCCTCTTACCACCCCCCCTTCTGTACTTCTCTGTCACCTTCTGTACTTCTCTGTCACCTGCAGTTGCCCTTCTTCCGCCCCCCCCTTCTGTATATCTCTGTCACCTGCAGTTGCCCTCTTACGCCCCCCCCTTCTGTACATCTCTGTCACCTGCAGTTGCCCTCTTACCACCTGCCCCTTCTGTATATCTCTGTCACCTGCAGTTGCCCTCTTACCACCCCCCCTTCTGTACTTCTCTGTCACCTGCAGTTGCCCTTCCTGCTCTCACACCTCCCAGTCTCCCAGTGTCTGCAGAGCGTGGACGTTCAGTGTGTGTTCAGTGGGGACCTGCAGTGCCTATCTCTCGTAGTCTGGCTTGCTCCACCTAGCATGAACTCTCCGTATTCATCTACTGTGCATCAAATGTCAGGGTCTCGCTGTTTTTATGGCTGCATAGTGGTCTGTAGAGTACGTGTGCCACATCTTCTCAATCCACTCTTGTGCTCATGGACATTTTAGTTGATTCCATGTCCTGGCAATTGTGAACAGTGCTGCAGTAAACATGCGTGAGCGGGTGTTTTTCCAGGAGTGAGAACACGGATGTGCAAGTGTTGTTCCATATGTTCTCCACAGGGATGGCTTTATAGTTGACCTTCCCACCAACAGTTAAGAGGGTTTGCTTTTAAAACTACTTTAAAAGCAGGACTAGAGGGTGGCATAGTGGTTAAGGCACTGGATTCCCATGGCTGACCCCTGCTCAAGTCCCGAACCCAGTGGCTTGGAACTTAAACTGGCGTGTGCACGTACATGTGCAAATCCTGAGAGGAGAGTGGAGGAGAAGGGATTGTGGCATGGCCATCCGCCTTGAGGGGTAACCTCCCACTCTCTGTCTGGGGAGTGCATGCACCCTGTAGCAAAACCACCCAACCACCCAACCACCCACCCGGCCAACAAACCAACCCCTGGATGTGGAGGTAGCCCAGGGCTCTCAGTTAAGCCGCTGTTTCTCCCTTTTCCTTTTCTCAACATACAGTTCAGAGGAGCTCTTTTCCTCAAGTCTGGCCAAGTAAAAGCATATCAACATCTGTTTTGAAGCAAGCAAGTTTAATTAATTCCATTTCAGATAACATTGCCAGTAAACGTGGGCCTATTTATCACTCACATTTTAGTTAGCATGGAACCGAAATTGGTTTGTGTAGTAGTTGGCTTCATTATCTCCTGTTAGAATCATCTCCAATTAATCTCTTACTTTTGTAATTTTCTCATGTTGTACTAATCATACTTTAACCGTTAAAATGGATATATTGAGTACTTCAAAATGTTTCACTTTTTACCTTCAATTGTTTGCACCCCAGAGGAATCTTTATTTTACTATAGGGAGGAAAGGGAGGGTGAGAATGATGGGGAACAGCCACTGCCATCCCTCCTTCCCACCTCTCCTCCTGTCGGGCCCCTCAGAGCGTGGGGGGCGGGGTAGAGGAGTAGGGAAGGGTGATGACGGGGCAGGGAAACAGTAGGTGTGGTTATCCCCTCCGACAGCAGGAGAGTGTGGGCAGAGGAGTGGGGAAGGGTGATGGGGGGGAGGGGGGACAGCCCTGTTTACAGCGGGTGTGGTCATCCCCTCCGAGAGCACAGGGCAGAGGAGTAGGGAAGGGTGATGATGGGGGGGACAACCCTGTTTCACAGTCGGTGTGGTCATCCCCTCCGAGAGCACAGGGCAGAGGAGTAGGGAAGGGTGATGATGGGACAGCCCTGTTTCACAGCGGGTGTGATCATCTCCTCCGAGAGCGTGGGGGTAGAGGAGTAGAGAAGAGTGATGATGGGGGGGAGGGGGCACAGCCCTGTTTACAGCTGGTGTGGTCATCCCCTCTGAGAGCTGGGGGGCAGAGGAGTAGGGCAGAGCCCTGTCTCACATCCATGTGGTCATCTGAACGCTGGCTGATTCTGGTGCCCAGGAAGTGCTGATGCTTTAGGCTGTGGTCATGGTGTGATGGCTCGTTCCCCAATCCGTGTCCTTTAAAGACCCGGGGCGTCGGACTGTAGACTGGCAGTAGGTGTAGGATTGTGCTCACGGCAGTCCGCTGGAGCTGTGGAGAGGAGGTGAAGCGAGGAGGTCTCAGGCTGGGGCTGGCCAACGCCGGGTGACAGGACAGCACCTTGTCTTTGTAGTGTTCCTGCTCTTGACTATGCCTTCAACTTCCCTAATGAAAAGTTCTCTTGATGAAAGGTTTGGGTTTGGGGGTCACGGGGTTAGCCTCAGCGTGAGTTCCCAAGAGCGACTGGCGAGGAAGCTGCAATGCAGCGAGAGCAGGAGCACGGTGCTTCCCAGAGAGGGCAGAGGGCAGAGGCCACAGGCAGGGGCAGTCTCGGGGATGGGACCTGGGGACGTTGTCGTAGGACTCATGGCACTCTCCTCATCTCATGAGCAGTCTGTTGTCCCCACAAAGTGTGCCCAGAGGGATGCCACAAAAGGCAGCTCACCCCCCCAAGGTGGGAGATGCGTGACAGCTTTGTCGGCACATGTGTCTGTTGGTGGACCTGGCACACCTGTCGCGACGCAGTGAGGGTGCACGCATGTGTCTGTTGGTGGACCTGGCGCACCTGTCGCGACGCAGTGAGGGTGCATGCGTGTGTCTGTTGGTGGCCATGGCGCACCTGTCGTGATGCAGTGAGGGTGCACACATGTGTCTGTTGGTGGACCTGGCACACCTATCGTGACGCAGTGAGGGTGCACGTGTGTGTCTGTTGGTGGACGTGGCGCACCTGTCACGACGCAGTGAGGGTGCACGCGTGTGTCTGTTGGTGGACCTGGTGCACCTGTTGCGACGCAGTGAGGGTGCACGCGTGTGTCTGTTGGTGGACGTGGTGCACCTGTCGTGATGCAGTGAGGGTGCACGCGTGTGTCTGTTGGTGGACGTGGAGCACCTGTCGCGACGCAGTGAGGGTGCACGCGTGTGTCTCTTGGTGGACCTGGCGCACCTGTCGCGACGCAGTGAGGGTGGACGCCCCCGTGGTGATCGCCGGAAACATAGGGACTGCAGTGCAGAGCAGGAAAGTGCGTCCTCTGTGAGAGTCTCACAGCCCCGTCTTGACTCCTTTTCTCTGTAACATCTTTTCAAACGAAGAGGCACGCTCATTGCGCCTTTGGAAAACCTGGGGCCGAGCACGGCTCACCCGCTCCCCATCGGAGCTTAGCCAGTGCCAGTCGCCCTAGCCTCCCAGCCAGGCCTGCGGGTGAGGCGGACCGCCCTTCCTTTGTAGGCTGGCCCTGGGTGCGGGTGCGTGTGCGTGTGCCCGCCCCAGATCCCAACAGGATGGAGAGATGGGGGAGTTCAGCGTGACCACACTGGGGTGCACTTACACTCTCTAGCAATTAAAGAAAGTAACATTTTTTGTTTTTCTAATTTTCAAGTAATACCTTATTAAAGTCAGTTTTTTTTTTAAGTCACTTGGTTTTTGTTTTTTTGTTTTTTGTTTTTTTGTAAGAGAGATTTTTTTTATAGGGTATGTGTGCTTGGTAGAGAGACTGAGATAGAAAGAGAGACATCACCCCCAAGGGAATGGACACGCCAAAATCCCTTCTCCCTTCTCCATTCTCCTCTCAAGATCTGGGGCATGTGTGCACATGAGTCTGGCATGATTTTCAAGCTACCAGGTACAGGACTTGAACCTTGGTTCACCATGTGGGAGTCCATCGACGTAACTTCTATGCCATCTGCTGACCCCAACACTAGAATTGGTAACATTGTGTTTATTCTGATTTGAATATGGCTTGATTTCAACTTCTCTGCCGTCAGTTCCTAAAGACTGCAGTGGAACGGGGCACGGGAGATGGAGCACGCGTGTAAGTCCTTCCTAGTAACGTGAGCAGTCCATGCTACGGGACCTGGGATATCTTGGAAATGTGCCTGGGTGTGCCAGGTGACTGGCTCATTTGCTTTTGTTTTGTTTTTGTTCTCAAGTGGAGTGACAGGTGAAAGGAGCGGTTGCGACGACACCTGCACCACCCGTGGGGCGGCCGGTGCTCTGTTCTCCCCACTCTGCATGGAGCCCGTAATTTGTCACGCCGTTTGCGTTCTAGCCTTCTGTTTAAAGGTTATTTGTTGAAGACGTTCCCATTGTACACAGCACATCCTCGTGATGCATCCCGGAGCGAGGCTGGAAACAGCGTGTAATTAGCCAACGGATAATTGGTGCTTTCAGGACACCGTTTTCATCTTGTAATCACTTATTCTTACAATGAGCTAAATTCTCTCGTGTAATTTACCTGGCACATTTCTTGTCGGCGTGTGCTCTCACACTCACCCTTTCTAAGTGAACGAGTCAGTTTGACGTTCTGAAGGCACCAGTAAACGTTCTACCGTGTTAGAGTGTGCTGCCGCAAACACGCATGTTTGAGATTAGTGCAGCCAGTCTCTCTGCTTTATTCTTTTAAAGGTTACTTGCTAAACAGTATAGGATCAAATGACTCCTTAGCTATTTCTTTTTTATTTTTAAATTTTTAAAAGTTAATGTCTTTACAAAGTAATGTGTTTTAATTTACTACATGTTAAATTTCTATTTTAACTCTTTGATCAAGAGTAAACATTTTGAGTTTCTTAGTTTTTGCTATAGGGCCTGTGCATTCACAAGAGAGTGAAAGAGCGAGAAAGGCAGAACCCCTGGGTGGGCGGCCCACTGCAGTCCCTCCTCCGGTCCTCTGCGAGTTTTGGCTTGCACATCGGTGCTCCTAGCACAGCCACAGCCATGCAGCCCTCCTTGCAGGACCCAGCACCTGCCGGCCTGAGTGGGAGGGTGTTAGCATCCTTTCCTGTGGCCTTTTGTGTAAATGTCCAGGCAGCGCACTAACAGCACCTTCCTTCGTTTGGGTGAGGGAATATTGCATTAAAAATATGTTGAGATATTATCGGGGAAAGCTGAGAGAAATCACCCAAGAGTACATAGAGAGATGTCCGGTCGGGTCTGGGCACGTCACAGCAGCTGCCGGCACTGGCGCTCCATCATCTGCTGGTGGTGCATGACATTCAGAGACAGACTTGAACAGTGCTCGAGCTGCGATGCTGTGTGCTTTCTACCTGCCTGCCAGAAAATTTCTCTGTTTAACAGAATTTGCAAATAAAGAGATTCCATTTAAACATGAAGTTTTGGATTATTAAGCAATTGTCACACTGATTTTATGTCTCCATTAGCTTCTATTCAGCCCTTAGACCGAGGTCCACCTGGTTTCTTCTAAAATAAAACTTCAGCATTTAGAGCATAATTTTTTTTTTTAGAGGTCTTTTGCTATAGGACGCATGCACTCGCCCGAAAGACAGAGAGAGACAGAGATAGAAAGCGAGAAATCATCCCCGACGGGGGATGGCCACGCCGCAATCCCTTCTCCATTTTCCTCTTGGGATCTTGGATACGCACGCACACGTACCCGGTGTGAGTTTAAGCCACCAAATCCAGGACTCGAACAGTGGTCAACTACGTGGGAGTCCAGCGACA
Organism: Tupaia belangeri chinensis; assembly: GCF_000334495.1. Taxonomy (NCBI): domain Eukaryota; kingdom Metazoa; phylum Chordata; class Mammalia; order Scandentia; family Tupaiidae; genus Tupaia; species Tupaia belangeri. The sequence goes on from NW_006160119.1 coordinate 847,175, forward strand.
TAGCCATTACACTAACTGCTGGTCCCTCCTGTGCCCTCCTCATAGGGTTATGGTGATACAGCTCCCTGTGCCGTTTATGTCACGATCTTGAATTAATAATTTCATATGGAATTAGATTCCATGAAGGGTGTGGGCCAGGACAGGGGTAAAAGAGAGTGCATTTGAGCTTCGCTTTCCCAGTTATTTAGATAGGAAGCTTTGTTAGAACTCGCAGGTACTGTCAGGAGCATGTTCAGTTGGGCGTAGTTTGTTACGTACTTTTCAATGTTTGTCTTTTCAGCATCGGAAAAGGTTTTCAAGGAGTCATGAAGAGATGGGGATTTAAAGGCCAGCCTGCTACTCACGGTCAGACGAAGACCCACAGGAGGCCTGGCGCCATCTCAACTGGCGTAAGTGTGCCTTGGACGGTCTTTGCAGTGGTGAGCAGTCAGCCTCGGCCGTCACTGAGACCAGACCCCGTAGCTTTGCTCTGGCTTCAGATGGGCCTAGTACGAGCACTCTGGTCTAAGTCCTGGCCTCACTCATTTTCCAGAGCTAGACTTGAATCACTTCGTTTTATTGAACATACAGGGGACTTCAAAAAGTTTGTGGAAAGGTGGAATCAGAGTGAGTTTATGGGGCCTTCCCTGCAGCCGAGCGGTCCCTGCCCTGCTGGCATCCCAGCCCTGGGTGCTGGGAAAGCACAACAGGTGCACTCGCAGCTTCTGTGTCAATGTGAATTTTTAAAATTTTTTTCTTTTATTTTTGTTTTTATTTTGCCAAAGGGCAAATGTGTTTGCCAGAGAGAAAGGGGACATGAGAAATCACCCCTGCAACCACTTCTCCACTATCCTCTTGGGATTTGGAGCACACGCGCACACACACGCACCCACACACGCACGCACACACACACACACCTGGGGTGTTTCTCAGGCCACCAGGTCTAGGATTTGAACCATGGAGTCAGCCATGTGGGATCTAGCACCGTAATCACCACACCGTAAATGTGCTGTTGGCCCACAAGCGTGAAATTTTGTACTATCAATGATGTAGAAATCAGTTGTGATGGTTAAGCAGGTCGTAGCTATGAGAACCAAAGCTATCAATGATGTAGAAATCAGTTGTGGTGGCTAAGCAGGTCGTAGCTATGAGAACCAAAGCTATCAATGATGTAGAAATCAGTTATGGTGGTTAAGCAGGTCGTAGCTATGAGAACCAAAGCTATAAAACTCTTCAGAGAACATAGAGGCTAGTAGGTGGCATGGCGGTTAAGACGCTGGACCCCTGATGGCCGACCTGCCTCAAGTCCAGCACTTGGCAGCTTGCTTTCTCACTTTCCCTTTGTCTCTCTCTTGTAAAACTAAAAAATAATAATAAGAAGAAGAAGATTGGGACCAGCAATTAGCGTAATGGCTATGTCGCTGGACTCCCATTAGATGGGAGTCAACCATGGTTCGAGTCCCAGACCCAGTGGCTTAAACTCACGCCAGGGGCGTGTGCGTGTGTGCTCAAGATCCCGAGAGGAGAATGGAGGAGAAGGGATTGCGGCATGACTATCCCCCCTGAAGGGGTGATTTCTCACTTTCTATCTCTCTGTCTCTGTCTTTCTAGCGAGCGCATGTGCCCTAAACCTCTCCAAAAATAAAAAATAAAATAAATTAAAAATAAGATTAAATATTTAAAAAAAGAACATAGGAGTAAACCTTCATGCCCTAGAGTTACGCAGAACCTTAGGTACAAGCAACAAAGGTAAGGCAGATAGATGAGGCGTCATCATAATTGAAGACGTGCTGCAGCCCATACCATCAAGACTATAAAGACAGCCCCAGGTTGGGAGGAAGCATTTGTGAGCCGTGAATCTTACATGAGTATATTAGGTGTTGGTAAAGTCCTGATGCGGTTTTTGCGTAAAAAAAGACACATTGTGACTGTCCCGACAGCCTGATACAATTCTTACAACCAGGAGTAAAATGGATACCTAGTTTAAAAATGGGCAAGGGTTTGAACCGTTTTCCAAAGAAGATGTACAAATGACCGTTGAACGCATGAGAAGACGTGTTTAGCCATTAGGAAAATGCAGAGTAAAACCACAAGGAGGGGCCAGCTGGTGGTGCGGGTTTAAGGCAGCTGGACCCCACAGGGCCTGCATGGCTCAGTCCCAGACCCGTTGGCTTGAAAAGCACACTAGGCACATGGCATGTGTGCCCAGAATCCTGAAAGGAGAACGGAGGAGAAGGGGTTGCAGCATGGCTGCCCCTCACACCCCAAGGGTTGCTTTCTCACTCCCTCACCACCTCCCTGTCTGAGGCCTAGCACAATGGGGGAGTCTTTTTAAGTTTCTATCCTGAGTCTGCACTGGCTTGATCAGCACCATCTTGAGACTGAGCGCAGGCGTGCTAACGCTGGGTGTCTCCTCTAGGATGTCGCCAGAGTGTGGCCGGGAACCAAAATGCCTGGGCAGATGGGCAACGTGGACAGGACGGAGTACGGGCTGAAGGTGAGTCTCCTGCATGACGCCTTCAGAGGCACCGTGCTGTGTGTTTGCCGCAGTCGTGCCAGCAGGCTTCATCGTCCCTGACCAGGGTCCACGAAGCAGTGCACGTGCGGCGGTGTACTCACAGTGTAGTGGTGGTGTTACTTACGGAACATCCACTTTGCAGGTAAGAGCAGAACTGAGTGGTCTGCTGTTGCACCTAGGAGGTTTCAGCCTATTTCTGCGTGGAAAAATTTGAGTCCAGAGCACTAAGAAGAGTGGGCCTTCTATAAAAGGACTCGCATCTCCCTGCGTGTGTGTGGCTTTGCTGTTACAGAACCACAGTGGGAGGGGGAGTAACCCGGTTGTCTAGGGCTGTGAGTCACGTGTCGGGGGTAGGAGTGGTTAAGGTTAGGGAGAGGAGAGGCCTAAAACTAAAGAAATAGTGTGATATACATCCATTCTTATAAAATAGGTGTGTCTATTGTAGAAGGCAGAAGCTTAGCTCAGTACCTCCTAGCTTGAGAAATGTATATGATGCGTAAGTAAAAATAAGTTTATTATAGTGGGGACTATAGAATTATATTTTTACTAAATAGCTAATTTTTTTAAAGAATTATTTTATTTAACTTTATTATTATTATTATCATTATTATTTTCCAGTTCTGAAACACACACAGAGAGAGAGAGAGGGAGAGAGGAAGTGAGAAAGCAAGCCACCAGGTTCGAGACTTGAACCATGGTCGGCCATGTGGGAGTCCAGCGCCTTTAACCACCATGCCACTTGCCGGCCCCAATGATTATTGATCCTCATAACTTCTCCATTCTCTTCTCAGGATCTTGGGCACGCACGCACATGTGCCCAGTGTGAGTTTTAAGCCACTGGGTCTGGGACGCGAACCACAGTCGACTATGTGGGAGTCCAGCGACATAGCCATTATGCTAACTGCTGGTTCCCTAATTTTTTATGTGTGTTCTCATACATGTTTCAAAGTGTAGAAAGCACAAAGAAAATAAACTACCCATAGCAACACCCATATATATATATATATATATATATATCTTTTTTTTAATTTTTGAAAATCAAATTTAAGAATTTTTGTTACGTTTATTCATTTATTTCTTCCATGAGAGAGAGAGAGACAGAGACACGAGCACCCCTGACAGTCTCCACGCCACACCGTCTCCCCAGCTGCAGCCAACCCAGGCCACGGGCACAAGGGGCACCCAGAGTGCTCAGGGCGGGACGCAGCCTGGAGCCCCAGGCCTTCCCTGCGGGTGCAGTCTCCTTACCGCTGCACCACTGGACCCTTTGTGAATTCCAACAGAAGGCTTTCAGACTTCCATCATTAAATCCAGGATTTTCCCTTCTGTTGCCTTTACACTTACGTGGGCGGCCTCCGTTTTCCCTGAGTGTGATTCGGTTTCTGCGGTAGGCTGTTACCAGAGAGGGGCTGCAGTTGAATTTGATTCCCTTCGCCCTGTCAGGTCACGGGAAGAATCGTGGCGTATTTTTCTATGCGAAAATGCGTCACGACTTTGCCCATGACCCAAGGAAGGTTGAATTTCTACGTGTCGTTCTTAATGAAGCCCGCAGAGTTTACAGAGATACCCACGCAGTCTTGATCATTCGTCATGCTTCCACTTACAGAGAGCTCTGTCACCTCATAATCGCACGTGCTATGAACAAGTCATTCACAGGGTCTGAGGATTTCGGTCTTTGTTTGACAGTCTGAGGTGCGAACGTGATCGTGACTTGATAGGCTGCTTCCGCCTTCAGCTTTCAGTAGCGCGTTACTTGTTCAATACACGTGTATTCTCAGATCTTTACTCTTAAAAGTTTGGTTTCCTCTCCTGTTTTCTTTAGGTGTGGAGAATAAACACCAAGCACAACATCATCTATGTAAACGGCTCTGTCCCTGGACATGAAAACTGCTTAGTAAAGGTATGTGTGACTGTCCTGTTGTCCACACGTGTGAACACGGGCCACGTTCTCCCCTGACCCATGATACGTAACATCTCAGCACAGCTGGGCATTAGTGGCTGTGTTTCTCACAAGCTGTGACCCGGTTTCAACCTGTGACCCGGTTTGCCGTCCCCAAAGCTACTGAGGAGGTGCACCAGCAGACGGTCCAAAAGAGGCTTGTGGGTATATTTTAAGAAATTGGAACACCGAAAAATACCTAGTCCATTTAGAGTTGTTAACACACAATGAATATATTTTCCACAAACTATTCGATAAAGGAACTTTATTATTAATAATATCTACCAGAAAAACCTTTGAATTTTAGTGCTTAATACCTGTCTCGAAATCTTAGACTAAGATGGGGCTTAGGGGCCTGTTTGTGGGTTTGTGTTTTAAATGTCTAAACCCTGGAATGTCTTTTTACCGTGATTCTATTTTCCCAGTGATTCAAAGAACGTAAGCGAGCCCCTCACCCACCTTGCCCTGGGTGGGGCAGTGCGTCCTTAACCTCCACTCACCTCTCAGGAGCTTTCACTCTGTCCAGACAGCACAGGGCTGCCAGTCACTTTTTAATATTTTATTAGTAAGGTACTCCTAGGGATGACCCCGCTGTTTAACTGGCTCAAGCTTTTATTTGCTGCTGCTCGGCCTTACTGAAGTGCATGGAGAGCTGAGGAGCTGCTGTCTGCGGCCCAATGTCGTGTGTCTACACTGCCCGCTCCGCCCACCGCCCCGACGTGTGTCTACACTGCCCGCTCCGCCCACCGCCCCGACGCGTGCCCTTGAGTTCCGTTTCTGTT
>NW_006160119.1:852660-856237 GCF_000334495.1 Tupaia belangeri chinensis
ACACCACTGCCGCCGCCGCCCACCGCCCCGTCGTGTGTGTCTACACTGCCCGCTCCGCCCACCGCCCCGACATGTGTCCCTACACTGCCCGCTCCGCCCACCGCCCCGACGTGTGTCTACACTGCCCGCTCCGCCCACCGCCCCGACGTGTGCCCTTGAGTTCCGTTTCTGATTTACCTAGTCTTTCGGCCTGTTCTTTCTTCACTTTTCCTACAGCTTCTAAACTGGTTTGCCAATAGACATAAATATTTTTCAAGTGCCGTAAAGAGTTGAGGGAGTCGTTGTGAAGTGCAGAGAAATGATGAAGCCACAGCTCACATCAGATACACAAAAGTGGGGACTGTCCACTTGTCCACGTTTGGTAGGCGCGGCCAGGAGACCATCAGCCCTCGCCGTCAGAGCCGCCGAGACAAAAGAGATCTGGCTGAATTCTTTACATTGTAAATCAGTGACACAGGAGGATAGCGCTCACACTCACATGTACATAGTGCTCTTGTTGTCTGGAATACTCCTCGGCTGTGATGGACCCGTGCCGGCGTCAGTGAGGGCGAGTGGTCTGGGTCATTGGTGAGGAAGGCCTTGTTTATCAAGTCAGCACACAGCTCTGTGCCCCTGTTAGTTCGTTTACCTGCTTGGATCTTACTTCGATCCTAAATGCTGAGAAAGTTTTAATTGGTAAGAATGTGCCTTTTTTTCCTTGTTAAGGTTCAACCCAAGATTAGTGAATTAGAAGGAAAAAATCCTAAATGAGTTTATTTTCTTCTGAGCACCTTCCTGATAATTTCTTGGAACAATTTTAATGAGAAAGATTAGAATAGATCTGTTTTTCTGTACTTGACTGTTTCTAGCAGCTGTGTACTTATTTCAACCAAATTATTCATTTCTTATTGCCAAAATGATTTTGCCTTATTTTGTGTATATAATTACATGTAATTTTTTTATTTCTCTCTGAATGAAGGCTGTAGAATGAGTCAGAAACTTTGAACAACCCAATGATGTCTTCCAAAAATAAAATGCTACATTTTACATTATTTTTCTTAATTCCTTTTTTATTTATTTCTTCTGTGAGAGAGAGAGAAGGAAACAGGCACCGCCATCGGAGCCTTCATGCTGTGGTCCACCCCAGCCCCAGCCAGGAGTACCCGTGGGCCCTGGACGTGGCCTCTGGACCCTCCCACGTGGGTCCACACCTGGAGCACACTGTTCCCGCACTCCACTGGCTGTCTGACTCCCGCGTTTCAGATCACGCTGGTGTCTGCACTGCAGTTCACGGGCCTGTGAATTTGCAGAGAGAACATTTCTTAGGACATAAAGACTTAGCGGTTTAAAGATGTTGTTTTTGCCAGATGCTGTTGTTTTTAGCTTGTCAGTGAGAGTGCTGTGTTCTGTGATCATGAATAATCCGTGAAAAATGCTATCTTCAGATAACTTAGTTGGTAGCTCTTATTAACCAGATGTTGCCTTCTTCCTGCAGGTCAAAGACTCTAGGCTGCCTGCATATAAGGATTTCTGTAAAAATCTGCCCTTCCCTACGTACTTTCCCGACGGGGATGGAGAGGAGCTCCCAGAAGATCTGTATGATGAGGACGTGTGGCAGCCCGGCACCCCGTCCATCTCGTTTTCCTGACGTCACGGCCATGGCAGGCAGAGTTGGGCGGGAGCCGCGAGGAGCCAGAACAGCGTGCAGCCCAGGGTGCAGCCCCTCTGCTGCTAGCAACACCACGCCCTGTGTGTTTGTCCAGAGCATGAGGAAGTGGCTCACCCCCACTGAGTTCTGTTAGAGAAATTACCACATTAAACAGACCAGCTTAGGCTGGATCTGTTAAAACTAGCAATTTGCTATTAGCAAAATATTTGTAATTTATGGACTATGTTTTTACTATACATTTCTCGAGTTAGGTTAAGGTGTTTCTAGGTTAACTTTCATTGGAGATGTGTGAGTGTGGAAGGGGCGATTGTGGAATAGAAACCCATGCGGTAGCTGCACTGCAGACCGCTCGCTGGAGTCAGACCACTCCTTCACGTCCACTTTTCTCATTCTTACACACTCGAGAGCCTTCAAGGGAGAAAGTATGGTTCGTATTTAAATTACAGAAACACAAGTGATAGTTACAGGCCTAACAGAGGGAAGACAGACCATAAATGATGCGTCCTTCTCACACTGTGTGAGGGATAGTGATTTTCCGGTTTATCCCTCAGTGAGAAGATGGGCGTGGGGCCAGCGGGTGGTGTGGTGGGTGAGGCACTGGACACTCCCACGTGACACGGCCGACCGCGGTGCAGTCTGGACCTGGCAGCTTGGCACTCGAGCCAAGTGCCTGTGTCCCCAGGGGGCCAGGAGGAGGGCGAAGTGGAAGGGGTTGCAGTGTGGGCGTCCCTTTCCCTCCCGCTGTCTCTCTCTCTCTCTCTCTCTCTCTCTCTCTCTGACAAGCATATGCACCCTAAGGCAAACACGTCTTTAAAAAAGAAAGGCCAGAGACTGTCCATTCAGCAGAACATTAGCCACACGCTATTCGGCATGCTAGCGGCTCCTAGGTCTCTGTGAGTTTAAGATGTAGTGTTAATGGCCCTAGGACAAATGGTTGAGCTTAAATGTAAGTGCAAGCAGGCCTCACCTCACCACCAGAGCGCTGCCCCCTCCTTGACTTTTTATGACCCCGAGGCTGGCTTTTTAGCCATAACGTCAGTGTCTCCAAGGAGTCCCTTGTCACTGACAGATTTGGGGTAACAGGGCCGACAGAGGACCGTGGGTGGCATATTGGTTACGTCGCTAGACTCCCCGTGGCCAGCCGCGGTTTGAGTCCCAGACTAAGCAGCTTGAGACTTACGCCAGGCACGTGCACACGTGTGTGTGTGTGTGTGTGTGTGTGTGTGTATGCACCCAAAATCCTGAGAGAAGAATGGAGGAGACGGGATTGCAGCATGACCATTCTCCTTGGGGAGGTGATTCTCGCGTTCTGCCTGTGTCTCTCTGTCTCCCTCTGGTGAGCACAGACACCCTATAACAAAAATCTTTCTTAAACAAAAAAGACATGACCAGCAGGTGGCATGGAGGTTAAGGTGCTGGACACTCCCACATGGTCGATCGCGGTTCGAGTCCCAGACCTGGTGGCTTGCTTTCTCACTTTCCCTCTCTCTCTGGTCAAGTTAAAATAAAAATGAATGAATAATAATTAAAAAAAAAAAAAGCAGCTTTGGCCACGTTCATGTGTCTTATTCATTTAAAATTCACAGGGAGCCACATCTTATTTAAAGTTTTCACTTCATCTTCTTTCGTTAAAGATTTATGGTTAATTGACAGGAAACACACAAGCAGAGGAGAAAACACCTTGTGATACAAATTAGAGCAGGTGGGCCGTGGGGCCGCGGTGTGCGCTGTGTCAGGTGGGCCGTGGGGGCCGTGGTGTGCGCTGTGTCAGGTGGGCCGTGGGGGACGCCATGTGCGCTGTGTCAGGTGGGCCGTGGGGGCCGCGGTGTGCGCTGTGTCACAGGTGGGCCGTGGGGGACGCGGTGTGCACTGTGTCACAGGTGGGCCGTGGGGGCCGCGGTGTGCACTGTGTCAGGTGGGCCGTGGGGG
>NW_006160119.1:856626-859231 GCF_000334495.1 Tupaia belangeri chinensis
TCTCTCTCTCTCTCTCTCTCTCTCTCTCTCTGACAAGCATATGCACCCTAAGGCAAACACGTCTTTAAAAAAGAAAGGCCAGAGACTGTCCATTCAGCAGAACATTAGCCACACGCTATTCGGCATGCTAGCGGCTCCTAGGTCTCTGTGAGTTTAAGATGTAGTGTTAATGGCCCTAGGACAAATGGTTGAGCTTAAATGTAAGTGCAAGCAGGCCTCACCTCACCACCAGAGCGCTGCCCCCTCCTTGACTTTTTATGACCCCGAGGCTGGCTTTTTAGCCATAACGTCAGTGTCTCCAAGGAGTCCCTTGTCACTGACAGATTTGGGGTAACAGGGCCGACAGAGGACCGTGGGTGGCATATTGGTTACGTCGCTAGACTCCCCGTGGCCAGCCGCGGTTTGAGTCCCAGACTAAGCAGCTTGAGACTTACGCCAGGCACGTGCACACGTGTGTGTGTGTGTGTGTGTGTGTGTGTGTATGCACCCAAAATCCTGAGAGAAGAATGGAGGAGACGGGATTGCAGCATGACCATTCTCCTTGGGGAGGTGATTCTCGCGTTCTGCCTGTGTCTCTCTGTCTCCCTCTGGTGAGCACAGACACCCTATAACAAAAATCTTTCTTAAACAAAAAAGACATGACCAGCAGGTGGCATGGAGGTTAAGGTGCTGGACACTCCCACATGGTCGATCGCGGTTCGAGTCCCAGACCTGGTGGCTTGCTTTCTCACTTTCCCTCTCTCTCTGGTCAAGTTAAAATAAAAATGAATGAATAATAATTAAAAAAAAAAAAAGCAGCTTTGGCCACGTCAGTTTTCTTATTCATTTAAAATTCACATGGAGCCACATCTTATTTAAAGTTTTCACTTCATCTTCTTTCGTTAAAGATTTATGGTTAATTGACAGGAAACACACAAGCAGAGGAGAAAACACCTTGTGATACAAATTAGAGCAGGTGGGCCGTGGGGCCGCGGTGTGCGCTGTGTCAGGTGGGCCGTGGGGGAGGGCGTGTGCCCTGTGTCACAGGTGGGCCGTGGGGGCCAGTGCGCTGTGGCAGGTGGGCCGTGGGGGACGCCGTGTGCGCTGTGTCAGGTGGGCCGTGGGGGACGCCGTGTGCGCTGCGTCATGGGAGCAGGCTGTGGCACGCAGAGACAATGCTCCGGAGGTCTGGTTCTGGGTTTGAGGCCCAGAGTGGAACACGTGACATTGAGCTCCGTACAGAAACATCGGTGCATACGTGCCTTTAGTCGGCCATAAAGCATGGGGAAGAAGCTGTGATCGGGACAGAGGAGCAGGTGGTGCTGTGGGCACGAAACCCTTTTCAGCACTGAGAACCTGCAGGGGGGAGGGGCTCAGCCCCCGAAGGGCCCAGGTGACAAGGGTGGCATGGAGCAGCCCAGGCAGCAGACAGCAGGGGTCGCCCCACCGGAGGCCGTCACGTCAGCAGGTGGTCTGTGGATCAGTGCTGTGTTCAGAACTAAATAACTGGCTACCGTCGGGGTCCCAGGTGTGAGCCCTGCTTTCTCGAACCAGACCGGAGCAAGGTGCCGACCCCCTACAGCCCCCCACTGCCTGCTGCCGCCCTTGGTGCAGAGCCCAGCTACTGGGGAGGGCCGGGCCTTATCTTCGCCAGAGGTGGCCCTAAGCGAAGGGCGGAGCTCGGGGAGAGCAGGACGCCCTCCAGGTCAGCCAGGCCCAACGCTGAGCGGAGCATGTTCCGTGTTATCTGAGAGCCACGGCGCCCTTCCTGGGTGCCGCAGGGCAGCGTGCCTTCGGACCAGCCGGCTAGCGCTCCCCTGGGAACGGGAACGGGCCCTGCCTTCCGTGGGCGGCCGCGTCCGGCACTGCCAGCTCACCACTAGGAGCATGGGCGGGCGTGGGGGCCTTCAGCTTGCCATCGCGGAGCCCTCTGCATCCCGGTCCACCGTCCCAGGTGCCTGGCCGTGGGGAGCATCTTGGCAGCGGAACGTCACTCACCGTAGACCCTCGCTCCAGCGTGGCTCACACCGGCAGCGACGAGCCGGGGGTCCCCGCACGGCCAGGTAACGGGGCGGCTGCTCCAGGCTCACCAGGGCGGTCCTTCTCAGGACCCTCGCCCTCTGCCGGCGGCTGAAGCTGAGACACGGGTGCTCGAGGCTCCACGTGGGCCGTGATTGAAGGCAGCCGTCGCCCTCGCCCACCTGTCGGTGAGCACGCCTCGCACACAGCAGGTGTGAGTTCGAGGCGGAGGAGAGCCCCTCGTCAGGGCTCTGCTCTGCAGCCGGGAGGCCGAGCGGCAGACCTGCCTCGCAGCCTTTCACAGGGACGGGACTTGGTGGCGCTTGTCTCCAGAGGTGAGTGCATGACGAACCAGGTCACGTCTGGGAGGCGTGAGGCGGACGTGACCTGCGGCCTGTGCTCCTCTCTGGCGCGGAGCTCGGCGCTGCACGGCACACGCACACGGCTGACGGGGTGCCCACGCTCCTGGCCGAGCAGTGTGCGCCCTGCCGGAGCTGCTCCCGGCCAGCCGTGCGGGTATCCCTGCAGGCCCCAACTCCACGTGCGAGGTGTGTGAATTCTGTCTCATTCGGGTTTAACCCCTCTTTGAGGAAGAGTGTGTCAAAAT
>NW_006160119.1:859258-886090 GCF_000334495.1 Tupaia belangeri chinensis
AAAGAGTGTGTCAAAATGAGAGCTCTCCCTCTCCGGCGTAAGTGGGCCTTTGTTGTAAGTCTCGGCTCTGAATCTGTTTTCTGGACCTCTGGGGTATATGCTCCTCTTCAGGTGCCTTTAAATGGTTGTGTTCTCCTCATTCTTGTCAGGCCGGAAATACAACCCCAGGTGTGGTGCTGGGCCCCTCCCCTGGCCGGCTGTGGAGCTGGAGCTGGGCCCCTCCCCTGGCCGGCTGTGGAGCTGGAGGTGGGACCCTCCCCGGCCAGCTGTATGACGTCCTGCCAGTCCTGCCTTTGCTTGCTCTTCTATGGCAGGTTTCTTCCCTTGGGAGGATTTGCATCACTTTTAAAAATGTCCATTAGTGCATCTAAAAAAAAAAAAAAAATTTTTTAAAGAGATTTTTGCTAGAGCAGTTGTAGTCTCTCAAGAGACAGAAAGCGAGAGAAATCACCCTCCAGGGGAGATGACCACACCGCAATCCCTTCTCCATTCTCCTCTGAGGATTTTGGGCATGCACAAACACGCCCAGCTTGAGTTTTACGCCTCCAGGTCCCGGACTCCGTGGGAGTCCATCGACATAACCATTCCACTTCTGCTTGAAGGTCCCCACTTGGGAAGTTCTCCCTACTTCCAAATATGGCAGGAAGAAGCAGACTGGGCCTGGCTGCAGTGGGGCACGTGAAGGGCTTCGCCGTAGGTACTGGAGCCACGTGGGAGGCTCCGGTCAGGCCCTGGAGCACCTGGGACCCTGGCTCACCGGACCGTGGTTGGGAGACTGCGACGTGGCAGGACCTGGCAAGGGCCTCGGCCTCTCTCTCTCTCAAAGGAGGGGAAGGAGAAAAGAAAACGAGGACGGACTTGTGCTGTTACGTGCCGTCGATTGACCGTTTCGGGGGGTACCGGTGCTGGGAGGGAGTGCTGCTGGTACCTGCTCTGCTCCACTGCTGAGCAAGAGTGTCTGCAGAAGCAGGCCCGTGCGCCGCGAGGCTGCCTGGGCAGACGTCTTCAGGAGCTGCGAGGTCGCGTCACGGCATGGCGACCTGTTCCTTGGAAGAGGCTCACCTAAGACTTTTCTTGACTAATGATGAATCGAGTCCCTACTGCCTTTGGGAATTTCCCATGAGGCTGACGCTGCAGTAAGACATTTCTCTTTCAGGTTCTAGTTTTACGGCTCTATCTTTTCTAAGGCATGTGCCCACTTGGTCCCATAAGTGACAGTGGCCTTTCAAAGCCTGCATTACCAAACGGCTGCCTTTCTTGCTCTGCCTCCAGAGGCTGCAGTCCTTGCACTGCGAGACTCGGAGTGTCACTGTCCCCTTCACTGTCTCTCTCTGTCTGGCGAGCGCTCATGCCCTATAGCAAAAACCTCAAAAAAAAAAAAAAAGAAAAGAAATCCCTCTAGTCTTGGGACCAAGTTGTGTAATGTTTGCATCAGGACTCCCACATGGCTGACTGCGGTTTGAGTCCCAGACCCGGAAGCTTGAAACTCACACGGGGCGTGTTTTCATGTGTGCTCAAAATCCGGAGAGGAGAATGGAGGAAAGGGATTGTGGCGTGGCCATCCCCCCGGGGGGTGATTTCTTGCTTTCTGCCTGTCTCCAGCAAGTGCATGTGCCCTATAACAAAAATCTTTCTTAGAAAACACCAATAATAGTAATAGTCTCTAGTCTCTTTCTCCTTGTAAAATTGGAACAGTGTCTTCTCCCTGCTTTTGAGGCCCGTTTCTAGCCAGTTGCAGGAAGGAGGCTGTGACCTAGTGATACACGACTTACCCAGGAAGGCCCAGCAGCCGCCCAGGGCATTTATGGCCAGGCCCACTCGAGGACACGGGGACACAGCACGTCTGGACCAGCAGCTCCCTCACTGGTTTACCAAGGGGAGCTTTCCTTCACTTCAGCCTAGCTGCACATCAGAACCTCACAGGGAACTTTTAAAACCCTAGGCCAGGGACCAGCAGATGGCATAATGGTTACATTGCTGGACTCCCATGTAGTCAACCACAGATCGAGTCCCAGACCTCGCAGTTTAAAACTCATGCTGGGTGCCTGTGCATGCATGCCCAAAATCCCGAGAGGAGAAGGGATTGCGGCATGACCATCCCCCCTGCGGTGTGATTTCTCACTGTCTTTCTGTCTCCAGTGGGCGCACATGCCCCATAGCAAAATGTGTTTTATGTTCCTCTGAGAGTTGTTCTTGGGAAAATGACTAGTATCTTGTAAAACAATACAGATGTCAGACATCATCAAACCTGTTGTCATGGAGAGGACAGGCAGAGTGAGGTCTCCGGCGTGTTTAAGGCCTTGCTAAGGGGCCGGCAAAGCCTGTGCTAAAATGAGGGCACCTTCTTCCCAACCCCTGAGGACCTGGGGTTGTGACTTTCATTGGCAAATCCAGAACAGTACCGACACTTGATTTTCTCCATCATGGACAGCGATTGGGCCTCACATACAAGTGCTCTTCAAAAGGTTCATTGAAACTGTGCGTGATGAAGACCTGTGCGCGATGAAGACCCTGTGCGCGATGAAGACCCTGTGCGCGATGAAGACCCTGTGCGTGATGAAGACCCTGTGCGTGATGAAGACCTGTGCGTGATGAAGACCTGTGCGTGATGAAGCCCTGTGCGTGATGAAGACCCTGTGCGTGATGAAGACCCGTGCGCGATGAAGACCCGTGCGTAATGAAGACCCGTGCGTGATGAAGACCCGTGCGCGATGAAGACCTGTGCGTGATGAAGCCCTGTGCGTGATGAAGACCCTGCGTGCCGATATGTCTGTCCGCACCAAGACAAACCCATACTTTATTCCCACTCATCCACAGACGCATTTCGAAGTCCCCTCAGGCATTGCGTGGTTTTAGGAATGTGTCACCTCACTACGGCAGCTCAGTGATAAAGCTGGAAGTGAAATAAGGCGTCCACCCTGACTTGTCTTTTGGCCTAGCCTCATTGGAGAGGCAAAGGGTCCTGAATGGCCGTGCTGGAAACCACGTGACTGACCGGGCTCCGACACCGAGCCGGCCTGGAGACACGCCCGCACGTGCACCCACACTGGCTCTCAGGGCGCCGGGGCTGGCTCAGCGCGACCCTGTCGAGGCCCCTCCCTGTCGTTACTGAGACGGGCAGATCAGCGTGTCCGCTCTTTCACGTGCTGTGCTTGCTCTGCCCCCGCCGCAGGCATCCAAAGTTGAGGGCAGTTCCTGAGAGGAAAATTGAACAATGAAGAAAGTTATAGCCATTAGCTGCCCCTTCGTTACAAACGGGTATACGCGAAGACTTATTTCCTTCTCATGCATGAGTGCTTTAGCACGATGGCAGAAGACTGGCATGGAGTCAGCATTTGGGGCGTGGGGTGAAGGTGCCCCAGCACAGTTAAATCAGTGAGTTCTCCATCAAGGCGCCTCTCTCTCTCTTTTTAAGAATTTTTTATTTAATTTTATTCATTTCCATTATTTTATTTATTTATTTATTTTTGAAGTTGACCAGAGAGAGAGAGAAGGAAAGTGAGTCAGCCGCCAGGTCCGGCACTTGAACCACGATCAGCCATGTGGGAGTCCAGAGCCAGGCCCACGAGTGAGAGGAAGAGTCAGGCTTGAGTATGGGGTGAGTCTGAGGCCACTGGTTGATGCTATTCTTGGAGCTGAGTGAAATTCCATTTGTCAGAGCTGTCTTCACCTTCCTCATCTTGCCAGAAAGACAGAGACAGACAGAGAGACAGAAAGCGAGAAATCACCCCCCAGGGGGTGTGGCCACGCCGCAATCCCTTCTCTTCCATTCTCCTCTCGGGATCTTGGGCACGCACACACACATGCCCGGCGTGAGTTTAAGCCACCGGGTCCGGGACACGAACCGCGGTCGACTACGTGGGAGTCCAGCGACATAGCCATTACGCTAACTGCTGGTCCCATGGGGATTGTATTTAAATGCAGATGCAATTTGGTAATTCTGGGTGGATTCCAGGTATCTAGCAAGTCCCAGTGATGGTGATACTGATGCTGGGGGTCCACAGAGGTTTTTTTTCTTTCCTGGAGGGTGTATGTACTCTCCAGAGAGAGAGAGAGAAGGAAGTACCCCCCATGGGCATGGTCACACAGCAATCCCTTCGCCTCTGTTCTTTCAGGAATGCGAGCACACACACACCCAGTCCAGAGCTCAAACTGAGGAGCCAGCAAGCGGGACCCAGCTGCCTACTTAGCACGCTTCGGCTGACCACAACACGCCGTACTTTAATGACAGGAACGGAAGTGCCTTACGAACAAAACCCTGACTTTCTAGAAATGTGCTTTGTTTCTCTTTCTCAGTGTAATTCAGCTACTCATTTGTCGAGCACAAATAATGGATCAAGCATTATGTGAGGCACTGGGGCTCCAGCAGGCCAGACAGAAAGCTCTGCTCACCCAGGGTTCTCCTCCAGGCACTGACGGAGGGAGGCGTCAGGTTGCCCGCCCAGTCTAGGGAAGGGGCCAGCTTTCCGTGCTGCCGCCCAGCCTTGACGGTGGGGACCCTGGCGTCTCCCACACCGACACGTTATCATGTATCTTCTCCTGAGTAGGGTGATTTGGGGACTGTATTTCTCCAGATGCATTTGTTTGCTAAAACAGCAGTAATAGGTGGGGAGGGGCAGAGAAAACCAACATATTCCAGGTCATGAAAATAAAAGTCACAGCAACTGTCATGGAATTTAAAAGTTAATTATTTAGCATCTGTGAGCTAATCCCCCCGAAGATTTTCACAGTTCTAAAGTAGGTCAGACTCTGGGGCTGTCTCTAGACTCTGTCTACAATAACCGAAACCCAGATGATTCCACTGCTCTTGCATTCAGATGGTTTCGACATGAAATTTTAATTAGTCTTCAAAAGGCTTTGTACGTCTGCTATCTGGGAGCTTGGGGAATTGGTTAGCCCTGCTTTTTCTTTTTTTCGTTTCTTCTGAATATCAGACCAACGGAGCCAGTTTATTTAAAGCCAGAATTTTCTTTCTCTTAACGTGTGGGCCACTGTGTGGAGTGAAGAGGAGAAAAGCAGTCCTGACACCTGGAAGCTGGTCTGGTCTACCAGGTGGCCCTTGGTGTTGACCCTTCAAACACAGCACTTCAAAGAACAGTGACATCAGAGAAGGCCGCACTGACCTTGGCGGATCAGGACAGAAACAAGGCCGCTCTGCGAGCGTGTCGGAATACGGACACTCTGGAACCACAGACGTGGCCAGCCACCCCCCTTGGTGACTACGAGTGGCTGGCCCTTTCGGGCACCCACGTCTGTGCCCCGCCCCCCCCCTGGGTGACTACGAGTGCCTGCCACTTTGGGCTGCTCCCAGTCTTAGCCTTGGTCTGTTCTGTCCCCCAAGGTTGGGCTTACGAAGCCACTTGGCCATAGGGCCCTCGTGCACGTAGCGACCACTCCAGATCCCGGAGCCAGCGGGCCCACGCTCGCCTTTCTGTCTGACCGCGCCGTCCTGTGCTTCTAAAAACCCTCCATCTGCCCCAGTCCCGGCCTGTGGGCGGGCCGCCGCCGCCTGCATTCGCGAAGCCAGCGCGGTGGGGTCTCCAGCAGCGTTCAGCCGAGGCCAGGCCCGGGGGAGACGAGAGGCCAGGTCGTGCTTTTAGTAAAACGGACGTGTGTGAGCTCCGTACTCAGCACAGCAGTGGGGGTCAGGCCAGTATAGTCAGGGTCAGGGAATAGGTGTGTGCTCCCACTGCCAGGGGCCGGCCTCCCGCACTAGCGGCGGGGGGGCCGCCCTCCCGCACGAGCGGCGGGGTGGGGAAGAGCGTGTGTGAAGTGCTGGTTTGCTTTGTTTAGGAAGTTAACTGACAGCACTGAACCTTTAATACCACGTGACCTAACTACCGGAGTAATTACTAGACGATTATTTTAAATGGGCTCAATTAATTACTAAATGGTTGCTTAGTAACCCCATTTCATGCTGACACAGCAGCCCTTTCCTGGAAGGGGCCGGGCTGTCCTGGCCACTGTAAGGCTCGCAGCCGGGCCGTGGGCATGTCCGCAGAGGCCCTGGCCCCGTCCCCCACACCGGCAGTGGGCATGCGGCGTGCTCGCTCTGGCCGACTTCAGACACAGGACAGGCTGTCCAGGCTCTCACGAGGGCACTGTGCCTCAGAGAGCACTGTTCACAGCGGACTCAGAGGAGGACGTCGTCCGGGGTCACGCGAACGTGCGTGTGCGGCTGGCTGCGCACTTGAGAAAACTGAAAGCACGCCTAAGCACAGGCATGGCCCCCCAGGGGTGCAGGCAGCTGAGCCATGCGGCCGGCTCGCGGCGGGCCCCGATCCCGCACCTGAGAGCGTGCCAGTGCGTGTGCACACATGCCCAGCACCCTGCGAGCCGAGCCGGGGCAAGTGGGAGAGAAGGGAGAGCGAGGGACCATCCCCATCAGCGCCTTCTCAGGCTCCTGTCTCTGTCGCTGGCAAAGAGAAGGGGGAGGGAGGGAGGGAGAGACAGGCCAGCACAGGCCAGAGGAGCCTGGTGGAGAAGCAGTGAAGCCCGCAGAATCGTGGGGGCCGTACTAGGACCCCCCGTTTCTCTCAGTGAAGCCCACCCCCCAGTTTCCGGGGGGGGGGGGCAGTGGTCTCTGGCACTGGTGGGAACGAGTCCCTGAGTGGTACGTCCCCGAGTGCCGGCCTCTGACCTCCGTCAGCGTGACATTGGTTCGATTGCGATACCAAAAACTATGGCCTAAAAGCACTTGTGGCGCCCTGACAGCCGGACCTGCGTCACAGACGGCGTCTCCCTCCTTCCCCTCTCGTCCATGGCCGTGGACCTCAGCTAAATGCCCTGCGCCCCACACGCCGTCAGCCCGGCTCAGACAGCAGAAGCGCCCCTCAGGCCCTCGCAGAGAGAAAGTGAGAAACCAACTCCCGTGGCCACACCACAACCCCTTCCACTCGTTCTCCTCCTGGGGCTCGGGGCGTGCGCACGTGCCAGGCTTGATTTTAAGCCACCAGGTCCAGGACTCGAACTTCTGTCAGCCGTGTGGGAGTCCAGCACTCTAACCACCAAGCCGTTGACCCCGAGTTTTTACATCTTTGAAAGACAATCTGTTCCTTGGAGAGGTCTTGTGCGGCTTACACGAGCTGATGCGTGTGAAGTCCCTGTCACACACGAAGGCATGTGCTATTATCGTAGCTGTGCCTTCCCTAAACCCTGTCTGCTCTGCCTC
This sequence comes from Tupaia belangeri chinensis, assembly GCF_000334495.1. NCBI lineage: Eukaryota > Metazoa > Chordata > Mammalia > Scandentia > Tupaiidae > Tupaia > Tupaia belangeri. Next base: position 866,430 of record NW_006160119.1, read on the forward strand.
CAGACTGATGCCCAGCCAGAGCCCAGAACAACTGCTGGCCATCAGCAGGCCCCAGGAGGTATGTGATTCGCCTCAGCTCACCTTCCCCAGAGCTCTGTAAGGTGGCCATTGAGAACCCATTCTGTGGGTGAGGAAAGCGGAGCTCAGAGAGGCTAAACACCTGCAAAGGTCACACAGCAAGGGAGGAGGAGAGTCGAGATTCCAGCCCAGCCCACAGAGTCTACCATCAAAGGCTTTGCTACTCGGCACCACAGGTCTCTGTCCTCGGATCCTCAACCACAGGAACGTTCAGAGGGGAGTGGGAGCCGAAGTCACGGTTCTTAGTTTAATGGCTGACCCTGAGAGACCGCAGGGAGATATTTACTTAGACACACTGACACTTCCGTCTGTGCTGCTGTCACAGACGGGCAACTTTCACTCATGCCCCGAATCCAGCGAGGACTGTCACCGAGGAACGAAGCTGCTTTGCAGTGAGGTTGGGCGGGTCTGAGCCTCTGTGGGAGTCCCCAGGGAGAGTTCGTGAACAGCTTGGACCCAGGGATGGAGAATCTGAGTGAGTCCGAGCAGGATGGGGAAGGTGGGACCTGGGAAGGGCGGCGCGTAGCCAGGGAGCAGTGGCCACGCGGCCGGGACCTTCCCAGCACAGGCCCTGTGACCTCATGTTACCAACCTCCCATGCTGGCTGGGGCACCCCAGCTGTGGCATCCCCAGAGGAGAATGTGGGGCAGCAGAGAGCAGGCGGGTCCCGTGTCTGGCAGGTGCAGGCAGGAGGAAGGCCACGGCCACCAGAGACAGCGAGGGACTAGGACCTGGCAGAGGAGGAAAATGGGCCTCGCAGCAGCTAGGAAACACCTGTGTTGCCAGGAATCCCGCCTACAGGGGAGCCCTCCCCCACAGGTGCCCAGAGCCTGTGTGCTGGGTCAGACTGGAGGCCAACTAGGTGGGCCCCTCGGTGTCACTGTCCCTGCACGGGCAGAGCAGGACCCAGGCCTGCAGGGCTGGGCTCCCTCCCATCAAATGCCCAAAAGCATCCTGCCGGGAAGAGATGTTGCCTGACCCAGGCCTCCTGGGGACATGCGTGTGTGAGTGCGTCCATGTGTGCGTGCATGCCTGTGTGCAGTGTGTACCTGTAAGCAGTGCGCTGGGAGGAGGGCCAACTAAGAGGGCTGGCAGCTCCTCTCCTTCCCTGGGGCCCCAGCTCTCAGGGCTCCCCAGCCTGTGGGAGCAGGAAGAAGGGAAACCACAGGAAGGCTGCTGAGGCCTGAGGGAGTCACGCACATGAACGGGCCCTGCAAGGACCTAAGCCTTCCCTCTACTACGGTGACAATAAATGCTCCAGACCTCAGTGCTTCCTGAGAGTAAGCCGCCGGCCGCAGGGCTCTGCAGAAGGGCTGCCTGGAGGAGGAGACAAGAGGACTTGGAACAGTCAGCAAAATCACATGCCCACAGGGCCTGCAGCCAGGCACTCCCAAAGGAATTCCAATTCTTCTTCGCTGCTGAGGGTGGGGGATGGGCAGGGACCTGACCTTCTTGGGTCACCCCATCAAAGTAGATACTCTTGGGGCCAGCAGATGGCGTAGTGGTTACATCACTGGATTTCCACGTACCTGCCCACAGTTCGAGTCCCAGACCCAGTGGCTTAAACTCACGCTGTGCACATGTGTGGGCATGCCGAAGATCCCACGAGGAGAATGGAGGAGAAAGGACTGTGGCGTGGCCATCCCCCTGGGGGGTGACTTCTGGCTTTCTGTCTGTCTCTCCAGTGAACCCACACGCCCTATAGCAAACATCTTTTAACGGGATTGTGGTGTGACTGCACCTGGAAGGTGCTTTCTCACTTCCCTCTATCTGGTGAGTGCATGTGCCCTATAGCAGAGCTGCAAAGTAACAGTAGAAGTTACATTTTACAAAGAGAGGGAGGAGACTGACTTATCCAGCCTAGTTACTAAGGCACGTATCAAGACATTCTTGGGAGAAAATGAGAAAAACACGTGTTCAGTTAGCTACCGAGAGCTGAAGTAAATGATAGAAGAGGTTACTATCGGTATTTCTCACTACCCTGGACATAACAGATGATGCATTGGAACTTCAAGACCCTTTTTTAAAAATTTACAAACAAATTGAAACATACCAGTCCATCAACTAAGAGCTATGCGGTCCCAAACACGACGGGTTCTCGAGCACCGAGTCAGTGATCTGCAACATAAATGAGCAACCGAGTGATGAAGGTAGAAGGCTCCCAGCAAAGCCCACTTCTGCAAGCTGCCGCAAAACGGGGAGGAAACGCATTTTCAAGTGGAAATTGTGACTGAGATGGAGCTGAGAATGCTCACCTCTCTCTGCACCTGAGGTTAACTGTGCCGTTGTTTCCTAACTGCCAGGGAGGTGCAGGTGCAGCTGGGAGACAGGAAGAATACGCAGACGTTCAGGGAGGATCCAGACCCAGCTCCGCACCGCAGGCCGCACTGCGAGCGTCGCGCTGACTCCCACAGTGGCGGGGAAGCGCTGGGCAACTGAGCAGCCTTTGCTCTGTCTCTTCAGACCACCGGTTCTCGTTCTCGGAGCTCTCTCTCCAGTGCTTCCTGCCCATGGCCTCCCCGTGCTCCCCAGGGAAGCGGATGCCATCTGTCTGAGCCCCCGGAGGACGCCAGCCTCTCGGTGCTGCCCGGACGGTCACAGTGAGAATGTGGGTGTCCCACGTGTGCAGCTCCTGGTGGGCCCACACTGAACGGATATTCCGCCCCACAGCCCAGCACTGGCTTTGCGTGGCTGCCCAAGGGGGTGGGATCCTGCCCCAGGGGCATGGAAAACACACCAGGTGTATGCGCGTGTGCGCTGGAAATCCCAGTGGAGGAGGGACTGTGGTGTGACCACGCCCTCTGGGGGGCACTTTCTCTCCTGTCTGTGTCCCTGACACTCTGGGAAGTACACAGGCCTCTGGCAAATAAAAAAATATATTTCAAAATGGAGCAACTTCCAGCCAAAGCACGTGGGAGCGGTCCGAGCCAGGGTTGTAGTCCATGCAGCAGGACTACCCACAACCTTCTTTCCTCACATTGTAAACTCGTCAGACTTCCTTGCCGTGAGGACTTGAGTCAGTGGCCCCGGGAAGAGGGAAGGGACAGCCACGCCAGGCGGGGGAGCATAAGCAGGGGTCCTGCAGGAGGAGGGAGCTCGCGCTAAGGGACCGGCATGAGGACACCTGGTTCGCTAGAAGGTGACGGGGCGGGGGGCCGCTCGGGAGAGGAGCAGGCAGGGCCGAGGCCGTCCACGGAAACACACCTCCGGGGAAAAGCAGAGGGAGTCATGGAGGGTCTGTGTGGAAGGCGTGGGATCGGACTGGTTTAAAGTACACCTTCTCAGAACTCAGAGATTCTGACTCAGAGGGCCTGCTGTGAGACCCCGGCTGTCGCATTTCCAGAGAGCCCCCCAGAGCTGTTCGCACACGCAGGAAGTCCTTGGAGCCCCGTGAGGGCGTGCTGAGACACCCCTGTTTTGCGGAGGGCTGCTAAGCATCCAGTGACGCAGAAATCTGCCTTGGGAAGAAACGCCTCTGGGCTTTTATCAAGGCCAGACGGCACCTGCTTAAACAGAAGTGCACAGGCAGGAGGGTGCTGCTCCTCAGGGACACAAGGCAGGGCTGACAGCCCGCTCACTCCGGGTGTTCCCGAGACAGCCGGCCTTGCATAATTCTCTCCTGGTCATGGTCGTTAAACTCAGGGTAAGTGTCCAGCAGCCAGATTTCGTGGCTCTCTGCGTAGCCTGGAGCCCACGGACAGCACCACTGGTGGGCAGGGCACGTCGGCCCCACCTTTGGGGTCTCTGTGCAGGCTCCCCTCCAACACTCCTTGGTGCTGGTGAGGCCCGAACCTGCAATGTCTGTCCTCAGTTTGCTAATTTGGGGGCGACTCGCTGTAACAGCCTGACTCTGTGCCTCGTCTTCCAGTGACTGGCCCTCATTCCCATGGAGTTGCCGGACTGGAAAACAGCCAGCAGACGGAGTAATCAGCTACTGTGGGTTCATTACCACGGAGGTTTTTAAGTGAGAACCCCCGCCCCCCTGGGAGATGGCCATGCTGCCATCCCTTCCTTTCCACCTCTCCCTCCTCTTGGGGTTTTGGCCATGCATGCACACGTGCCTGACATAAATAGGTGTTTTTCCTATAGGCCACGTGCACTCGTCATAGAAAGACAAAAAACAAAGAGAGTGGCAACGTAAGAAATCTCCTCCTAGGTGGGATGGCCATGATGCAATCCCTTCTCCGTTCTCCTCTCAGAATTTTTGGGCGCGCACACACGTGCCTGGCATGTTTTTCAAGGGGCCAGGTCTGAGCCTCGAACCACACAGCCATGTGGGATCCACCCATCCCAGCCACCATGCTACTTGGATGGATCCCTGGCATGTTTTCCAAGCTGCTGGGTCCAGGGCTCAAACCACTTAGCCATGTGGGTTGTAGCTGCCTTAACCGCCACACCTCGGGCTGGCCCTCCACATTTCTTTGTTTCCTTATTTCTTCTATGAATGAGATGGGAAAGTGGCACCCAGCAGGGTCTCGGTGCTATGACCGAGCTCCAGCCGGCCCTGGGGCATGGACACGCAGACCTAGCAATGCCTCGGGAGATCTCGGGCACCCAGAACCTTCCCGCGTGGCCGGCCTTGTGGGCAGCACGTCCTGCCACTGCACCACACTCTGGCCCTCGTCGCCAAAATCTGAGAGTTTGTTGGAAAATGAACACCATTAAAGGAAATCCAGACAAAGCGTTTAGATGCTTTTCCTCGCCTCAGGTGAATCAGGGCAGGTGAAGTGCCCTGAACAAGGGAGGAGTAGAAGCTGAAACGTGGGACAGCTTGGAGGTAAAAGCAACCACAGGCCACCGTCAGTCCTCTGCCTAGGTTGCAAAGAAGTTCCCAAGTAATTACTGGGCTTTTCATGCTGGGGGAGTGACAGGATTAGGACAGACTCTCTCCTGAATCTTATTAGGATGCAAATCTCCCAGAGGAAGACAGCACCCCTCAAACCTAATCACCTCTGAGAGACCTGACAAGACCTAACCCCAGGACAAGGGAGCACACAGAGGCACCCAGCCTAGAGGCCGCCCGGCCTGGCAGGCAGTGAGTGAGCGGCAGCCTGCTCCGCGGGTACACTGCAGGCAACCTGTCTCTGGGTTACAAAAGGAGTGCTGAGAACAGTGGGGTGTGCAGGGCAAGGCCACCCCCCAAACACGGCTTCTCCCGCTGGTCCATGCTGACATATGACAAGACGGAGACAGTATGGCTAGAATCGCTATTTTCCTAAGAGAAGCCAGAAATGGGGACCAAAAAAATCTTTTAAAAAGTGGGAGATCTCTTAATTTTTAAACATTAAAAATGAATTCAACTTGGGACCAGCAGATGGCATAGTGGTTACATCACTAGATTGTCACATCATCGACTGTGGTTTGAGTCCCGGACCCAGAGACTTGAAACTCACCCTGGGTGCGTGCATGCCCAGAGTCCTGAGAGGAGAATGGAGGAGAAGGGATTGTGGCATGATCATCCCCCCTGGGGGATGATTTCTCGCCTTCTGTCTCTCTGTCTCTGTCTTTCTGGTGAGCGCACACGCCCTAGAGCAAAAATCTGTTTATAACAATAACAAAAAAAAAATGAGTTCAACTTAAAAATACTGTAAGGAAGGAGAAGAGAAGAGAAGCAGGCTCTGTAGGTCGGACTCTGCAGTAACCTGGGACTGGCAGCCTCGTGTTCAGACGTGAGCCTAAGCACACCATTCTTACTTTTTCCCCTTGGATTTTTGCCATAGAGCGCATGCACTTGCTGGAAAGAGATGGAAAGTGAGAAAATTGAACCTGGGGCATGGCCACACCAGTCTCTTTTCTTCCGCTCTCCTCTTGGGTTTTGGGCATGCACACACACCTGACCTGATTTTCAAGCCTCCAGATCCCCGAACTGCAGTCGACCTAGTGGAGTCACCTCCTATGAGTTCTCCGGCGCTCTTCAACAGTAGATACGGTTTTCTATGGACCTGCTGTCTCCCACGTCGTGCAGTTGCTGCATTGCTGTGACTGTCACCATTCCTGTGCACGAGCTCTCAGGGAACAATGTTAAAGTGCAGTGATTCGGGGTGACTTGTTCAAGTCCAATTCCAACTGTCTGAAGATATCTTTGTGCCTTAACCTCAGAAAAGAAAAATCATATGATCCAGCAATCACAGTTTTAAGCACAGCAATGCATAGTACCTCGGGGGCTGCAGACACAAACTGCACCTGCAGTGAGAGGGAATTAGAGCCGTCAGAAACCTACCCTTAACGGGCCAGAAGACGGTGTAGCTGCTACATCACTGGACCCCCACCTGGCCAACCGCAGTTCACGTTCCGGACCCAGTGACTTGAAACTCACACTGGATGCCCGTGCGTGCCCAAGATCCCAGGAGGAGGATGGAGGAGAAGGGATTGTGGTGTGGCCATCCCCCTCGGGGCGATTTCTCACTTTTCTTCTTACTGTGCACCCAGAGACCCGAGTGCATGTGCTCTAAGGCAAAAACTTCTAAAAAAAAAAAAATTGGTCAGTGTGCAGTGATGCTGAAAAGCAGGATGACTTTCAGTCAGCGTTATCACTGTCTCTGCCTCTTCTACAGACAGTACAATCTTTCATTGCTCGTACCTTGGGCAGCCGCTCTTAAACTCCTTCCTTTGATATGCCAATATGTAGAAGAGATACTTTTTTTAAACACCTTATTTATTTTATTTCTTTTTAAAATTTTGCAGAAATGGTCACTTCATAATCCTTTTTCCTCCGTCTCTCCCTCCAGTAAGGATCTTGGGCATGCTTGTGACACAGGCGTACCGAGTGATCAGACCCAACACTGATGCTGGTTCTTATCCAACGTTCATGAAGAATTAGAGATGCAGACACAGAGAGGGGATAGCAAAGCAGAGTTTATTCGGACAGGGAAGGAAGAGCAGAGCTCCCAGGCAGGGAGAGGTCCCAAATGAGTTGCTGAAGACGGGCTGGAGGTGAGGGGCTTTTATCTAGCTGCTTGAGCAATGGGGTGGCTCTCTGATAAGGAAGTGGGCTTCAGAAAATAGCTACATGTTGCCTAAGTGATTTATTACCCTAGTCTTCATGCAGTCAGCATACCATAGTGCTCTGTACTTCTGGTTAGAATACAGTTACTAAAGAGAAACTGTGGCTCTTAGCTATCGCTGTTTTGAGTTCCAATGCAGCCAGTTTTGGGCTTTTACCCTGTCTGCATGCTCAAGATCCCTATCCCCTGCCTTATTTGCAAGAAGTCATGAATTCTTTAGAGACATGTGAAAAGGATGTGTATCATACATTAACCAGACCATAGAGGAAAACCTTAGAGACTTCATTAGAAAGAAAAACACAGTGACTTCCTTTCAGAGCCCTTACTCTCTCTGCCTGTAAGTGGGTCTACCTGCTACCTCACATAACATACCTGGTGCGTTTTGCAAGCTGCCAGGTCTGGGATTCCAACTGCATGACTGGCCATGTGGGATCTGGTTGCCTCAACTACAAGACCATAGGCTAGCCATATATCTTCTGAGACAGAGAGAGAGGCAGCACGCCAGGAAGGGGATACTAGAAGTGTCACTGCATCTGAACTGCAGAGTTCCACAGAGCCACTAACAAATCAGACAGGTACTAGCTGGCTTAGAAAGATTTTTAGTTGAGTGAAAAAAACAAGAGTTCTAAAAGTTTATTAACAACAAGGCCCTATCTATGTAACTCCACATGAGGGTAGGAGTCTGGAGAAAGATATGAATAGAGGATTTACTATCACCATTCACATATTCACCAACTAGATTCTATCATTAACATAGCACTTTATTTGCTCTGGAATATGTTAGAAAAAACATTGATAAAATGGTGTGAATATGGGAAATTCATAAATATTCATGCTAGGAAATTCATAAATATTTATAAATATTTATTCATTAAATATTTATTTATGGTAGGAAAGTTCTTGTGGAGGGTTGGATATATTTTATTGGGAAAATGACTTTTCTCTATTTCTATGTTCTGCCTCAGTAGGTTGGTTCAATAATAAATATATGAGAGCTTTTGTTTGGGAAAACAGAAAACCCTTCCAAAGGAACAAGATCAATTTGAAATCAGTATTTTTGACATCAATCTCAACCTCAAACTAGATTCAGAAAAGTTTTGGGTCAGCTCCATGACCCAGTGGTTAAGGCAGCTGTATCCTACATGCAGTTTGAGTCCCAGACCAAGACTTGAGAAATACACTGAGCACATGTGTGCATGCACACTCCAAAATCCCAAAAGGGAAGTGGAAGAGAAAGGATTGCAGCAAGGTCATCCCCCTCGGGAGAGTGACTTTCCACTCCCCTCTTACCCCAGTGAGCACACATACTCTATAGCAAAAACTGAAAAAAAAAATAAATAAATAAGCCAGTACCAGGGGGGAAAAAAGGGAAAGTGGAAGAGAAAGGATTGCAGCAAGGCCATCCCCCCTTGGAAGAGTGACTTTCCACTCCCCTCGTCCACCAGTGAGCACACATACTCTATAGCAAAAACTGAAAAAAAAAAAAAATAAATAAGCCAGTACCAGGGGGGAAAAAAGGGAAAGTGGAAGAGAAAGGATTGCAGCAAGGCCATCCCCCCTTGGAAGAGTGACTTTCCACTCCCCTCGTCCACCAGTGAGCACACATACTCTATAGCAAAAACTGAAAAAAAAAATAAATAAATAAGCCAGTACCAGGGGGGAAAAAAGGGAAAGTGGAAGAGAAAGGATTGCAGCAAGGCCATCCCCCCTTGGAAGAGTGACTTTCCACTCCCCTCGTCCACCAGTGAGCACACATACTCTATAGCAAAAACTGAAAAAAAAAATAAATAAATAAGCCAGTACCAGGGGGGAAAAAAGGGAAAGTGGAAGAGAAAGGATTGCAGCAAGGCCATCCCCCCTTGGAAGAGTGACTTTCCACTCCCCTCGTCCACCAGTGAGCACACATACTCTATAGCAAAAACTGAAAAAAAAAATAAATAAATAAGCCAGTACCAGTAAAAAAAAAAAAAAATCAAAGGAAAACAATCCAACTAAAATTTTAAAATATCAACAAAGTGAGTGGAGACGGGCAAGAAAAAAAATAAAATCATGCCAAAGTACTAGTCTTATTAGGAGAAAGATTATGTATACAGGCTTTCGTGTGTGTGTGTGTGTGTGTGTGTGTGTATTTTTGTACATTTGTATTTATGTCCATAAGGGTATCTAAATATGAGCATGGTCTTAAGAGCAAAAATTATAAAAATAAAATTAAAGTGTATCACATTTAAACCAGCTGAATAGTGATCTGTTCAATGATGAGTGAGAAAAAGAGTCAGGAAGAAAATAAGAATAAATTTTTAAAAAAGACCCAAAATCTCCAAAAGAGAATGGAGGAGAAGGGATTGCAGTGTGGCCATTCCCCTACCTCAGGGGATGATTTCTTGCTTTCTGTTCCTCTGTCTCCCCAGTGAGTGCTCATGCCCTATAGCAAAAAAATCTCTGAAAAAAAAAAAATAGGAATAACTACAATAAATGTAAACGGATCACATCATCAATCAAAAAAGAAACTCTCAGAACAGAGTTTTTAAAATCTGGCAAGGTAATAAATACTATAAGAACTGCACTTCAATAGCAAGAAATGTTACCAATTTTATTAAAGGTTAAAGGTGAAGTAGCTTAACATGAAAGTATATATGTGTGTGTGTGTGTATTAAACAAATGTACAGCACTCTATATTTCTTGTCTGCTTTATTTTCCTCCATAGCATTTATCACCTTCATCTACACTATGTAATTTGATCATTTGACTTACTGCCTGATTCTCCGCACTAGAAATAAGCTTTATGAGAGCATGGGTTTTGTTGTTTAACTGACTGTGGTATCTCTAGCCAGGACATAGTATTTGGCATACGTAAGATGGGAGCTCAGTGAAGAATATGCTGGATGAATGCAGGAGTAACGAGGGCAACGTCAACATGGAAAGCAGAGTGGAGAGCTCAAGTCCTGACCGTCCCTCTTGTGCATGAATGCCTGAAGCCAGCACTCCTAAGCATTTCAGCTGCAGGAGCCAACAGCATGTATGTTGTGTGCGTGCGTGCACGCATATGTGTGTGTGTCTGTGTGTCTGTGTGCATACCTAAACACAAAACAGTCTGAGTTTCTGTCACGTACAAAGGGCCTGATAGAGGATGGGCTTAAACTTGCTTTCAGCATTGCCGGTTTACGGTGCTAAGAATAGAACACACTCGGCGTGTCGCCCCCTTTTACAGGAACTTATTACTGGAGCTAATAATCCACTCACTGATCCCTCAGCCTCTCGTCTTTATTTCCTCTTTACTTGGCAGTCCCCATGGCCTTTCTAAAATAATACTTACACGTGAACTTTCTAAGAATGCATACCAATTATGATTTCATTTACACGAGGCTCTAGAAAATACAAACGAACTCTACAGACGAAGGCAGAGGTGTGGTTGCCTGAGGACTGGGGTGGGAAGTGGGGGTAGGGAGTAGGGAGAGGCAGGAGGCAGGGATATAAAAGGGCAAGAGAAAACTTTGGGGGTCATAAATATAGTCATTTTCTTGACAGTGGTTGTCGTTTCTTTTATGTATAAACATCAAATTATGTACTTTAAATATATACAGTTTAGGTAAATTATACCTTAGTGAAGCTGTTAAAAAACAACTAAATAAAAACTGACCTGGAAAAGCAAACTTGATCATGTGTTATTTAGCGCCCCCCGGTGTCGACGTGGTATTATGCTGTGTATATTTACTTGCTTTGATCCATGGTTCTGGGCTCAGACGCTTTTGACCTTTGGTCCTCGTTTCCCAAGGTGGCTTTGGAACAGGTTCAGAAAGACGAAGGTGAAAGGCAGTCTGAGCTTCTGTGGCCTTTCTTTAATCCGCCCCCAGTAGGCCATAAACTCCCCATACAGCCTGTCTTTAACACCCTCCTTCCAGAAGGGCCCTGCCCATACCCAGTGGAAACACCACAAGAGATGGTGAGAACCTGCTCAGACAGGCCAGCAGGGTCTCCCCACCCAGTCTCCGAACATTTAGTGAGGTGTAATAAAGTCTGTAAACTCCAACAAGCCAGCGTTCAGGTTGCTGCGGGAGAGCTGACCGAGAGGTTGGTGGGAGGAGGCACATCTGGTCTGGAGAGCGTGTGGACGCTCCATCCCTTCCCACACGCAGCTTGCCCGGCGCATCTCCATCTGTGTCCACTAAAATATCCTTTATCGAAAAGCAGCAACCAGAGTGTCTCTGAGTCCTGGCAACCACTCTGACAGATTAGTCAAATCAAAGGAGGAGAGAGGGTTGTGGAGCCCCAACTTGCAATCCAGAGGGCACAAAGTTCTGGTGGCCTAGACTTGCAACAGACTGCTGCTATCTCCGGTAGACGGCGCAGAACCGACCCGGGCCCAGCCCTACCTGGGATCTGCCGCTATCTCCGGTAGACGGCGCAGAACCGACCCGGGCCCAGCCCTACCTGGGATCTGCCGCTATCTCCGGTAGACGGCGCAGAACCGACCCGGGCCCAGCCCTACCTGGGATCTGCCGCTATCGCCAGTAGACGGCGCAGAACCGACCTGGACTAGGGGCCCTTCAGTGGTGTCCACCGCAGAGCTGACCACTTGCTTGGGGTGCGGTTACAGAGATCCCTGTACTGTTGAGTGAGAGCAGAGGAAAGAGAGTTTCTTCCGGTTTTGCCTTTTCTTTCTAACTCAGTCTACCTCCAAGCATTTGCCATTCTTTTGTTTCTTGGGCCACTCCCGGGTCCGGCCCGGCCCACCCCTGCAAGTTACCCAGGTAACTGCTTCAGGCATCCGCTCAGGGGTCCCATCCATGAAACCTTACTGACTCCCCCAGGACTAGGTTAGAAGCCCCTGTAGGGGCCAGCATATAGCATAATGGTTACGTTGGACTCCCACCTAGTCAACCATGGTTCGAGTCCCGGACCCAGTGGCTTAAAACTCAGGCCGGGCTCGTCTGCAGACGTACCCAAGATCCTGCAAGGAGAAAGGAGGAGAAGGGATTGCAGCGGGGCCATCCCCCAGCGGGTGATTCCTCACTTTCTATCTCTCTGTCTCTCTGCCGAACGCAAACACCCTATAGCAAAAACCTCTCTCTAATAAAAGAAGAAATTTTGTGTGTTTTGGTCACTGTTGTCTGGCACCTAAAGCAGTGGATGACAAAGGTTTCTTCAGCTAATGGATACAGAGTTTGTCAAGAAAGAAGTGGACAGAAAGCAGTAACCTACCAGGAAAATGAGAAACGTGACTTAACTGAAGTCAGAGAGCGGTAACCGGGCCTGCGTCGGATCGTGGGCTCTGACCACACCGACCGGGGCTGTCGAAGTTTCGCTAGTCCCTAACTCTGACTGCTGGAAAGATCACTCCTCTCTCCGAGCCGTGGCTTCCCGAACAATGGGACTCATTTAATGACGTGATTCCGCCGGTTACAGAGGGTCACGCAGGGTAAGCCCTTAGCACACAGTAGACACACACCCCAAGGGGCTCCAGAGGACGGTCGGAACTGACGCCATGGACGCGCTCTGACCGGGCGGCACCCAGGAAGTAGGCCCACCAGGCCGCACCAGCGATTAACTTGACTCCTAACCATGTTACTAATTTTATGGCTGTTTAAGCAAGTACATGTTTTGAAACAAACCTTCAGAGAACAGCTTGCTTTGTAAATTATTTTCTTTTAAATGGGCTATTTGAGATATTGCTGCTAGGGCTTGAATGTTCAGCTTTGACTTAGACCAGAGCCGCTGTGCCAGGTAGAGGGGAGGCCTTCTCAGCTGCACCCCTGCCCGAGCACCCACACCACGCTGGGCCAGGACCAGTCGCTGTCACCCACACCACGCTGGACCAGGACCAGCCCCTGTCCTCCCCGAGCACCCACACCACACTGGGCCAGGACCAGCCACTGTCCTGCCTGAGCACCCACACCACGCTGGGCCAGGACCAGTCGCTGTCACCCACACCACGCTGGACCAGGACCAGCCCCTGTCCTCCCCGAGCACCCACACCACACTGGGCCAGGACCAGCCACTGTCCTGCCTGAGCACCCACACCACGCTGGGCCAGGACCAGCCCCTGTCACCCACACCACAGTGGACCAGGACCAGCCCCTGTCCTGCCCAAGCACCCACACCACAGTGGACCAGGACCAGCCCCTGTCACCCACACCACACTGGGCCAGGACCAGCCGCTGTCCTCCCCGAGCACCCACACCACACTGGGCCAGGACCAGCCGCTGTCCTGCCTGAGCACCCACACCACGCTGGACCAGGACCAGCCACTGTCTGCTTTCGTGGTATCGAACTGCAGAGGCCACTTCTGGCTTTAGTCTCTGAGCATGGGGCAGACGTGACGAGGCGGCTGAGGAGAGCCGAGGGTTCTACACAAACCCCTCAACTCCTGAGAGCTGTCTGCGCCTCTTTTAAACTCCGACTGACAAAGATCACCACACACTTAGTTCCAATACAGTACTCTGCGTTCTGTGGCACCCGCGACCCGTCTGGACGCTTTCTCTTACCCTTTGCCGAGTAGCAGCGCTGAAATCTGGGTAGAGCTGACCCTCCCCCTCTCGGCACCGCAGCCCTGTCCTTCCAGCAGTGCTGACCTGGACGGACCTGAGTCAGTCACCTTGTCACCTTCTCTTCCTTCTTCGTTCGGCCTTTGCCATGGGGTGCATGTGCTCTGGAGGGAGACAGAGAGGGGTTGGGCCACGCTACAGTCCCTTCTCTTCCATTCTCTTCTAGAGATTTTGGCAGGCAAGCACACACTCCTGGCGTGATTTTCAAGCTGCTGGGCCAGGACTCAAGCCACGGCTGACCATGTGGGAGTCCAGCACCTTAACCACCATACCACCTGCTGGCCCCTCATGGCCTTCTAAGCAGACATTAGCTTGTGGCTGACTTAATCATTACAAAGTTAAGGACTCTCCCTGCAAACAAATGAGGGAGACCAGCCCTGACGAGCCGTCATCACACATGGGAGTCTAACGGTACCCAGAAATCGGAACTGACAGCCCCTGGGCCAAATAATCCTGAAGCTCACGGCCCTCTGAGAGCCAGATATAGACGCTAAAAGGACTTAAAATAGAGCTTCTGTTACAACAAAAACTGCAGCAGCAAATAAACATTTCTTTGCATTTCTAAAATGACGCTGGACCTCCAGCATTTCAGCACAAGGGGCTGAGCCCGCCGTCCCCGCATAACGCAGGCAGACGGTCTTACTTAAGCAGAGGACTTCCCTCCACTTGCCAAGGACCAAGCCTTCGTCCTGCAGCTGTTGCCACAGGAGCCCTGCAGTGCGGCTGTGACCCGGAGTCCGCCTCCCCCACGGACTGAGCAGAAGCAGCCCCGAAAGCCGTGGAGAGTCAACATAAGAACTGGCGCTTGCCTGAGTGCCCCGGCACTAATGGCTGTATGAGGCAGCAAAGCACCTGACCTCAGTCGGTGAACGAGGCAGCAGGCATGGAGGGTGCAGGCTGCAGCCTCTGCAGGGCTGACCTCAAAGGCCAACTTCTCTTCCTGTCACGGAGCAGCAGACAGGTCTGCTCCCGGAGCGGTCTGGCGTGAGCCTACCTACCGCGGCGTATGCGACTTGTTTGGTCTTGGTAAGCAGCGCCTGCTTACAGTCCGCCCTGACATAAAGCTAGAACTAGGTCTCCCTCACCTAGTGGGAATCTCACTGGCACTGTCCACTCAGGTAAATACCTCACTACAGTGAGGCCAGCGAGCCCAGCTAGCAGAGCAGCAGACTTCCGGCCTGCGGGTCCAGGGCCCAGGTCCCAGGCACTTGGCCCAGCCAGCCCACATCTGGTGGCTGAGGCGGCCTGAGAGGAGGAAGAGGGAGGGAGAGGAACTGTGGCACGTCCATGCCCTTCCCACGATGGAGAAGGACTGCCATGCCACGGCCAGTGCGCTTTCCCTCTCCCTCTCTCTCTGTCTCTCTCCAGGGAGCATATGCACCCTCCGGAAAACTTTTAAAAGATAAATAAGAAGGCAAAGACAACTGGATAATTCCAGGGGTTTTGAATGGTCTGGGTTTTGAAAGCCAGGGATTCCTAGCTGGGATGGCGCAGCAGATGGCAGGCTGAGCCGGGCCCTTCCCAGCCATGCTGGGTGGTACAGCGGCTCCCCGTCTACTGGGCGTGGCTTTGCGCGTGGCTCAGTGTAGGGGTAAGTGGTGTGAATGGTCTCGACCCCTCACCTCTCAGCCACGTCCTGTGGCCTTGCAGTTACTAGGAGACGGTGGCTCTCCCTGCCCCTGGCCCTTGGGCAGCCGGGACTCCTCTGTGCAGTTACCAGGAGACGGTGGCTCTCCCTGCCCCTGGCCCTTGGGCAGCCGGGACTCCTCTGTGCAGTCAATCTCTGCAGGCGCCATTGACCGGGCTGTAAAGGAAGGAGGTAACTGCAGCTGCTCCTCTGCTGTGACCGAGGGCTCTAGTCTCCGTCCCAGGAAGGAGGTGGGACATACGCAGACGGCCGTGGGCGGGGCAGATGCGAGCAGTCGGAGCCCGAGCTGCACCGAGGCTGCACGTCCCACGCTCTCAGGCAGTGACCTCGCGCTCAGGGCTGCGTCCTGCACTGCTACTGCTCACAGTCCAGGGCGCCCAGCCTCTGGAGCAGGTTTTAATTTTGTTTTCCATTTCTGCAGAGCCTCTTCCTCCCCTAGTGTTCACCCTTGAAATGTCAGGTCCCCCCCCCACGGAGTGCACTGACATAAACTCATGGCAGCAGTTTAAACCTGCACACGCAGTACCCAGCGCTAAGGGCAACGCGGCCCACCTGAGACTTCCAGCATAAACTGTGTCATGTGACTACCTACATACGGGAACTTGCAGGGCTAAGCTGCTGCCACTACCAGGTACGACACTGCCACAGGCTGTCATTCTAACAGGCCTGAACAGGGATGGACCAGCTAGTTCCTCCGAACAGTATCACGGGGCCGCAATATGCCTTCACAGACGCTGTCTTCGTGAGCTCCTGCAGCCGATGTAAACGATGCTTACTGTGATACTGGGCACTACCGAGGAAACCTGAATGTCCCGTGTCTTCTAAAGCACGTAAAAGCCCTTCATGCTAAGGAGCGGAGGGTAGGGTTTCCAGTGTCGGCCCATCTGTACGTCGCCGACGCCTCTGGGGACTCCTCAGGCCTCATCAATAGTAAGTCCGGTCTCGAGTTCCAACATTGACCGTGTGCCTTGAATGAGCTCGTCTGTACCGCACCTAGCCCGGGACGATTAAGAAATATAATGGTCAGGGCCAGCAGGTGGCATGTGGTTAGGGCGCTGGCCTTCCATGTGGCTGACCATGGTTCGACCAGCGGCTCCCCGTCTACTGGGCGTGGCTTTGCGCGTGGCTCAGTGTAGGGGTAAGTGGTGTGAATGGTCTCGACCCCTCACCTCTCAGCCACGTCCTGTGGCCTTGCAGTTACTAGGAGACGGTGGCTCTCCCTGCCCCTGGCCCTTGGGCAGCCGGGACTCCTCTGTGCAGTTACCAGGAGACGGTGGCTCTCCCTGCCCCTGGCCCTTGGGCAGCCGGGACTCCTCTGTGCAGTCAATCTCTGCAGGCGCCATTGACCGGGCTGTAAAGGAAGGAGGTAACTGCAGCTGCTCCTCTGCTGTGACCGAGGGCTCTAGTCTCCGTCCCAGGAAGGAGGTGGGACATACGCAGACGGCCGTGGGCGGGGCAGATGCGAGCAGTCGGAGCCCGAGCTGCACCGAGGCTGCACGTCCCACGCTCTCAGGCAGTGACCTCGCGCTCAGGGCTGCGTCCTGCACTGCTACTGCTCACAGTCCAGGGCGCCCAGCCTCTGGAGCAGGTTTTAATTTTGTTTTCCATTTCTGCAGAGCCTCTTCCTCCCCTAGTGTTCACCCTTGAAATGTCAGGTCCCCCCCCCACGGAGTGCACTGACATAAACTCATGGCAGCAGTTTAAACCTGCACACGCAGTACCCAGCGCTAAGGGCAACGCGGCCCACCTGAGACTTCCAGCATAAACTGTGTCATGTGACTACCTACATACGGGAACTTGCAGGGCTAAGCTGCTGCCACTACCAGGTACGACACTGCCACAGGCTGTCATTCTAACAGGCCTGAACAGGGATGGACCAGCTAGTTCCTCCGAACAGTATCACGGGGCCGCAATATGCCTTCACAGACGCTGTCTTCGTGAGCTCCTGCAGCCGATGTAAACGATGCTTACTGTGATACTGGGCACTACCGAGGAAACCTGAATGTCCCGTGTCTTCTAAAGCACGTAAAAGCCCTTCATGCTAAGGAGCGGAGGGTAGGGTTTCCAGTGTCGGCCCATCTGTACGTCGCCGACGCCTCTGGGGACTCCTCAGGCCTCATCAATAGTAAGTCCGGTCTCGAGTTCCAACATTGACCGTGTGCCTTGAATGAGCTCGTCTGTACCGCACCTAGCCCGGGACGATTAAGAAATATAATGGTCAGGGCCAGCAGGTGGCATGTGGTTAGGGCGCTGGCCTTCCATGTGGCTGACCATGGTTCGAATCCCAGACCCAGCAGCTTGAAACTCACACCGGGCACGTGTGTGCATGCCCAGAGTCCTGGAGGAGGGTGGAGGAGAGGGGACTGCAGGGTGGCCGTCCCCTGGGAGGTGGCTTCTCACTTTCTGTCGCTGTCTCTCCAGCAACAAAAATCTCTCTCCCTCAAAAATAAAAGAAATATAATGGTCATAAGCTGCTAGCATGGCAATAAGTTGCTAGGATACCTCTAAACAACGTGTAAGAGGACTTACCTGTACACTACGGATTGAAAGTACATGTCTTACCTGGATGGTGTGAGGGAAAGCGCTTCTTGGCATTACTAGGAGGCCGAAGAAGGACTTTGCGATCATGTGTCCAATCCCTTCACTGTTTTACACACTCATTTATTTGAAGCATCTATTGAGAGCACCCCATGTTTCTGGCATTGTGCTAAATAAACAATGGAAGATAAAGGGCACCGCTGGGACGCTCACAGGAGACCGGGCAAGACCCAGCAGGCTCGGGAGGCCACGCAAGGCCACGGGACCGCCAGGTCTGTACGAGACGCCAGTTTTAGCCCAGTGCCGTTTGCTACAACGCTGGGGCGTGCAGAAGCCTTGGCAGAGAATTCATATTCAAAATGAGCTTCTATGTGGAGGCTGCTTAGTGCCCATAAAGCAAAGACGTCAAGGAGCGTGCATTCAATAAGCATTTACTGAGCGGTTACTGAGTCTGCTCACGCAACGTGCCCGATGCCGGGGAACAAAGCCGTGTTCCAGGGGAGCCCACAGCAATTATAGGCGGGATCCCGGGCAGGGGGACGGGTGCCACTGCTGAGGCAGCCAGGTTGCCATGGCAGCCCGAAGGCGGGCACAAGAGCTGCCCTAAAGGGGTGATGAGCTTTGAAGGACAAGGAGGCCCTCGCTTGGGACAAGTGGGACTTCCAGGAATGGGCACCATGTGGGCCGCATTTAGTGTAATTATGATGTTACTAAAAAGGGACTTGGCATTTTCTCAGCAGTGCCGAGGGCATGGTGCCTGGTGCCCGTGGAGACCTGTGTCTGTTTCCAGCCTCTGCTCCTCTGTCTCCGACAGCTCAGGGCACCTGCTGGCTACAGCTCTGAGCCTGGGAAATAGGTAATGACGCTGGAGCTCAAAGTACTATTTTTGAACAGATCTTAAATCCCGCAGTGTTGGAATTTCTATGAGCGTTCGGGTGGCTGAACTCCTCTGCTCAAAACTTTTCTCCCAGCTGCAAATCCGTAAGCAACTTCTTCCATAAGCAACATACCCCAAGATGGCTTTTCTAAAGAGTTATGAAATTTTATTTTATGTACACTTTGTAATCTTGCCTCCCTTATTTTTATGTATGATTTATTTTGAAATAATTTTAAAATTTGCTATAGGGGTGTGCACTCACCAGAGAGGGGGTGCACTCGCAGAGGGAGCCACACGGCCCCTCTCCCTCCGTTCTCGCTCAGATTCCGGGCACACCTGCACGTGGTATGTCTCCTATGCCCTGGGTCTGGGAATCGAACCACGCAGTCAGCCATGTGGGATCCGGCCACCTCACCACATCACCTCAGGCTAGCCTGTGAGACTCAAAATCAATTGCAAATGTCACGGAGCTTTGCCTGCACTCTTCCCCCAGTGAGATATAACCCTGCGTGCTACCAGAATGGGGCCCAGACAGCCTGCCACGGCACACACACCAACCGGGTTACAGGCCTCGTTCTGACATCCCCAGTTCCCACATGTGCCCACCTGCCCAGGCAGCCCTCCTCCACTGTCGGCCCTTGGTCCCCTGAGAGTTTCCTGTTCATCTGCACCCTGCACCCCGCCGGGTGTGGCTCGGACCAAAGTCCCTTCCCACAGCACACCTGAGGCTGATCCGGCCTGGACCACGAGGACAGAGGTACTCCCCCACCCCGCACCTCGGAGAGCCGCTGTCCTGTTCCCCGGGAGATGTCTGCCCAGCGTCAGCCTGTGCTCCGTCAAGGCTGCCCTCCACGGCCCGGCTTCCCCACCGCCTCCTCCTGGTTTCCAGGCTCAGCACCTGGTCCCCACGGCTGCCCACCACGGCCCGGCTTCCCCACCGCCTCCTCCTGGTTTCCAGGCTCAGCACCTGGTCC
>NW_006160119.1:886339-887694 GCF_000334495.1 Tupaia belangeri chinensis
AAATTAGGGGCGGGACCCGGGGCAGGGGGACGGGTGCCACTGCTGAGGCAGCCAGGTTGCCATGGCAGCCCGAAGGCGGGCACAAGAGCTGCCCTAAAGGGGTGATGAGCTTTGAAGGACAAGGAGGCCCTCGCTTGGGACAAGTGGGACTTCCAGGAATGGGCACCATGTGGGCCGCATTTAGTGTAATTATGATGTTACTAAAAAGGGACTTGGCATTTTCTCAGCAGTGCCGAGGGCATGGTGCCTGGTGCCCGTGGAGACCTGTGTCTGTTTCCAGCCTCTGCTCCTCTGTCTCCGACAGCTCAGGGCACCTGCTGGCTACAGCTCTGAGCCTGGGAAATAGGTAATGACGCTGGAGCTCAAAGTACTATTTTTGAACAGATCTTAAATCCCGCAGTGTTGGAATTTCTATGAGCGTTCGGGTGGCTGAACTCCTCTGCTCAAAACTTTTCTCCCAGCTGCAAATCCGTAAGCAACTTCTTCCATAAGCAACATACCCCAAGATGGCTTTTCTAAAGAGTTATGAAATTTTATTTTATGTACACTTTGTAATCTTGCCTCCCTTATTTTTATGTATGATTTATTTTGAAATAATTTTAAAATTTGCTATAGGGGTGTGCACTCACCAGAGAGGGGGTGCACTCGCAGAGGGAGCCACACGGCCCCTCTCCCTCCGTTCTCGCTCAGATTCCGGGCACACCTGCACGTGGTATGTCTCCTATGCCCTGGGTCTGGGAATCGAACCACGCAGTCAGCCATGTGGGATCCGGCCACCTCACCACATCACCTCAGGCTAGCCTGTGAGACTCAAAATCAATTGCAAATGTCACGGAGCTTTGCCTGCACTCTTCCCCCAGTGAGATATAACCCTGCGTGCTACCAGAATGGGGCCCAGACAGCCTGCCACGGCACACACACCAACCGGGTTACAGGCCTCGTTCTGACATCCCCAGTTCCCACATGTGCCCACCTGCCCAGGCAGCCCTCCTCCACTGTCGGCCCTTGGTCCCCTGAGAGTTTCCTGTTCATCTGCACCCTGCACCCCGCCGGGTGTGGCTCGGACCAAAGTCCCTTCCCACAGCACACCTGAGGCTGATCCGGCCTGGACCACGAGGACAGAGGTACTCCCCCACCCCGCACCTCGGAGAGCCGCTGTCCTGTTCCCCGGGAGATGTCTGCCCAGCGTCAGCCTGTGCTCCGTCAAGGCTGCCCTCCACGGCCCGGCTTCCCCACCGCCTCCTCCTGGTTTCCAGGCTCAGCACCTGGTCCCCACGGCTGCCCACCACGGCCCGGCTTCCCCACCGCCTCCTCCTGGTTTCCCGGCTCAGCACCTGGGCCGGGGCTCCGGGGCG
>NW_006160119.1:887752-891933 GCF_000334495.1 Tupaia belangeri chinensis
GCCCTTGCTCGGGCCCGGGGCGTGCCGCGAGCTGTCTTGGAAGTCACCAAAGACTTCAGCTGCCTGTGAGGAGTGAGGCTCTCCCCTCCCGCGTGTGGCCACTCTCACACCACCACGCGACATGCACGATGTTTTAGGTGCCGCCGCGAACGCTGCCGTTAAGCCGTAGCACCAAGCTTCCCCATCGCCTGAAGGTTCCTTTTCGTCTGACACTTCCAGTCTTTCATCAGTCACTTACAGATACATTAGCTGTTTCCACCAGACTCTGGCTTTTCCCTCCGTCTCCTGGCTCTGCAGAGCCGCCTCACACCCAGGAACTCGGGCCTTGGTCTCCCGGAGCAAAGAGCCCTGACGACTCCGCACCCACCTGCCAGGAACCGCCAGACCGGGCAGCTGCTACCCCACTGCCGTCAGGGTCCTCCCTCCGGAGACCTGGGCTGCCTCCCCCTCCAGGGCCGAGGGCAGGGCTGTCCTGAACGACCTTCCCGCTCCCTGACCAAGTCCCAAGGTCCGCAGGGCCACGTGCAGCCGCCCCCACCGGCCTCCCACCTGCTCGCTGCTTCCACACGGACACCTCCCTGTCCACCTCCCTGTCCACGCAGGCCTCGGTGCTCCGTGTGCGGCCCTGGGCTTTCCTCCCGAGCTGCTGACGTACGTCCCAGTGCAGCACCTGCCAGCTAACCGCGACCGCCCGGCATCCAGAAAACCTCCCCCCGAGCTCAGAGACCTGAAATGTGCACACTAAAATAACTGAAGTAAACGTAAGGCAGAGCTGACCCTGCTCAGCGCTCTGCTCTCGGCCTACCAGAGAGCAAGCCCAGGACCCTGAGTTGAGTTCTCACACACGGCACTGCCCGCCCCCTGGGCTTGGGGGGTGAGCTGGCCGCTCCCGAGCCTCTCCCTGGAGGCCACTTGAAGAGAAAAGCGACAGCCACAAGGCGAGGGCTGAAGCGAGACCCACTGTGAGGGCTCCCTGGCTCGAGCCCTGCCCAACTCTGCTCGCGTCCACCTGGGGTACCCAGGATCTGGACGGAGGGGCAGGCCTGCAACAGCGTTCCCAGACCCGGCACGCCCTTTAGAGTAAGTGTCCGCGGACACCCTGTGCCCGACCGTACCCCCAGAGCGGCAGACTGGCCCCTGCCTACGTGAGCAGCTACCAGGGCCGAGCCGCGTCCTCCCGCTGAGTCCGCGTGAGCTTGCGTCTCAGCCGTGACCCACAGAGCGCAGCAGGCGCATGCTGGCTGACTCCACAGCTCCCTCTGAGAAGGCCATGCAGCCTCCGCCTCGCTGGCTGGAGCACTCGTGCTGCAACCCAGAGCTGCCACAGCAGTCTGACCCCCGAGGCAGCCGTGCTGTGGGGAATGCAAGCCACCCAACGCGGAGCAGCCCTGAGACTGCACGCAGCGGGAGGGGGCGCGGCTCAGCCAGCCCCCATGGCAGGAGCTCCGGCCTCCATGTGAGCACCTATGCCTATTACTCGGGTCTCCCAACCTGGGACCGCTTACCACATGACACTAGCAAGTGGAACACGTCATTGAGGGAGGGGTGTCAGTCCGTGGGCAGCTGCCTCAGAGACGTCAAATTCTCACACGACCGCCACGTCCACCACCGAGGTCAGGCTTCACGTCCAGAGCCCAGTTTTCCAGCCACTTAGGGTGAGGTTCGACTGCGCTCCCCTGTCAGAGCCTCCCTGACACTCACGTGATCTGCAACACCGAGGTAATTCACCCATCTGTTGCATAAATGCTGAATAATTTTAGCTCCAGAAACTGTAAAAAGAGAAAGAAAAAGGCCAGTTGCTAACAGTCATGTCCCTACGTAGTTATAGGCCAGCTTTCCTGGGGCCTCGGGCCTGGCTCAGGTCTCCGGGGAGTGTGGGTGGAGAGCTACTGCTGCCGCACGCCCCTGCACCCTCGGAGCAGTGCTCGGCCTCGGTGCGGGCACAGCAGGCTTACCGGACCTCGTGAACACTCAGGGGAAGCAGAAACCGAGCGCGCGTACAAAAGGGGACGTTGACTCAGAATGCAAATTCACAGCAAACTCCAACCTGAAAAAAACGGGAAAATGCCAGACGGGACGAGCCAAAAGAAGACTCACAAACTTGCAATGAACGAGCTGAAATGCCTTTATTCCACTCACCCCTACAGGTTTGGTTGCCTATTGATTATTCGTAACATAATAATTCAGAACGACATTTTCCATACGTGAGTCAGGTGGTTACTCCGTCGTCCCTCTAGATTGGCAATCGAAATACGTTCTTAATTTGGGCTAGTTTAGAGTAATTTGGGCTAGTTTAGAGTACTTCCTTTAGTCTCGCAGCTTGCTCCTGGTCACGTGAACTTCGGCCACTGCTGCCCATGGGTCTCACTGCGTCACACGAGAACTGTACGCTACACTGGCAGAACGCTCCCGTCTAGCTTCCGGAAACACCCAGCTATAACCTTGCTCCTTCTCCACTGTCGTCCCAGGCTGGACGCCCAGTTGTGTCCCTGCCATACCTGGCCTCTGGCCAACCCCCTCTGTGTGAGTCCACCAGAACGTGCTGGGCCGCGCCTCCTGTCCAGAACCCCAGTGCCACTTCAACGCACACAGGCCACGTATGCCCCACCACGATTAACCACGTGGCTCTCCACCTCCACCTTCCACCAGATCCCAAGGTGCCTGCGGCCTCTCCAACATGGCCTGGCAGGACAGGAAGGGTTAACATGGAGGAAGAAGGGAGGGAGACAGGAGTCGAAACTGACGGATGCAGAACCCAACCTCTGCGACTTCTCCAGAGATGTCTCCTGTGAAACCATTGTCAACGTCTTTCCTGGGGTCAAGGAGACCAGCACAAGCGAGGGCCTGAGGCCAGCACACACCCACGTCCATGGGCCCGACATGGCCTGGGGAGCCCACGAGAGCTACCCTGAAGGCACTGTGGTCTACAGGGCTGACGCCCAGTGCCAGTGCCCTCGGAGTGCGGGCGCTGACAGGCAGAGCGTGGGCTGTGGGTGGAGGCGCAGATGCAGGAGGGAAGGACAGCTGGCAGCCTGTGTGTGCATGTGCCCGCGTGTCACTGTGGAGCGCACACAGGTGCTCCCTCGCCGAGCCACCGCACTGAGAGTCAAACCCAGAGTTTCAGACAAGGAAATGGCACAGCCCTGCTAAAGTCACCGCAGCAATCAGTGAGGGGTTGAGGTCCAGAAGACCCCTCCCTCCTTTCTGCCCGAGCTGACTGGGTTTAGCCAGGCCAGCACAACGGGAGTGGGTCCAGCACAGCGGGGGTGGGCCAGGGCCCCCAGGTCTCTCCTCCCCAGTAGGGAGACAGGTGGGGGGGCTGGTACCAGAGCCTGCACCCGCATCCGCCCGCCTCCCTCCATGCCGCAGGCAGGAGCCGTGAGCGAACCTCAGGTCGAGCTTTCATGACGGCTTCCTGAGGAGACCCACTGGCTGGGAGGGCTGAGTCCTGCCTCACTAGCTTGACCTCAAACAAGGGAACAATTTAAATGGACACTCCGACAAACGCACTGCCCAGGAGGCCCTGCCGCCTCCCTGCTGGAGTGTCCAAGCAGAGGGAGACAGCACCATAATGTAGCCAGAAATGGCTGGCAAGGTGGGCCCAAGCGACACCGGACAGAGGGCTTGGTACGGATTTGCTTGAGGACAGGCCCCTGCGGGGAGGGAGCTGTTGGCGGTGCAGTCGAGGCCACCCACCCTGACCTCTCATCCCCCTGCAGGTGCACTGCGGCCTACTGGGCAGAAAGCCCCCAAAGCAGGTGCAGGCTGGGCCCTGGGAGGCTCTCGGCCGTGCAGCCAGCCTGCCTACCCCAAGACTCGGCTGTGCACCCAGCCTGCCTACCCTGAGACTCAGCTTGACTAAAGGGTCAGGCTAGACTAAGAGGAAAACACACAGGCTGTGGGAGAGTCTGGTGTCGCACAAGAGAAGCAGCCGGATTCCACACGGCAACCCTGGTTCAAATCCCTGGGCCTGCCTGAAATAAGAGGGTCCTGTGCCTGGAGGGGCCTGGGAGAGGGTGCGGCGTGAGGGTGCCCCCCTTCTGCTCTGAGCGCTAGCTTAGGGTGGCTTGCCCAGCTTTCTGCACCTCAGGCTCTGCCTCGTGCTTCCGTGGGGGACACGCTGTCCACACTCCTACTAGCCACTCCCTTTCATCCTGGAGCTGCGGGTGTTCTCGGAACAG
>NW_006160119.1:892747-894292 GCF_000334495.1 Tupaia belangeri chinensis
AGCCTCCACCCTGACGAGGAGAACACACCGACACGGGCCGCGTCACCACCGGCTCCTTGTCTACCCCTAACACTCAAAGAAGTAAATCGGCGTCATGTTTAAAACGATGAAGCTCCCCGGAGTGGCCCTCAGCTGGCCGCCAGCTTTCTAGAACTCGCTTTGACTGACACCCTGCCTCGCCAACATGTGTACACCACGTGTGCTAGCCATGGCGGAGTTCAGCAGCTGCCACAGCTGTGCACACAAGCCTGGGGTCGTCACTACCGAGCCCTCTAAGGTGCTGCCTCCCACCCTGGAATCAGCAGACGACGTAGTAGTTACATCGCTGGCTCCCACGTGGCTGGCCACGGTTCAAGTCCCAGACCCAGGTGCACGTGTGCGTGGTACCCAAAGTCCCAAGAGAATGGAGAAGGGACTGCGGTGTGGCCATCCCCCCGGGGGAGTGATTGCTGGGCTTCTGTCTGTATCTGTCTGGTGAGTGCACACACCCCATAGCAAAAATCCCTCAAGAAGGGAAGGGGAGGGGAGGGGAGGGGAGGGAAGAAGAGAAAGCGTGTGCACACACCTGCTCTGGAGCCCTCTCTAGCTTTTCCTGGGCTTGGCATTTAGTGGTACGTAATAAATATGTGTTGAAAGAGCTGAAGGGCCCTGAGATCTTCTGGCCAGCGGCTATTGGCCATTCTCTACTGGGAGGCTCTCTGGGGCAGGGCGGGGCAGAGTCAGTTCCCTTCAGATTTCCTGAGTCTGGGGCATGCCAAACACGACCTCCCGGAGGAGAGGCACTTGGGCTCACAGGGCTCAAGCCCACACTCAGCTGAAGACCAAGCCGCGTCCTCAGGACCCTGTTCAGGAGCTGACAGGGTGGGGGGCCGGGTAGGGCAGTGGTTTGGTCACGGCTCTGGTCACTGCTCGACGAGCGTGCCTGTCACCGCAGGGAGCAGAGGGTCCTCCAACAGGCCCGGGCAGGGCAGCCACGTGAGGACATTCCCTGCTTCTCCAGCTCCTCCCCAGCCAGGAGTGGGGTATGACAAGGCCCCCACGAATGAGTCTTCCTGCTTAAACAGCACGGGGTGGGGCAGGGTGGCTGCAGGGTGCACACCTGCATGCCGGGGGTCCCAGGGAGGAGGTGGTCTTCCAGAGCAGCCAGGGCCCTGGGATGAGTGGTGGCCCTTTGCCTTGCCGGCATGAGTGCAGGGCCCCTGCTCAGAGCCTCTCCTGCACACTCTTCCTTCTTTCTAGCCTGTCTCAGGCCCAGGAGGAAAAGCACTGCCCTTCCCTCCCAGTACCAAGGTCCTCATGTCAGGATCCACGGGTCCACAGAGGTCGCCTCTAATGACGGGCTGGGATCTTAAGGCGGGACACAGAGCCAGGCTCTAGCAGTTCCAAGTCCTGCAGGGCTTCGAGAAGCTGCTCACGGGCGGCTCCAATGAAAGAATTCTCCAGGAAGGCAGGCAGGCCCCCCACGCCATCCCGCAGAGTGTACAAGGGCACCCGCACCAGGCCCAGCACCTGCGAGAGAAAGGAGACGCTCCGGCCAGGGAGCCC
>NW_006160119.1:895008-896505 GCF_000334495.1 Tupaia belangeri chinensis
TCGGGCCAGCGGCTATTGGCCATTCTCTACTGGGAGGCTCTCTGGGGCAGGGCGGGGCAGAGTCAGTTCCCTTCAGATTTCCTGAGTCTGGGGCATGCCAAACACGACCTCCCGGAGGAGAGGCACTTGGGCTCACAGGGCTCAAGCCCACACTCAGCTGAAGACCAAGCCGCGTCCTCAGGACCCTGTTCAGGAGCTGACAGGGTGGGGGGCCGGGTAGGGCAGTGGTTTGGTCACGGCTCTGGTCACTGCTCGACGAGCGTGCCTGTCACCGCAGGGAGCAGAGGGTCCTCCAACAGGCCCGGGCAGGGCAGCCACGTGAGGACATTCCCTGCTTCTCCAGCTCCTCCCCAGCCAGGAGTGGGGTATGACAAGGCCCCCACGAATGAGTCTTCCTGCTTAAACAGCACGGGGTGGGGCAGGGTGGCTGCAGGGTGCACACCTGCATGCCGGGGGTCCCAGGGAGGAGGTGGTCTTCCAGAGCAGCCAGGGCCCTGGGATGAGTGGTGGCCCTTTGCCTTGCCGGCATGAGTGCAGGGCCCCTGCTCAGAGCCTCTCCTGCACACTCTTCCTTCTTTCTAGCCTGTCTCAGGCCCAGGAGGAAAAGCACTGCCCTTCCCTCCCAGTACCAAGGTCCTCATGTCAGGATCCACGGGTCCACAGAGGTCGCCTCTAATGACGGGCTGGGATCTTAAGGCGGGACACAGAGCCAGGCTCTAGCAGTTCCAAGTCCTGCAGGGCTTCGAGAAGCTGCTCACGGGCGGCTCCAATGAAAGAATTCTCCAGGAAGGCAGGCAGGCCCCCCACGCCATCCCGCAGAGTGTACAAGGGCACCCGCACCAGGCCCAGCACCTGCGAGAGAAAGGAGACGCTCTGGCCAGGGAGCCCTCTGCAGAGGAGGCCTCGCCCTAGATGCCCCAGGCCCAACCAACGCTCCCCACGTCTCCCTTAACTGAGTGGCTCCTGCCCAGAACCGCAAGGTCTACACCACACAGCAGCAAGGCTCAATGTAAAGCATCTGATCAGCTGCATGTGGGACCTTCTGAAAAATACAAAATCCAAGGTCACCCCGGCCCCGCTCCAGCAGTTCTGGAAACTGCCGGTTTAGTAAGACCCCCGTCCCTCACACAGGGACGCTGGGCACCTTGGAAGGCTGTCACTGCTGTCGCCCCATCAGCAGGAGCTGCAGAAAGCTGCAGAAACGGGCCAAACCCTGGCAGGGAGACCGGGTGGCTCGGTCCTCCAGATGAGAGGGGACCGCGACCCCGACGACACAGCGACAGGGGCGGGGGCGAGGTCAGCGGGTGGGTCCGGGCCACAGTCCGGCAGGGCTCCCGCGCCCACCTCCAGGCCGTGGTCCTTGGCCTGCGTGGTGCCGGCCTCCACGGCCAGCAGCTGCTCCAGGGTCAGGCGTTTGGCGTAGAAGTGGGCCACGACGCGCTGCGCGGGCCCCGCGTGCGAGCTGCGGTAGTCGGCGCGGTCCACGCGGAAGGCGGC
>NW_006160119.1:896910-929350 GCF_000334495.1 Tupaia belangeri chinensis
GGAAAGGCCGTGCGGCGAGGCCGCAGCCAATCAGGGAGGGCCGTGCAAGGCCGCGGCCGGCTACCTGCGTAACCGAAAGGCCCCGGGCCTGGGCGTGGTCCTGAGAGTGGGCTAGGGTTTGGGCGTGGCCCTAGGCGTGGGCTACGGTTTGGGCGTGGGCATGGCCCTGGGCGTGGGCTAGAGCTTGGGCGTGGGCATGGCCCTGGGCGTGGGCTAGGGTTTGGGCGTGGGCGTGGCCCTGGGAGTGGGCTAGGGTTTGGGCGTGGGCGTGGTCCTGAGAGTGGGCTAGGGTTTGGGCGTGGCCCTGGGCGTGGGCTACAGTTGGGGCGTGGGCGTGGCCCTGGGCGCAGGCGTGGGTTTGGGCAGGAGCTCTCGGGGTCTCCGTGTAAGGTCACAGATCCGGTCCTGGAGGACTCAGGCCTCAGGACCTAACCACGCAGTTGCCCGCCCCCCACCTCCACTCACACCTGGGGCAGGGTTTCCCTGGAGTCCACACTGGCAGCGTGCCTAGCGGGGCGCCCTGACCGTGTGGTCCAGGCAGGCCCGTGTGCTGAGCCCTGGGGAGACACGTGGAGGGCGAACTTGATGAGCGACAATGACATGATGGGCAGACATGAGCCTCACAAGGCGAGATGTTAGTCATGGAGGGATGGCAGGCGTATACGGGAGCTCTCTCCACTGTGCACAATGTTTCTGTAAATTTAGAAGTTCTAAAAAAACATTTTTAAAATCAGGAGGATATATTCGGGATTATTTTCACTGGAGAAAAATTCACAAGACTAATGTCTGGCTCTTTCAATAATTACAAGGGTAAAAAAGAGGGAGGTAAACTGCCTACATTAAGAGACTGAGACTTAATTGAAGCAACTGGGGTTTATCTCTGGGTCCCAATTTGAACAAACAAAAAGCCGGACAGGGAGAGATGCAAATCCTGGTGGAATATTCGATATGTAGGAATTATTGATAAGAGGTGTGATGACAGCGTTGTGCTACGTGTTGTTTAAGGGTTCTTCATCTTTTAGAGATACATAATGAAATATTTATGGATGACATGATTAAAAATAACTCAGTGAGGGGGTGGAGATGAGGGTCTAAATAAAATGATCAGTTTTGAAGCTGGGTGGTGGGTCTGTTATGTTATTCTTTTATATAGTTTGATGTTTTCCATAGTAAAAACTTAAAAGCTCTTCGGCTTAAGGTAAAGGTTATAATTTACATTTGAATACAACTTTGCATTTCACAGAAGTCTTTTGTAGGCAGGGTTCCTAATGGTCCAGGAGAGCGAGGGAGATGAGGCTCCAGTCTCACTTCTTAGGCAGGAAGAAGACTGTTCCTCCACCTGCCAGGTCATTTAACACCATCCCACCTCGTCCTAAGATTGACCAGATGCCTCGAGTACCGAGCCCAGGACGCGAACCGCTGGCCTGGAGAAGTGCACGATGGGTAAGAGCAGCCGAGGGTGACCAGCAGAGGGCCGCCCACTGGGCCAGTGAGGACCCTTCTGCTGGGACCTGCGATGCCAGATGACGGTGTGTACCGTGACTTCCTGGCGGTCACATACGCAGTCATGCCCAGCAGCTTTAAAGTGGGTGGCCTTCTCGCGCAGCCCGTCCTCACTCCCGGTCGCTCCCGTGCAGCATCAGGAACTTTACCTGGTGTCTCAGCCATCCCACTAGGAGGGCAGAAAGTCTCAGGTGCAGCGTTTCCCCGTGGGCCTCTCCCCCCGAGAGCCCAGGCACTCCACAGCCACCCTCGCCTCGTGTGGGGACTTCGTAGGGGAACAAGTTAGCCCGCTCAGATTAGGGAGGAAGGCCCACGGGCCTGACCCAAGGAAGTGAGTGAGCGAAGGGCACCTGCAGGGCAAGGCCTCTTAAAAACTCCTCAGGCAAGTCTGCTAGAGCCCCTCTGCTGAAAACCCACCGAAGCCGTGTAAGAGCTCGGTGCTGGACTCGGACAGGCCTGGACTGAAATGGCGACTCTGCTTCTTGTAGTCGGGGACACAGTGGGTTAGCTACCCTGAGCACCCCCTGCCTCTCCCTCTCCCGCTCGGAGAAGAGGTGCCATGAAATGAGACCCTGGCAGTCTCAGTACAGCACTGGGACACAACAGGCAGCAAGTCAGCCAGGCGTCCGCTCTAAAGCAGGTATCATTCCACAGCTGTGTGACAGTCAGCAACATTTCGCATAAGAGAAGTAGGTGGTTTACTCTGTCACCGTGACAAACACATTATCGGTAAACGTCTTCGCTGACCATGGGGGCGTTTGGAGTGCAGCACAGGCGAGAGCTGCTTTGCGGGCTCTAGCCTTGCCTTGTTTATTTTGTTTTTAATTTGCCGGAGAGCACGTGGACTCGCTTGAGGAGGGAAGGGGCAGAGGACGTGCCTGTGGATGGGGTGGTCGGGCCGTGACGCCCTGTCCCCGTTTCTGCCCCTCTCGGGTTCTGGGCACACACACACGCCCGGCTTGTTTCTCAAGCTCCCAGGTCTGGAGCAGGGCCAGGCGGCTGGCCACGGGGCACCCAGCCTCTTGACCTCTGCACCAGGGGCTGGGGCTGCTTCTGGGGTTTTAGACCAGGTCCTGTGAGTGTGTGATAAATACGTGTTGCCTGTTAGTCAAGAATGGGCAAAGCAGGGCCCAAAACGCGCCCGAGACAGGAGTGTCAACTACAGGGCGGCCACTGAGGGTGCTGGAGGCTGGCACCCGGGGCCTGCATAGGCTGCCCAAGCCCCCACCCGGGAATGGCAGAGCACAGGGGTCCCCTGAGCCTCTGATGGGGTGGCTCAGTGCAGCCGGAAGTCCCGAGGGCACCCGCGAGGGACACGCGCCTCAGGACGCCCAACCTGATTTTAGGGTGTCGTGCAATCAAACATGGTAAGGCCCCACGATCCCGAGAGTGTGGGCAGCCGTCCCCCTAAGCAGCCGTGCCTTCTGGGTGGGCATGTCCCTGGGTGGCCGTGCCCTTGAGGCGGCCACACCCTCTAAAGCGGCCATTACTCTGACAAAGAACGGGAGGTATAGACGGTCACTCCAGGCGGTACTCACTCCCCAGGTGACGTGTGTAATGGAGTGTCACGGTACCTGTGCACGTGAACTTGCGCTGAGTTTTCAGAAGTTTGATTGTTGATTTTTATGAGAGTCTCCCAGCAGGGTCTCACGTGGTGTCCACTCCCCGCCCGGCGGCCTGGCCGTGGGCACACGTGCGCCCCGCGTGCTCCCACGTGGGTCCCGTTGCCCCACCACTGCGCGCTGAGCCCCCGCCTTGGCCGACAGCGGCTCCCCGCTGGGGCTGCCGGGGGCCACCACTGCGCGCTGAGCCCCCGCCTTGGCCGACAGCGGCTCGCTGCTGGGTCTGCGGCGGCCCCTGCCCGCGGTGTTCAGCAGCTGCTCCTCGAAGTACAAGAGCTGGTCCACTTCGAAACAGTCGCCGACCCGCGGCACCAGCCTCCCGAGAGACTGCAGGACCTCGGGCTCGCTGGCACCCCGCTGCCTCGCTCTCCTGAGGTAGCGGTACACCTCCTCGAATGCTTCCGCCCCCAGCCTCCGCATGGCCGACCTGCCGGAAGTCAGGAAGGTCTGTGAGGGGTTAATCATGTCTTCCATCTCCACCCCGAGATGGAAGAGGGGTGCTCCAGGGCACCACGTCTTAGACGGTCGCCACACTCCGAATAATTCCTGAGTGTCCCCGGGGCCAGGCGCCCCTCCAGGACTGTACGTAGAGCAGCTAGGCAAACCCCGCCTTCCTGTGCGCGCACACACGTGCACCTTTATGTGTGCAGCACACATGTGCACACATGTCTGTGTGTTTATTGTTTCCTATTTGTTACTGATATCTTTTTTTTTGGAGAGGTTTTCCTATAGGGCACGTGCACTCGCCAGAGAGAGACAGAGAGACAGAAAGCGAGAAATCACCCCCCAGGGGGGATGGCCATGCCGCAATCCCTTCTCCTCCATTCTCCTCTCGGGATCTTGGGCACAAACGCACATGCGCCCCGTGTGAGTTAAAGCCACCGGGTCCAGGACTAGAACCGCAGTCGACTACATGGGAGTCCAGCGACATAGCCATTATGCTAACTGCTGGTCTCCTGCCTTTCCTACTTCCCTGCGTCCCCCTCCCTCATTTCCTCCTTCCTGCCTGCCTCTATCCTTCCTTTCTGTCCTGGCTACCTTATCTACTGAGAGACAGCGGGAAAACGAGAGTGAAAGCTGCAGAGGAGTTCGGGAGTTTGGGTGGCGTCAGAAGCAGAGAGAAAGTGAGGAACAGGCTGAAGGTGGGAGCGGGGTGAGGAGGTGTGCGGGGTCAGCCGGGCGGGCGTAGACAGTGAGGAACAGGCTGAAGGTGGGAGCGGGGTGAGGAGGTGTGCGGGGTCAGCCGGGCGGGCGTAGACAGTGAGGAACAGGCTGAAGGTGGGAGCGGGGTGAGGAGGTGTGCGGGGTCAGCCGGGCGGGCGTAGACAGTGAGGAACAGGCTGAAGGTGGGAGCGGGGTGAGGAGGTGTGCGGGGTCAGCCGGGCGGGCGTAGACAGTGAGGAACAGGCTGAAGGTGGGAGCGGGGTGAGGAGGTGTGCGGGGTCAGCCGGGCGGGCGTAGACAGTGAGGAACAGGCTGAAGGTGGGAGCGGGGTGAGGAGGTGTGCGGGGTCAGCCGGGCGGGCGTAGACAGTGAGGAACAGGCTGAAGGTGGGAGCGGGGTGAGGAGGTGTGCGGGGTCAGCCGGGCGGGCGTAGACAGTGAGGAACAGGCTGAAGGTGGGAGCGGGGTGAGGAGGTGTGCGGGGTCAGCCGGGCGGGCGTAGACAGTGAGGAACAGGCTGAAGGTGGGAGCGGGGTGAGGAGGTGTGCGGGGTCAGCCGGGCGGGCGTAGACAGTGAGGAACAGGCTGAAGGTGGGAGCGGGGTGAGGAGGTGTGCGGGGTCAGCCGGGCGGGCGTAGACAGTGAGGAACAGGCTGAAGGTGGGAGCGGGGTGAGGAGGTGTGCGGGGTCAGCCGGGCGGGCGTAGACAGTGAGGAACAGGCTGAAGGTGGGAGCGGGGTGAGGAGGTGTGCGGGGTCAGCCGGGCGGGCGTAGACAGTGAGGAACAGGCTGAAGGTGGGAGCGGGGTGAGGAGGTGTGCGGGGTCAGCCGGGCGGGCGTAGACAGTGAGGAACAGGCTGAAGGTGGGAGCGGGGTGAGGAGGTGTGCGGGGTCAGCCGGGCGGGCGTAGACAGTGAGGAACAGGCTGAAGGTGGGAGCGGGGTGAGGAGGTGTGCGGGGTCAGCCGGGCGGGCGTAGACAGTGAGGAACAGGCTGAAGGTGGGAGCGGGGTGAGGAGGTGTGCGGGGTCAGCCGGGCGGGCGTAGACAGTGAGGAACAGGCTGAAGGTGGGAGCGGGGTGAGGAGGTGTGTGGGGTCTGCCGGGCGGGTGTAGACAGGACTAGCGTGTTGTCAGTCTTCATGGGCTCCGACTCCCTGGAGTTTACTATCAAGTGTAGATTCCCAGGGCCAGCAGGTGGCTGGTGGTTAAAGGCTCTAGACTCCCAGATGGTCACGGTTCAAGTCCTGGACCCGGTGGCTTGCTTTCTCACTTTCCCTCTATTTCTGATTGACCAAACTGGAAGATACTAATAAATGAAATTAAATAATTCTTTACCAAAAAAA
Organism: Tupaia belangeri chinensis; assembly: GCF_000334495.1. Taxonomy (NCBI): domain Eukaryota; kingdom Metazoa; phylum Chordata; class Mammalia; order Scandentia; family Tupaiidae; genus Tupaia; species Tupaia belangeri. The sequence goes on from NW_006160119.1 coordinate 902,543, forward strand.
AAATAATAATAAAAATAGATTCCTAGGGCCAGCCGCTGGCATGGTGGTTAAGGCACTGGACACAGCACGGAGGAGGGAGGAGACACAAATTAAAACATAAAAACCTCAGTGATTTCTATCCCTTAAAAATTACGAACGATTGAGTTACTGCTCTTTAATATTTAAATTGAGCTTTTCTGCCTGTTAGGACCTTGAATCGTGAGAAAACAAACCTAATATAGAGACGGGCACTTAGGACGGCTTGGCCAGGACAGCTGCACGTCCAAGCCCTTTCCAGCAAGGGTGTGCAGTTTGAAGTGCTCTGAACCAGGCACTCGGGGACTTCCTGGGGGTTGGGGTATCAGCTGGGCCCCCCTTCCCCCGATGCTGGACGAAAGGGAGCCACATGCACCCGTGGTGCTGGTCACACTGTGGAGGACGGCAGCTGCGAGGCCGGGCTGGCCGACGCGCACTTGGCGACACCGAGACTTCTGCAGAAGCGGCCCTGCTGAGAAGCAGGTCTCAGACCTGGGCTCTCTGGCGCCCACCCGCCCTGGCCCCACACCACACACGGACTCAGGCTCTAGGCCAGTGAGCGCACAGGCTGAAGGCTAAAGGGTACTCCCTTTAGCTGTAAAACGGGTTCGCGCCTACACTGCTTACCCACGGGCCCGCGGTCAGCACTGGGCACCCAGCCAGCGTGCTCTGCACAGACGGGGGAAGGACGGTGGCCGGCAGTGACCAGTGGGCAGGTAAGTGACGGGCGGAGGAAAGAGGGTGCTGAGGGCTGGGGTAACAGAAGCGACTGCCCCCTTCTGCCTCTGCTCCCATTCCGGGCACCGTGCTAACCACTCACTGTAGGCTCCTGAACGCTTTCCGCCCTGGGACAGCTGCAGTCTGTGGGCGATAACGCTACAAGTCCAAGAGCAAGGCAGCTTGCCCAGAACATCGGGCCGTGTCGTGCGGACAGAATCTGTGATTCCAGGTCTCCCTGCCTCCCAAACCGTGCTCTGAACATCACGGAGCGATCGCACATCCCCAGCCACAGCACCTCCTCACTTTGCTGAGAGGGGCTTTTCTTGGGCCATTAAACACTGATGAGCGGAATCCATGCCTTCATGGGCGAGCGTGTCCTGGCCACCTTCTGAGCCTCCCTGTCCCTACCCAGTAAGGATGATGGCTTCTAGATCCTTCCAAGGCACAGTAAGCCAACCAGTTCTTTAAAACAGAAAATAAGCTCAGATGTCGTCGGCCTTTGTGGGGGCCCACTGAATTGGCTAGTAACTCCAGAATGACAGCCAGTAATCTGCAGCTTTTCCGGGATGTTCATCTCTAAGCCACCTTCTCTGTGTCAGAGTCTCCCTCGGGGCAGAGGCTGCGCACTGTCCCCTGGCTCCCACGGCTGCTGTCCACACTGAGCAGAGCATTGTCCACACCGAGCAGAGCACTGTCCACACCGAGCAGAGCACTGTCCACACCGAGCAGAGCACTGTCCACACCGAGCAGAGCGCTGTCCTGGCCCCCACACCCCACAGCTGCTGTCCACACCGAGCACAGAGCACATCCCTGGGCAGTGAAGGAGCAGGAATTCCAATCTGGGTGTTGTTTTCTAGGCCTTGGAATCTGGGGAAGACGACCCGAACACCACAGCGCTGCAGCCTCCACTCCCCTGCCCGGTCTGGAATGGCGCAGGGCCGTGAGCTCAGAGGGAAGGGGAGGGCAGGCGATGCTCAGGAGCAAGCTGCCCAGGGAGCAGCCCGATCTGCACTGCCCGCCCACGATGAGCGCCCCGAGCCTGCAGCAGTGCCAGGAGGACTGTCTGGGCAGAATCGCTTTCATTTTAATGGTTTAAGACACGTGAATGTCCTAGATGGACTATTGTGTAGTTCGCATTAGTGATGGGGTCTGAGATAGGAAACCTGACACCACGTCCTTCGTCCTTCCCGGTGAGGCTGAGATAAGCACGTTCAAGCTTCTCTTCAAAGATGGCCAGTGGCCAGTGAGGGGATCAGCAAAGCTCCCGTCACCCTCCTAGCCGGGACAGGTGGAGCCAGGCAGGGAGAGGCACCAACTCCCTCCTCAGGGTTCCTGGGAACCGCCTGCTGCCATGGTAACTCGGCTGCTGTGCGGCCACTCTGGTATGAACAAGGCATGAACACCACACACGGCTAAACATACCAACAGCTTTAGGTCTGGAAACACTTCACTTGTTTTCTCCTTTGCTTGGGTGATGGTATGCTCTGTTGCAAGAGCAATGTAGCTGGTGGAAGGGTCTTCACAGAATATGTGTATTATTAAAAAAAGGGAGCCAAGGGCCGGCCGGTGGTGTGGTGGGTAAGGTGCTAGGCACCCCCCTGGCCGCCCACGGTTCAAGCCTCAGACGTGGCAGCTTGCTTTCTCGCTTTCTCTCTCTCTCTCTCTCTCTATCTCTCTGGCCAAATTAAAATAAATTAATAAAGTTAAATAAAAAGAATTCTTAAAAAAAAAAAAGTAAGCCAACAGTTGACATGAAGTTAAGACAGCTGGATTCCTCATGGCTGACTTCAAGGTTTGAGCCCCAGCCCAGCGGCTTGAAAATCATGCTGGGCCTATGTGCGTGCATGCTCAAAATCCTAGAGGAGAATGGAGGAGAAGGGACTGCTACATGGCCATCTCCTCTGGGGACTGATTTCTTACTTCCCCACCTCTGTCTCTGATGAGTATTTATACCCTATAGCAAACTACCAACAATGACAACAAAATTGTACCTGGATTTAATTTAGAATTTTTTTGGCACCAAAACAAATTCATACTTTAATCGCGTTTCCCACAAACTTTTTTTTGGGAGAGATTTTTGCTACAGGGTGTGTGCGCTCGCCAGAAAGACAGAGAGAGACAGAGAGACAGAAAGTGAGAAATCACCCCCCAGGGGGATGGCCATGCCACAATCCCTTCTCCTCCGTTCTCCTCTCAGGATCTTTGGCAGGCACGCACACGCGCTTGGCATGAGTTTAAGCTGCCGGGTCCAGGACTTGAACAGTGGTTGACCACGTGGGAGTCCAGTGATGTAGCCATTATGCCAACTGCAGGTCCCTCCCACAACCTTTTAAAAGTCTCCTTTTGTAAATGGAAATCAACTTAAAAATAATTACTGTTAAATTTACCCAACTATTCAAACCGTACCAATCAGAGAGTGAATTTGGTGAGGGGTCAGGAGAGGAGAGCTGCAGAGGGGCCCCAGTCTTCACAGAGACGGTGCAGGCGGCCATGCACAGACCCTTGGAAGGAAGATGGGAGTGAGGCCCTGGAACCTGGAGGGAGACAGCCTCGCCTTACAGTGACTTGCAGGCCCACAGCTGGAGGGGGAGATTGGATCACACTTTCGGGTCTTGTCCATGTATTACTTAGATGATATAGATAAGACTTCACATCCTGGAGTTGCTGCTGGAACAGGTTAAGGCTGTAAGGCCAATGGGGTGAAAAGACACACTCTGCGTGTCAGGACATAAAGTGGGGTGGTGGTGGCTGGGCACAATGTTAAAGTGAGATGTGTGTCCGCCCACAGTTTGTGTATGGAGACAGTGTCCAACACAACAGCATTAAGACACGAGGACTTTTCAAGGTTACCAGGTCACAAGGGCGCCTTCCTCATAAATGAGATTAAGGCCCTTATGATAGAGGCTTCACAGCGTCCGGCCCTTTTCCCTCCTGCCATCATGCGAGGGTACGTCAGTAAGGCACCGTCCGGGAGGTCGGGGTGCCAGCCCTCGCTGAGGGTGCGTCAGAGTAAGGCACCGTCTGGGAGGTCGGGGTGCCAGCCCTCACTGAGGGTGCGTCAGTAAGGCACCATCTGGGAGGTCAGGGTGCCAGCCCCCATCCCGCACAGGAACCAAGGCTGTCCTGAGTGGACTTCCCAGCCTCTAGAACCTCGAGAAGTCGATGGACACTTCTCACGGACTGCCCAGCCTCCAGAACCTCGAGAAGTCGATGGACACTTCTCACGGACTGCCCAGCCTCCAGAACCTCGAGAAGTCAATGCACGCTTCTCACGGTCTGCCCAGCCTCGGGTGTTTGGTTACCGCAGCGCAAAGGATTCGGACACCGTTACGGGACTGGACCGCGTGTCGGGTCTGCTGACCCAGCACTGCACCTCCAGGCAGGAGGCGGACGCACACTTACTCCCGAATGCTCTTCATCCTGGCCGTGGCCATCGCGCTGTGGAAGACTGTCGGGGCTGGGGTCACGTCCGCGGCTGCAGTGGTGGTGGTCTCGGTGTCTGGAACCAACATACAACTTTATTGGCTTTGCCAGCACCCCTGCAGCCCCACGGGGATGTCCGAGGGCAGCGGAAAACAGGAGCAAGTCCACCCTGGCCACGAGGTGATGCTACGTTAACTGGGGTGGGTGCCATCGTAACACGCACATCAGGGAGATTTATTCCAAAGGACAAGATCATTTACAGCTTTAATATGCAGGAGGCATTCCAGGATTGAGTCTCTCTTGAAAAGGATTATTTAAATAGAACATTGTTATTTAAGGGATGAGCTTTGCATATTCGAGATGGAGGTAGATGTATCTTAGGAAGCACACTCCGGGGCCTCTGGCCCTCTCTCAGCAGGTGCGGATGTTCACTGAGGTGACCAGGGACTTTTCCCAGTCAGCCGAGTTCCCCTGATCTTACTCTCACATCTAAGCATTAGATTTCCACACGGGGAAAAGAATGCTGGTCAGGGCGTCCTGAGGGTCTCCTGGCCACTGCGAGGTCCGCCCCCTCCGACCTGCCCTTCACTGGCCTTCACGCTTGCTGTGCCCTCGCTACTGTCCTGAGGAACAGTGGACCCTGATACGAAGCTGCTTAGAGAACAGTCCTCTCCTCCCAGTTTCCAAGACCGGAAATGACCACCAACCACTCATCAAACACAGCGCCCTAGCTAAGGTGATTGAAAAAAAATATTAAATTAATTATTTAATTAATTTTAATTTGACCAGAGAAAGACAGAGAGAGGGAAAGTGAGAAAGCAAGCCACCAGGTCTGGGGCTCAAGCTGCAGTTGGCCATGTGGGAGTCCAGTGCCATAACCATGACGCCACCTGCCGGCCCCTCCTACGGTGAGTTATAGAAAGTGGACTGTGCGCACGCATGGGGTGGCCCAGGCTCGGGAGACTTCGGGAAAGACGCTGACCACTCTGTCCTACTCATTAAAATGCTGCAGAGAGTGGAGGCGCCCTGAGACTAACCCCACAGGGCGTGTGCACGGGCAGGAGTCAGCGGGCTTCACTGACGGCGGCCAGGGGAGCAGGCGTGGACGGCAGCCGCGTCGGCCGGCTTTGCTCACTCACTGCCCGGGCTCCTAGTCCTTACAGGGGCAGGAGCGCAGCAGCGCACAGCAGAGTGGCTGTTCCTACTGCCTACGCACGTGGGAACCACTGTGCTCGCGGTTCGAACCGAGTCAGCATCCGAGCGGGGTCCACGGCCCCCGCAGTGGCGTGCACTGCTCAGACTGGGCCGCATCAGCTGGACCCACCTGGGAGGTTCCAGTGCTGGTTCAACTGAAAGGCCTGGCATGGCAGCGTGGGCTGTCACCAGGGCCCCCAACACTCAGGCCACAGACTGGCAGCAGTCCAGGCCACCCTCCAAGGCCAGGGCCAGCACAGGCCTGGGCTGTGCAGCAGGGTGGGCGGCGGGCAGGTGGGAGACCTCGTCTGCGTCTGCAGCCACTCCCTACCGTGCACACTGTGACCTGGGCTCCACCTGCAGGTGGGGCAGCAGTGGGACTGGGTTCTCCCGACGCCGTGTGCCTGGTCACTGGATACTGTGGTGAGGCAGCGAGACTATCCCGAACGCACCCTCACTCCACAACCCCATCCACAGGGGGACTGTCTTCCATGAGCCCGGTCCCTGGTGCTGGGACGCTTGGGGACTGCCGCCAATGATGTCAACGACTCGGGAGGCTGAGGCAGGAGTCAGAGCTGGAGCCTGGCCTGGGCACCATGGCGAGGCCCTGCCTATACAAAGCCAGGCGTGGTCGTGCCTGCCTTGAAGTCGGGAGGCTGAAGCGAGAAGATCGCAGCGCGGCAAGACTTGAAAGTGTCTTAAAAAAATGATAAGAACAACTCGAGGCTGGGCGTTTTGAGAAGACGGTGAGAAAATGTCACACGGAATGGACTGAGCGTTTGCCTCCTTTTCTGTGTGCCTGTCTTGCTGTCCCCAGAGCGAGTGGACCCTCTTCACAGAAGCAGAAGTGCAGGTGCCATGACGTGGTGGTCCCGCCGAGTCCCCTGGGGGGTCGGTCGACACCGTCCTCGGCGAGCCTGAGTCTTCCTCACATCCCCGACTCTGGTCACTGTCACAGTCTGCTTTCTGCTGCTCTTCCATTTCCTGTAGAAGCTTGCAGCCCACTGAGGAAGATGGGGTATCCACAGAGACCCCGGGACCACTGAGCACAGGGAGGGCGGAGAGCCGGCGGGGGGCTCTGGGAGAGGCTGGCCTCGTCAGGGACCAGAGCCGAGGTTTGCTCTCTGTCCTCACCACCTCCCCGGCCCTCGGGCCCCTCCCTGGGCCTCCGTTCCCTCGTCTTACATTTAAAGGTGTCCTCGGGCCAAGGACCTCATTCAGGTCGAACATTCTAGGGTCTGCCGTAAGACAGTCTGGGGCCTCGAGCTCCCCTGGGAAGACAACGCCGACACGCAGGAGAGGAAGGGCAGGCGAGGGCCCAGGTGCTCAGATGAGCAGGGCTGGGACCGAGGGCTGGTGCGAGCATTACGCCGTCCCAGGCAAGAGCGCCCCGTCTCCCTCTCACATGTGAGATGGTGCACAGTACAGGGACGACAGCACGGGGTCGTGGTGTGACAAAAAGGGCATTGAAAGTAATGTTACCGGGCCAGAATCCAGGCGTCGGCAGGGCCCGCCCCCCAGCTCTAGGGAAAGCTGGTTCTTCACAGCTTCCAGCCCCTGCGGCGGCCGTCCTCACTGCAATCGGTCTTTAGTAGGAGAGGCAGCGGAAGAGGCCTGCTGGCAATGAATGAGGTGCTCTCGGACTTCACAAGGAGAAACGAGCATGAGACGAGAAACGGGGAGAGTTCTGCGGGACGTCCTCGGTGCTCTCGTATAAGGCCCCTGATGATGGAATTCAGGATCCACGTGGGCAATCTGCTCTTCTCAGAGTCAGCAACTTAATCATATTTATGAGAACTTTAGCAGAGAAAGGAGGAGCAACAAACAGGGAGACCCTGCAGTCCCAGACACAGTAAAGCCAGCAGGCACGTCCAACCAGGCCGCTGGCTTTAGCTCTTTGGCAGGGACCCCGCCTCGCCTGCTGTGGGGAGGAGGAGCCCTCCAGCCTTCAGGAACCAAAAGCTAATTTCCTTCAGTCCCAGAGGAAAAAGGAGCAGCAGGCAGACCCTGCAACCCCACAGAGAGAAGCGGAGGGGACATTGGCACAGAGCTTACACACCTCACAGAGACATGCAGGAGCACACGGCGATAGAAACACGCCCAAAGAAGCGGAAGACTGAAAAGCAACGCAGAGCACGAGGCAGGAGAGAATCAGGAAAACCTCCCCTCAGAGGCTAACTCCTCACCAACAATGAGTAAGACACAAGAGATCACAGAAACATCAGGAAAGAATTTGGAATATTCGTTGTAACAACACTCAACAACATGCAAGAGAAAACAGAGCACCGACTGCAGGCGATGAGGAAATCCTCCCATGCATAAAGGAGGCACTCCATAAGGAGACAGACACTGTGCAAAGGAGCCAAACAGAACTTCTGAGATAGAGAACGCATTGCGGGGACTCAAAACATCCCTCGAAAGTGTCAACCGCAGATGAGATCATGCACAAGAATCTCTGACCTGGAAGATACAACGCCCAGTTTAGTGCAAGCCACTGACGAGAACAGGAGAGTAACGTTTTTAAATGAAGACAATATATGGGAAATGCTAGACACCTTTCAACGGCCGGATATCTGCACGATAGGTATTCCAGAAGGAAAAGAGACAGGCAAAGGCATAGGAAATACTTTCCACAATATGTTAGCTGAAAACTTCCCAAATTTAGAGAGGCACTGAAATCTAGGACATACCTCAGGCGCCCAGTAGCTATAACAGAAGATCCTCTGCAAGTGACTTGACAGCCAAAGTGGTAAAAATCAAAGACCAAGAGGAAATTCTGAAATAGGAAGAGAGAGGGCCAGCAGATGACACAGCGATTACACTGCTGGACTCCCACATGGCCATCTGTGGTTCGAGTCCCAGACTGGTGACTTGAAACTCATGCCAGGTGCGTGTACCCAAGATCGGGGAGGGACTGAGGCATGGCCATCCATCCTGGGGGTGATTTCTCACTTTCCCCTTCACTGTCTCTCTCTCTCTGTCTCTCTCTCTCTCTAGGGCAAGCACATTCACTCTAAGGCAAAAACCTCTACGAAAGAAAAAAAAAGGCGAGAGAAACACCAAGTTACTCACACAGGCTGTCTCTGTCTCTGTCTCTGTCTCTGCTCCTCCTCGAGTCGACCTTCCTACACTAGGTCCCCCTTACCCACCTCCTCGTGGCCAGATCTATTCTTGAACCAAGAATGACCCAGATGCCACCTGCTCCTTGAGGCTTCCTCTAGGACGTCTGCTCCCCAACGAACTGTCATCTCCCACTTTCCCAAGTCTTCGCGCTCCTCATGCCCTTGTTTTACTTTCCCTCAGAAATTCCAAGCCTTCAGGAGCGAGTCCAAGTCTAAGGGCACGACGTGGAGCATTTCCTCTCCAACGCTGGCTGCGGGGAGACCACAGTCTGTCAGTGATAGATGGGGAACGACTGCCCAGTTTCTCTCTCGGCCATGTGAACTTGATTACGGGAGCTTTCCCCTAGGTTTTGGGGATATACAGAATGTTCCCAGCTAAGAGGATACAATAGAAGTGATTCATAATACCTGCTGTAGGGGTTTATTTAGCCTACAAAGTCTTCCTGCCGCCTTCCCATGGCAGCACATCTGTCAAATAAAAGGATCTGGCAAGGCAGCAGACACCAGCAAGTTCTCCGTAAACGGTCACTGATTTAGAATCTGTTACACCCTTTCAAGTTTTAGAGAAGCTGTGGAAACTTACATTTTTAAGAGACATAAACAGAAGAAGTCAGGACCGACATTGTGCATCACAGCAAAATGATCCAAGCGGTGTATAAGCCGAGACATCCCTCCCCTCCTCCAGATGAGAGTGGCTCCAGGGTCTCAGTAACCAGATAGAACACCATGTCGGCCCACTCTAACCTCTGAGAAGTGCTTTTCAGTCAAGGTAAAAAGCACAATAGTGCAGATCAAGTGGCTGTCAGTCATCCCTACGCTGAACAGCTTAGAGTCTGAAGCCCTTAAGTAAAGGAAGCTTCTAAGAGATCAGAAGCCCTGATGCCTCCTCTGGTTTCTATCAGCCCCGTTGTTCAGTAGAGATTATACGGTTATTACCAAAGTTCAATAGAAGGCCTGAGGGGGTCAGGAATTTCAAAAGCCAAGCTGATTAGACATATCAACACACTAAAGGAATCTTAATGGGCAGAGAGGTTTTGGAGCATCTCTGAAATTCTAATTACTTCTTTAACAACATCCAGTGTGGATGCACAAAGCCTTCTCATAAATGCAGTTTACCAAGGACATGTATCATTCTGCTGATTACTTCTCTCCAGAAATACAGCTAATGCTCCAAACATTTAAGAAGGTTAAATTCATATGTTATCTTGGCTCATAACATAGTTACTAAAAAATATGCGGGGTCTTCAAAGAAGTTCATGGAAACACATATTATTGAAAACACTACATAAGTTTCAGAACATTTTTGCACCAAAATAAACTCCTACATTATTCATTCCTTTTTCCACAAACTTTTAAAGTCCCCTTGTGTGGAGACAGAATTTTCATTTGATGAACACAAAGACAGAGGCCATCTTCTGTCTTTCTTACTGAGTAATGGTGGGCCCAAACAGTTAAGTATGTTTACATCACTTCTGTTGTCTGTGTAGACAGCACACAGCAGGTTTCCATCTCGAATCACTCCTTTCAAAGCACCCTTGTTGTTAAACACGATCTTTGCTGATCACGCTCAAAAGCCAGTGGTACTTTAACGCACAGGCTGAGTTTCCAACTCCTAACCAGGCACACAAAGATTCTTTGTGGTGTTGGCCCTAATCATCATCATCATCACCATTGCCGATCCCTTCCTCACACCTTACATTCCAGTAATACCAACTTCTTGATAGCTTCATGCATATACTCCTTTAACACCTCTGAGCTTTCACACTGCTTGATCCTTTCTAGACAGCGCTTCTCTCTCCCGACCTCCTGACCCTCCTCCTGACCATCATTCATTAAATGATTATTTGAAACATACTTTGCGGTATGTGTTAGACTCTGAGGAGACTGTAGTGAGCACAACCTCACCCTGCTCTTACAGATACAGGGGTTACAAACATTTCATTTCCCTGTGAAGCTTTTCTTGTGCCTCACCTCCAGAGTGGACTACTCCCCCACTCAACACGCCCACCCTGACTGACACACACTTACCTTGTTCACAACATGTGTTTTACTAGTCGTTTGTGCCCTGCAATTATCTGCCTTCCTGACTAGCCTGGGAACTCATTAACACAGGGAGCTTGTTTTACTCTTCATTCTATCTGTGACATCTGATTTACAGCCTTTTAAAATGTATTTATTTTTAATTTGCTTCAGGGTGTATGCACTTGCAGTAGGGAGGGAGGAAGGGAGAGATTTAGAGGAAACACATTTCAACTATGGTAGTTTAACGCTTAAAAGTATCTGCTCTCTGTAAAATGGCTCCTGCTACATCCCAAGACATCTCTCCACTCTCATGTTGCAAGCTTTTCCCCATTTCTTTTGAACTTGTTCCCTCCTGTCCTCCCTTAATTCTACTGGTTTACTAAGTATCTTGTTCACAACTGGACTTGCTTCATATACCCCATCAGACATTTCTAGAGGAATTTAGAGCTTTGTAAATGAGATGCCTCCATTCAGATGCCTAATTTGTCATTGATGTATGAAAAAAAAAAAAAGCATGTAGTGGGTGCTCCCTGGTATTGTTTCAAAGTTTTCCATGGGTCTGTCCAAGATCCCACCTCATGGCTAAGACCATGTTCAACGTTCAACTCCTCATGTGGTATCGTGAACCTGTGAGATCTCCCTAAATGTCTGATGCAAACACTGAAGATGAGGACACACAGTACAGGTTCGAGGAAGCTCGGGAACTTTTATATGCAGAGCTGGATGGCCCAGGATGCTGACAAGCCCACAAAGAGAAAGAGAGAAAAGAACCTAAAAAAGCAGTCATTCAATCTTAGCTTCTAAGTAAGTTCACTATAATGTTAAGGACAAAAATTTTAATTTTATACTTTGTATGTTTCTGTTTGAATTATAAATTAGGTGGCTGTGCACAACAATAACTTCGGGGCCTTAAGACTTTAAAGCCGTGACTCCCAGAACATCAGCATGATGGGGAAGCTGTTAAAACACGAATTCCTGGCCACAGGTCAGACCTGCATTTTAAACCCTCGAAGGGATTCCGGCACATGTACAGGTGTGAGAACCACTGAGCTAGCGGCTCTATTCTGACCTGATGCTACAGGAGGGACCAACACACTTCACTCAGAATGCAAAGGGCACCTTCTAATTCAGGACCTACTTAGGTTACACAAGTGCCGACCCACTCATCCGGTCCACCCATTTGTGATACAGGAGAAGAAAATACCACTGTCCCTATTCTAAATAAAACAAAATGAAATCCAGGGTTGGGAACAGGGTCAAACTCTTGCACACATTTTGACGGTTGCAAAATTAAAACTTGCTTAGTCCAAATCACGGGAAAAGGCATACTTCTTCTGTTGAGGGCTAGCAGAAGCTCTTGAAGGCGTGTGTGACACACTGATACCTCAATACACTCCACGTAGTCAGGTATTTCCAGACTCAAGCGCGATGATGAACAGGAAGGTGCACAGAGCGTTCATTTTTAAGCAACAAAGCTTATACCATGACATATTTAAGTTTAAATTGTCCCTTGGATGCTATTTATTTTCTGACATATATTAACCACCACAATGACCAGTAAGCTCTATTGCTGTAGCTGCCGCGTCTCCCAGCGATGTAGTCAGACGAAGACACGGCTACCCTTGTGAGACCCTCACCCCAGTAAGACCATGTGAGAAGGCTGTCTTCATGCGCTTATGTGATGACAGGGAAGTGCTTGGAGTTCTGAAAACAATACAGTTCTTATCTGTGATGAGGGTCCTGCTTGCGTTCCCTCCATAGACAGGTATTTCAACAGCATGAACTCCTTAGGGCCAGACAGGTTCCCAGTTCAAGTCCTGGGATCTCCCTGAGTGTGCCGGCATGCATGTGCCCAGGGCCAAGGTCAGCCGAAGGTGGGCTGGAGGGTGGGCTGAAGACCCTGTCGGGGTGCCCTGTCTTTCTCTCCACACACCTGACAAAGCTTCCAGGCCCTCCAAGTCACTCTGATGCATGCCTCTGTCTCTCCTGAATAAATGAACTTTGACAAATAAGTAAACAAATCAAAATACTGTATCTGTTCCCAGTATCTCACCATCTGTGGTCATAATTGGTTCTACCTGAGCAGCAGTGTTAGAGTCCACTGCCCTGGTGGCATGAAAGTGACCAGCAGGTGGCATAGTGGTTATGTCACTGGACTCCCCCGTGGTCGACCTTGTTCGAGGTTGACAATGCTAAAGAATTTTCAGCTCTGTCTTCCAGACCAAATCTCTCCCAGTAACTGACCGGCCTCCAGAGTGATGGCCTTTCGGCCTGGCTGAACACTGTGTGCTTCCACAGGACAAGTTGGGCAGGGGATTCCTATCCCAGGTATTGTAAAATTCATGATTATGCCCTGCCAAACCAGCATTTCATCACAAGGGATGACCAAATTTCAACTATGTCATCCTTGGAGACTGAGGGTCACTTACAATAATAATAAGCAATTCTTTTTTTTAGTTTCTGGTCCTTGGAAAAGATCCTCAATCTCCATTGGTCTGTTTCCTCATTGTAAAATTGAGGAGTTTGGACTGAAATATCCATAAAATCTCTTACAAGTTTTCTACTTTCTACATATTCCAACAGAACCGGAAGGTGTCATTATATTTTGGAATCAGAAGAAGCTTACCTAGAGAGGTGCAACTCAGGGCATCTTCCAAACACCTAACCAAGGCTGCAATATCGCTGTCCTGTCAAAACAAGGGAGAGGCTTACTTTCCTTGTATGGTGGAAGGACACTTAATGACATAAAAAAGTGTTTTAGGCAAAACAAATAAAAAAAAAGTCTGGTTACGAAACTAGTTTATAATATGACACCCCCCCTTTTCTTTAGAGATTTTTGCTCTAGGGTGCATGTGTTTGCCAGAAAGACAGAGAGAGACAGAGAGACAGAAAGTAAGAAATCATCCCCCCAGGGGGGATGACCACGCCGCAATCCCTTCTCCTCCATTCTCCTCTCGGGATCTTGGGCACGCACGCACATGCGCCTGGCGTGAGTTTAAGCCACTGGGTCTGGGACTTGAACCGCAGTCGACTACGTGGGAGTCCAGTGACATAGCCATCTGTCAACAGCTGGTCCCTGATCCCATTTTTAAGAAGAATACCTCTGTACGCACACTGACATCAGTCTCCAGGTTCATCTCTCAAGCTGTCGGATGGAAGAACAGAAGCTGGAAAGGTTAACAGTGGTTCTGACTAGAGGTAAGGTCGGGACCGAGCTGTATCTTCTCCTCTGTGTGCTATGTCTTTCCCAAATGTTCTATAATTAGAAAATATTGCTTAGTCGGCCTACAAAAATAAACATTATGAGGATTTTTTAAGGGCTGTAATGAAGGTACGATTTACTCAGTATAGCAGGGAGTAAGTGCACTTCCCCACCCTGGAGAGTGTCTGTGTTAGTTCTCTGGAACTGTGTGGGCCTCAAGGAGTCATAAATCTCAGCACTGCACTTGTCATTCACCCTAACACTCACAAAACCCCCAGGGCTGATGCAGTCCCAGAACTGAACTCGATAACAAATATTGTCTTCGATGCAAAATAAATATCTGTAGGCTGCAAATAATCCAAAACAGAATCCTAATGATCTGGGAAAATGAAGCCTCTTAATTATTTTCAGGTTTGTGGTTATACTGAGGGAAATTAATAATTTATGCTCCACTTCAAAACAAGCAACACATTTCATATTGCAGTAACTGTGGGTTTTAGAAAAATGTGCTGTCGTGTAACAGACTACTGTCAAACGTTACTCAGAAGTGTCGGATTTCATTTTATAACATCTGGTGGGGCTGGAGCAGCCACTCTATGAACGGGGCAATAAAGAGGAGGGCGTGCCTGGTCAGTGCTGGCCAATGAGACCAGATCATTCGTTAAAGTCCCCTGGTGCTCAGTCCAGGAGCAGTGAAGCAGGTACCAGGTCTAGACACAGAAGTACAATGGGGCTGGCAGGTGGTGCGGTGGTTAAGGGTGCTGGACTCCCACAAATCCAAAACAGAATCCTAATGATCTGGGAAAATGAAGCCTCTTAATTATTTTCAGGTTTGTGGTTATACTGAGGGAAATTAATAATTTATGCTCCACTTCAAAACAAGCAACACATTTCATATTGCAGTAACTGTGGGTTTTAGAAAAATGTGCTGTCGTGTAACAGACTACTGTCAAACGTTACTCAGAAGTGTCGGATTTCATTTTATAACATCTGGTGGGGCTGGAGCAGCCACTCTATGAACGGGGCAATAAAGAGGAGGGCGTGCCTGGTCAGTGCTGGCCAATGAGACCAGATCATTCGTTAAAGTCCCCTGGTGCTCAGTCCAGGAGCAGTGAAGCAGGTACCAGGTCTAGACACAGAAGTACAATGGGGCTGGCAGGTGGTGCGGTGGTTAAGGGTGCTGGACTCCCACAGGGCTGACCATGGTTCGAGTCCTGGACCTGGTGATTTTCTCTCTCTCTCTCTCTCTCTCTCTCTCTCTCTGTCCCTTTCTGATCAAATTAAAATAAGTAGATAAACTAAAAAGTTAAATAAAATAATTCTTAAAAAAAAAAAGTAGCAAAACAGACCCCGTTTGCCTTCTGCTCCCTGCGTTCTCCGAATGTACAGGAACATACATGTGCGTGTGCTGTTATGTAAGACAGTACACATTATATAACACGGACACTCCTGGCAGAGGAAAGGGACACTGCAGGAAGGTAAGGGAAGCAGAAACAGCCCTAATAACTGAAGGGAGGAAGGAAGGGATACTAACTTCCATTAAAGTATTCATATGTGCCATGTTGTGTGAGTTTACATGTATTTTTCTCAAGAAAAATGTATTACAGAGTCATTAAAACCAAAATGGCTGACAAGGATCATGCATTCCCTCTCACATTTGTGTTTTGTGAGGGGTAACCTCATGTCAGAGGAACCGGTTTCGAACAGAGAAATGTAGGAGGCAGCAAACGGTCTCAGAGGAAGGAGTCACCTGGGGTCTCTGCAGGGTTGTAAAAGTCTGCTGCATAGACAGGCGGGTAACCATCAGGCAGTTCTACTTGTCTAAATAATCCAGATTATTTCACACCTTAGAGCTAGTCACGGCCAAAGACTTCACACACACACACACACACACACACACACACACATGCTATTTCCTTACCAGCTGTGTTCCATTCAGATCACGTGTGCCAAATGTGTCAAAGGCGAAGAAGACAGCGCTAGCCTTTACCACCCTTTTGGGAGAATCACAGGCGTGCTGGCTTGTACTTGAGCGTGCACACACTCACAGGCGCGCTGGCTTGTATTTGAGTGCGCACACACTCGCAGGCGTGCTGGCTTGTACTTGAGCGTGCACACACAGGCGCGTTGGCTTGTATTTGAGAGTGCACACACTCGCATGTGCGCTGGCTTGTATTTCAGTGTGCACACACTCGCAGGCGCGCTGGCTTGTATTTGAGCGTGCACACACTCGCAGGCGCGCTGGCTTGTATTTGAGCGTGCACACACTCGCAGGCGCGCTGGCTTGTATTTGAGCGTGCACACACTCGCAGGCGCGCTGGCTTGTATTTGAGCGTGCACACACTCGCAGGCGCGCTGGCTTGTATTTGAGCGTGCACACACTCGCAGGCGCGCTGGCTTGTATTTGAGCGTGCACACACTCGCAGGCGCGCTGGCTTGTATTTGAGCGTGCACACACTCGCAGGCGCGCTGGCTTGTATTTGAGCGTGCACACACTCGCAGGCGCGCTGGCTTGTATTTGAGCGTGCACACACTCGCAGACGTGCTGGCTTGGTTTTCAGTGTGCACACACTCACAGGCGCGCTGGCTTATATTTCAGTGTGCACACACTCACAGGTGCACTGGCTTGTATTTCAATGTGCACACACAGGTGCGCTGGCTTGTATTTCAGTGTGCACACACTCGCAGGCGTGCTGGCTTGTATTTGAGCGTGCACACACTCGCAGGTACACTGGCTTGTACTTGAACAAGCACACACTCGCAGGCATGTTGGCTTGTATTTGAGCGTGCACACACACTCGCATGCGCGCTGGCTTATATTTGAGCACACACACACTCGCAGGCGCGCTGGCTTGTACTTGAGCGTGCACACACTCGCAGGTGCGCTGGCTTGTATTTCAGTGTGCGCACACATGCACTGACTTGTAGTTGAGTGTGCACACACGTGCACGTGCACTGACTTGTAGTTGAGTGTGCACACACTTGCACGTGTGCTAGCTTGTATTTGAGTGTGCACACACTTGCACGTACACTGGCTTACTGGCTATCTGTACCCTGGATGGGACACTGTGTGCACTCTCACTCACTCACTCGCACGTCTAAACACCTACTGAGCGTTCGCTCTATACCAAACGCTGTCCCTAACGTGCTGCCCAGCGGGAAGTCCCCAGAGTCTCTGTCCGACTTGCTTTCATTCTGGTAGAGAGGCCGGCGATGTGGTCAGGAGCCAGGAGACGGGGTAACTCAGACGGCACGGGCAGGGTGGAGAAAAGAACGCAGGGAAGGAAAGCGGACCCTGGAGCAGCGACTGCCATTCTTCCTCAGGCGGCCAGAGAGACTCGGAGGCAGGGACACAGCGAATTGCTCTTGTGTGTGGCGGGGGCAGCACTCCCAGCTCCTGGAGGCAGGAAGGAGGCTGGCGTGGCAGGAGGTATGAATCAGGTGGCTCGCATGGCACTGAAGAAGGGCCCCGTGAGGTGACAGCGACACAGGGGCCAGAAGCCACTGCTCAGGTGAACTTTGACAGGGGACCCGGAGAAACTGCAAGGAGGTGGGGGTGGGGCTGGCAGCAGGGGTGGAGCTCCAGAGTGGGGGTCACGGTGTAAGCACAGGCAGGGGCTGAGCCAGCAGGTGCTGCTACGGACTGAGAGGAGTCACGGCTGACTCCGAGGGGCTTCTCTGGACGGGCGGGACCGCGGAGGCTGCTCGGGACCCGCTTATCTCAGGGTGCTCCTTAGAGCCACGTGACTTCTAACCCACCCCGGCAGACCGGACCTGGGAGACTAGGCGGGGAAAGGCACGCAGAGGTGCAGCTGACGGGCTCTGCCTAAGCACGCGTGCGAGATGCCCACGGGGGCGGGCCGGGCCTGTTCTCTTGAGAACCGCGATCGCAGGCCGGGACCCTCGACACGAGCAGATCTGGACAAGGGAGCGAGCCCGGCAGTGACCCTCCGCACTCTCTTACGCAGCTACTCTCACGCTGCCTCCTCTCCTTCAAGCCATGTCTACGCCAGCCCTGCCTCTCCTTCAAGCCATGTCTACGCCAGCCCTGCAAACGTCACGAGGTTACAGGCACCCGCACGCCAAGGCCTCACGTGCCTGGTACATCTCGGCGTGGGCTCAGGAGAAGCCCAGCCCTGGCTCATCCGCATTCGTGTTTATGGGGAGGCAGAAGACACTGCTGAGCACAGAGCCGTAGGACGGAGCGGACGCACCTTCTGGGAGCTGCCCCGAAACCAGAACGCTGAGCCAGAACTCCTGTCTCGCTGCAGATGGTTCCCCTTGCCCTAAAGTGTGAGTGTGATGGAACGCAGAGCCACATCTGCAAAACCAAGACGCGAACAAGCCCCCGACGCTCATGACACTGAACGTCCCTGTCGTGGAATTCGGAGCCGCCGAAACGTGACTGTCAGGTGTCCCCGCTTCACTGGAAATGCCTCATTTACTCGGCTTCATTAACGCCTTCAACTGCAGCTGTCTCTCACGAACACCAGGCAGTGCCGTGGGGTTGCTTTAGGGTTTCAAAGACATGCACAGGACCCACTGACGGACGCCTTAAGGCTACGGCTTGGAAATGTGAAGGACGAAGACAAGGGAAAGGAAGTGGGGCCGATGCAGGGGGGCCAGGGCTGGCCGGAGAACTGGGGAGCCATGGCAGCCAAGACAAAGCCATTTCCAGGGCTCCAGGGCGGGCGGCCTCCAATCAGTCCCTCCACTTGCCCTCAGTGAGCTGCTTGACCTCTCTCACTCTCTGTTTTTGCTTATTAGTTTTGCTATAAGGTGCTTGCACTAGCCAGAGACAGAAAGAGAAGGTGGGAAGGCAGCCCCGGGAGGGATGACCCCTGGGAGGGATGACCTGTGCCATGCCTCCTCGTCTCTCTCAGGGACGTTGCGCATGCGGGCAGACACAACAGTGTGCTTTTCAAACTGCCGGGTCTGGGACTTGAACCATGCAGTCTCCCATGGACTAGACCCCTCAGGTCAGGCAGCGAGCCTGACAAATGTTTAAAACATGACTTCGAACCATGAGTCATAGTCTGTGTTGGAGCTGTCCTGCACCCTGCCGTGTCTCCTGGGTTCACGGTTACCTCACATGCACGTATCCCGGACCTGACAGCTGACAGAGTGAGTGTCTGTTTCTGTGCATCCCGGCTCTGCCACCACCTGGCTGAGCTGGGTCCGAACAGTTAGCCCCTGCTCACAGGCCCTCCTTTGTGAGACGGGATGCAAGACCTTAGCACCTAAGGAGCCTGCAGGAAGTGGAGCACAGGGAGAGGGCCTGGCGAGCTCCTGACGAAAGCCGCGTTTACTAAGTGGGGCCTTTCTCAAGGGAGATCTGGGCCTGGCCATGACGCCACGCAGTGCGTGCACAACTGGTGCGCCTGGACCTTTGCGGGTCTTGGAGAGGGAGTTGACGGCCAGGGTCAGGGAGAGCCATCAGCCGCAGCCCTGGGAGACGGCCCCGAGGGCACGTGACGCACTTCCCAGGGACAGCTGTCATAATGCTGGGGAGAACCCTGTCATGGTGACAGTTATAAACTCCACTCTCCGGAGATCTAAGAGTCGGCTCCGACTCAGTGGCCACAGACTTCACAGAGCTATCGACAATATGAAAACAGCCTGGGAAGAGGTGTTACTGATGTTTGGCTCCCCCAGGGGAGACACCGCTGGTGACCAGCGGCAGGCAAGTGCTTCATAAAGCCACACTTGGGAGGTGCCCACGCTGCAGACTCACGGGCGGCTGTCAATCGCGGCGAAGCCTCCGGGGGTCTCTGTTTGAAAGCCTCTCTTCTGTGAACATAAGAGAGTGTGACTTTGCACCCCCAAAGGAAGTGGGGTCACCCTGACCTGACTACTTACATAGAACCCATGGTTGTGATGACCTGCAGTAGACCCTGGCAGGCTCTGGGGTCAAGGGCAAGACTAGGAGAGGCAGATCCCAGGACGCAGGTCTCCCCCAGGCGCAAAGCCGGCCGCGGGACCTCAGAGGGCAGCTGCTGAGTCATTCGTGTTGCTGCTACAACGTCCCGAAAGAGGAGTGCTGACCCTCACAGCCTCACACCCCACCCTGGATCGCTGACGACACCCTGACAAACACCGCCAATGACGGGGGTGACCACTCCTCCCTGTTACGCCCAGCCCTCCCTGGGTCAACCCGCCTTCTGCAGGAGGAAGAGCCACTGGCTTGGGAATGTGAAGGGATCCCTCGCGTAGCTCTGACCCTTCCCCAGCTGTGTGGCCACAGAAGTGACTTCTCCCTTAGAAATTCAGCGTCCTCATCGGAAAACAGAAGAGTAACTACCCAGTACGGTTTGGTGGGCTGAGACATCGCCGTGCATACGCGAGGCCTGACCGTCTGTCTCTGTAGATGATCTAAACCAGTCTCAGCCTGTCATCTGTGGTAACATGACAGGTACGCGGGCCAGGGGGCAGGGCTGCTGCCCCCAGACTCACCCGCTGCCCTCTAACTAAAACGGGGCTTTTTATACATCCAGTCACTGTGTATCATTACAGCTTGCAAAACGGATTCTCCCAGCATGAAGACACTGTGTGTTAGTCCATAAAAGATATTCTCAGACACGTTATCTTCCAAGACAACCTTCCATTTTTGTGTCCCTTAAATGTTTTAGCTTCTTTCTCCCTTGATTCCCCTCCCCTCACCACCCCCCTAACATTAAAGAGTTTGGACAGCATTTTAAGAAGGCAAGAGGGGGACCAGCAGTTAGCATAATGGCTATGTCGCTGGACTCCCATGTGGTCAACCGCGGTTTGAGTCCCAGAGTTGGTGGCTTAAACTCACGCCGGGCATGTGTGCATGCATGCCCAAGATCCCGAGAGGAGAACGGAGGAGAAGGGATTGTGGTGTGGCCATCCGCCCTGGGGGGTGATTTCTTAATTTCTGTCTCTCTCTGTGTGGCGAGTGCACAAGCCCTATAACAAAAACCTCTCCAAAAAATGGCATGAGGATGGCTGAGTGACTACATAATAACGGCGCACATCTCGCTACGCAGTACTCCTTCAAGGTCCGGACACTGCCCTGGTACCTTATTAATAACAGCGCACATCTCCCTACGCAGTACTCCTTCAAGGTCCGGACACTGCCCTGGTACCTTATTAATAACAGTGCACATCGCCCTACGCAGTACTCCTTCAGGGTCCGGACACTACCCTGGTACCTTATTAGTAACAGTGCACATCTCCCTACGCAGTACTCCTTCAAGGTCCGGACACTACCTTGGTACCTTATTAGTAACAGTGCACATCTCCCTATGCAGTACTCCTTCAGGGTCCGGACACAACCCTGGTACCTTATTAATAACAGTGCTCATCTCACTATGCAGTACTCCTTCAAGGTCCGGACACTACCCTGGTACCTTATTAATAACAGTGCACATCTCCCTACGCAGTACTCCTTCAAGGTCCGGACACTACCCTGGTACCTTATTAATAACAGTGCACATCTCCCTACGCAGTACTCCTTCAAGGTCCGGACACTACCCTGGTACCTTATTAATAACAGTGCACATCTCCCTACGCAGTACTCCTTCAAGGTCCGGACACTACCCTGGTACCTTATTAATAACAGTGCACATCTCCCTACGCAGTACTCCTTCAAGGTCCGGACACTACCCTGGTACCTTATTAATAACAGTGCACATCTCCCTACGCAGTACTCCTTCAAGGTCCGGACACTACCCTGGTACCTTATTAATAACAGTGCACATCTCCCTACGCAGTACTCCTTCAAGGTCCGGACACTACCCTGGTACCTTATTAATAACAGTGCACATCTCCCTACGCAGTACTCCTTCAAGGTCCGGACACTACCCTGGTACCTTATTAATAACAGTGCACATCTCCCTACGCAGTACTCCTTCAAGGTCCGGACACTACCCTGG
This sequence comes from Tupaia belangeri chinensis, assembly GCF_000334495.1. NCBI lineage: Eukaryota > Metazoa > Chordata > Mammalia > Scandentia > Tupaiidae > Tupaia > Tupaia belangeri. Next base: position 924,139 of record NW_006160119.1, read on the forward strand.
TACCTTATTAATAACAGTGCACATCTCCCTACGCAGTACTCCTTCAAGGTCCGGACACTACCCTGGTACCTTATTAATAACAGTGCACATCTCCCTACGCAGTACTCCTTCAAGGTCCGGACACTACCCTGGTACCTTATTAATAACAGTGCACATCTCCCTACGCAGTACTCCTTCAAGGTCCGGACACTACCCTGGTACCTTATTAATAACAGTGCACATCTCCCTACGCAGTACTCCTTCAAGGTCCGGACACTACCCGGGTACCTTATTAGTAACAGTGTTCATCTCGCTATGCAGGGTCTGGACACTACCCTGGTACCTTATTAATAACAGTGCACATCTCCCTACGCAGTACTCCTTCAAGGTCCAGACACTACCCTGGTACCTCATACCGACTACCTCATGGACCCTGGACCCTGCCCTGGGAGGTCGAGGAGGAGACTCAGGCACAGGGATGTGCAGTGGTCTGCACACCAGGCACCTGCACGTGCCACAGGGCAATCCGACTCCCAGCCCTACGTCAGCCAGGCCGAAGATGGGGCTTCTGGGGCTGGCGACGTTGTGCTTTTTGACCTGGGGGGTGTTTGCCACATACTTTATTCTTGGGCTTTCGGGGTCAGTTTTATTTTATTGAAAACCTTTTTTCCCTCTGTTCTGATGACAGGGAGAGACAGAGGTAGGTATTCCTGGCAGGTCTCCCTGCGTCGTCTCCTCTGGCCCAGCCTCATGATCAGCTAGGACCATAGGCCCACCTGGGCACAGGCAGCGTGTTCAGGTCAGCTTGGGGACAGAACCTGGACCTCCCGCGCGGCTTCCAGACCCCCACGCAGTGACGCCGCCTGGGCATCTCGGTGGCTGGGCCTATGAAACACTTTTAAGTGATAACACTAGTAGCTAACATTTTGCCATTTGATGCTTTGAGCGGAACTCGCGGGCACGTTTGCACACTACGCGTGCACAGCCACAGGCACAGAGCGAGGTTCTGGGAATCGGTGACCTCTGCTCCCGCTGCCGTGACAGTGGCTCACAAGCAGATGGAAACCACGTTTTCAACCTGTGGTAGGAGGCACTGGGACAGACAGGGAGGGTGCTGGGAAACATGTCTGCTCGCGCTCGCGTCCCCTGGCCCCGGTTTCAGTCCATGCTCTTTGCCACCTTTGTGTCTTCACTGCTCATCTCTGAGCCTGCCTCACCCCCTCTGCTTCCTCCTCCCTTCTCTGCTCAGCTCCGAACCTCACCGCTGGGTGGTCGGGACAGTCGTGATGCGTTTTTTCAGAGTACACCCCGTGACTGTTCTGACGGCCCCAGGCCCTCTCCCTGCCTCGCTCCTTCTCTCATTAAGTCTCTGCTCTCTCAGGGGCCCTTGGTAGATTTTCACTTTGATAGTGGAACAGTTCCCCCTTATTAAAACCTCGTACCCTGTGGAAGTGTCTAAAGCCATCCCCTGGCCGTCGGAGAAGCCGTGACGACTGTCCTGACAACTCCAGCCCCTCCTTACACACCTCTTCCTCCTCCCTCTCTGAGGACCAGTGCCAAAGTACCTGCCAGGTTTCTCTCGGCCCACGCCCCACACAGGGCGAGTCGTGCAGAGGGAGGTACTGGAGCATATGCTCGGGGACCTTGCAGTGCATGCAAAACGGTCCCCAGAGGCTTACCGCAGCCAGAAAGCTCTCCCCTCCGGCCGGGTCATCCCCAGAAGTCAGTCAGTCTTTATCAACTTACATTTACAGGAAGTTATAAATACGACTCAAGGATCTGATTCCTGGGCCGGCAGGTGCCGTGGAGGTTAGAGTGGCCGGATCCCACAGCCGCACCGTCTGAGTTCTGGACCTGGTGGCTTGAAAATGTGTGGGCGTGCATGCCGCAGGTCCAGAGGAGGATGGAGAAGGCGTGGCAGTGTGGCCGTCCCCTCCAGGGGTGATTCCTCACTTTCCTTTTCTATCTCTCTATCCTGGTGAGCACACTCACCCAACAAAAAAATAAATAAATAAATAAATAAATAAAAAAGAAAGAAAACCCTGATTACCGGGTAGAAATGATCCTGAATAATTCCCCCAGCTAAGGAGATGCACGGCGTGTCCAAGCTGTGGGTGAGCTGCTCCGGGTGCAGACCAGGTGGCGTGCCGGCCTGCCCCACCGGAGTGCCGTGCTCTCAGCCCTGTCCTCGCCACACTCGGGACGAGCGTCTCGGAATCCCACAGGGCTCCACTTCCCCGAGCCTTCGAGACCAAACTTACGGTGGGACCATCAGGACCAACCCTCGACCCCACGCCCAACCCAGGACGGAAGACCTGCTTCCCTTCCTGGGAGACGGCCCTGCCCGTACCTCAGGCAGACCCACCACTTCTGGGGGCTGGGGGCTGCACGTACCTGCTGGTGGGTTCCGGGGGCAGGCGGGGGTCCCTCCGTCCTGGCGGCTTCCTCTTCCTGCCCCTCACTCTCTTCAGAGCAGGAGTCAAAGGTATCGGCATAATACGCTTCAGCCACAAGAGGGTCTTCTGGGATCTCTGAGATCACAGCAGGAGGGATGGAGGTCCCCGGTCATTCACACGATCATGAGGCAGGGCCCCCACGTGTTCCCAGCGAGGCCACTTCATCTGAGCTAGCAGGTCTTGCCCAGGGTGCAGGGCTGAGTCTGAGCTCGCCTGCACCCCCGAGCGGTGCAGTAACTGCTCAGCTGGGGGAGGGGGGGCGGCAGAGCAAGGGACAGTTCCACCTGCAGCTCCTCCGTGAAGGTCGGCGGGAAAATGTGAAACAAGAAATACTGCAAAATCTTCACGTTCGTAGGCATGGACTCTTCTTAAAGATAAGGGCGTTTAAGAGCAAAGGCACGAGATGTCCCGGCCGACAGCCTACTCCACAGCAGAGGAGCTGGAGTGACCCACGCCAACTTTCAGGTACTCCTCTATTTATTTATGCTGAGAGAGAGTTCTGCTAAAGGACGCACTCACTCACTGGAGACAGAAAGCGAGAAATCACCCCCGGGGGATGGCCATGCCATGTTCCTTCTCCTCCATTCTCCTCTGGGGGTTTTGGGCACGCACGCACATGTGCCCCGCATGAGTTTCAAGCCACCGGGTCCAGGACTTGAACCACAATTAGACATGTGGGAGTCTAGTACCCAACCACCATACCACCTGCTGGCCTCTGGACATTTCTTTCTTTAAAAAAGTTAGTGGAGTCAGCAGGTGGCATGGTGGCTAAGATGTTGAGTTCCCAGATGGCACACCATGGTTCAAATCCTGGACCTGGCAGCTAGGTTCCTCACTTTCCTTCTCTCTCTCTATCCTCTCTCTCTCTCTCTCTCTCTCTCTCTCTCTGGTGAGTGCCTGTGCCCTACAGCAAAATTTTAAAATAACAATAATAGTAATAACAAAATTAAATAATTCTCCAAAACAAAGTGAGTCATCAGGCCAGACAACACAGAGAGGACACGCCAATGCCGCTGGTGAGATGGGAGACTGCGGCTTCTCTAACAGGCCGTAGAAGCTCTGCGATGGGACTCACCTCGGTGGATTGTACGTCCTCACACCTACACTCAGCGTCCATTACAAAAAAGAAAAACAAACAAAAACCCACGTGAGCTGATGCCGACAGGAACCGCCCAAGTCCCGAGGCCCAGTTATCAGTAACCGCAGTGAGTTGGTGCGTGCGTGACCACTACGCCGTCTGCTGGCCCTCAGCCACCTTAATAGCACTTCGCTTCTCTGCAGATCACGGACTTTGCACTGAGCACAACTGAGACGGGAAATTTGTATGTAAGAGCCACGTTTGACAGAATCGTTACTTCACTCACACTCGGGATCATGAGGGGATGCCAGCAGGAGATGGGCCTGAAAGCCCAAATCCAAGAGACCTCCAGTTCTGCCGACAGCCCCCGGGCAGAAGGGTGGACAGACCCACGGCTTCCACAGGGCGCTCGCCTCTTCCTTCTCTTCCTCTCCACGTCCTGAAGGTGTCTCTCGGACGTGACTGTCCAGGCTCCCCCTCACTTCTACCCCTCTCTGTCTCCCTGAACTGGCTCTGGTAGTCACTCTCTCTCTCTCATCCACTCCCTCACTCCCTCACTCATCCACTCACTTACTCTCTCTCTCTCTCACTCTCACTCATCTACTCACTCACTCTCACTTACTCTCACTCACTCTCTCAATCTCTCTGTCTCACTCTCTCTCTCTCTCACTCTCACACTCTCTCTCTCTCTCACTCACAGTTTACCCTTCTTGTTCTCCCTTTTTCTTTTTCTACTCATTCTACCCTGTCCCCACGGTTTGCTTTCAAACCTGACTATGACACGGTAAGCGATTATTTAGTGCCGGAGTACACGGAAACGTGTTTGTGTACACACGTAAATACCTCTAGAGCTGAACAAACATTCCATGCATCAAGATTTCTCCGACTGCCCGGGACGTGCTCTGGTGTCTTCCAGTCTATCGGATTATTCCTAAAATGGTAGCTGCAACTCACTAAACTGACTTCCCAACCCCAGTTTGAAAAACACCGATTTAGAATCAGAATGCTGGCTGTGGCATCTTTGAGACCTGTTTTTAATTTATTTTTAGTTTACTGTAGAGTGCATGCACTCACCAGAGAGAGATGGGAGAAGGGGGAGAGCTCAGCCCCTGCAGTCCTCTCTTCTTTAATTGTCCTCTTATCGGGGGCACAGGCGCCATGTGTGTTTCAAGCCCAGGGCCTCAGAGGTGAACCGAGCAGCCAGCCATGTGGGATCTGGGCAGGCTAAACTCCACGCCACCTGCTGGCCCGAGACCTCGTTTAGTAAGGCCCCGGCCACAGCTCCCAGCACCGACAGGATCTCAGCTTTCCCTCTGCAGCTGCTCATCTGAGAAAGGCGTACCAGCACCTCTCACGGGTCGGTGCGGACCTTGGTGAGACGGGTGCAAAGCACGGCGTGTGCAACGGGGCCGACTACCGTGTCCTGTAGGGGCTCTGCAGTTACACGGTCTCTGTCACAGGTGCCGACTGCTCCAGTGGAAAACAGCACACAGAGGAAGGGGCGTTGTTCTATACGTTCCACTCACAAAGGTCGGCCGAGGAGGCTGGCCCGGGCAGGATCCAGGGGTTTATAAAGGTGGGCCGTGGGGCCGGACCGTGGCTGGGTCCCAGGTGTTTATAAAGGCGGGCCGTGGGGCGGGACCGTGGGGGGGGGCGGGGGGGTTATAAAGGAGGGCTGGGGGGCGGGGCCGCGGTGGTG
>NW_006160119.1:929362-930638 GCF_000334495.1 Tupaia belangeri chinensis
CGGGGGGTCGGACCGTGGCTGGGTCCCAGGTGTTTATAAAGGCAGCCGTGGGGCCGGACCGTGGCAGGGTGGGCAGGGTGGCTGGATCCCAGACAGATGCTGTGCAGTCGGGGTCCTGCACTCAGTGGCTTGAGAAACACACCGGGCAGGTGTACCTGTGTGACCACACTCTCTAACAGAAGGGGAGGCGAGGACGGGACTGCCATGGTCAAGCACCACACGGGTGCTCTCTGGCTTTCCCGCTTCCTCTTCGCGTGTCTCTCAGGTGAGGGAGAATCGACAGGTGCCCAGCACCCGCTGCCCCAGAGGAGGACACTCACAGACCTCCCAGGTCCCCGTGCAGGCCACACGTCTGGGCACGGCCCGGGAGAGGTGGCGCATACCTTGTCTGCCTCACTAACCGCAGGTGGGCCCGGACCTCAGACAGACGTCCGTCTGCAGTCGCTCGGTCTCACGGCTCGTTGGTGCTTCCTTCGTGCACACAGCAGGCTATAGGTAGTGCCCTGACCTTTTCTAAAAGGAACCCTGCGAGCCAGGGCTAAAACTGACCGCACCGGTTAGCTCAGCCACCCGCGCGCCCAGAAAGCCATGAAAAGAAACCATTCTCTTAGGCGAAATGCATATGATGACCCTCTGTGTACCAGAGCTGAATTCAGTACAGCACGGCACCTTCTCACACAGGACCGCAGGCTCTGTCAGCCCTGCGAGTGACATCTCTATTTGCTAACGGGCACGAAGACTCCCCACTTCCCCTACGTGTGCATGCGTCCGCGCACGTGTATACACACACACACACACAAACACACACACACACACACAAACACACACACACACACAAACACACACACACACACAGACAAAGATAAGCCCATGCTTACTCTCCAAGTAGGTCTCCCTTGAGCTCTGGAGTCTGTACTTCCATACTTGAGTCAAAACGACCCTACCTCAGGCAAAACTGTAACATTTCTTTGAGCTTTTTACTCTGCTTTGAAACACGAAAGCCAAAACGGCTGGATAAACCTGGTCTTTTCTCCACCAGATTCAGAGAAATAAATTCAAGCCAGGAAATCCATTCTCTCGCGGAGAAATACAGGGATACGCCACAGAGATGGAGGGAGGTGGCCCAGTGGCAGGACGCTGTCGGGGTCTCACCTGAAATCTGGATGGTGGTAACTCGGCAGCCTAAAACCACAGCCCACGCTACAAGGACGCTTCCGGATCTCCCTTCTGCCCTGAGGCTTCGGTTCATGCCGTGAATGCCGGGCTAGACAAGGCC
>NW_006160119.1:930677-932313 GCF_000334495.1 Tupaia belangeri chinensis
AAGGCCTTAGTCCCCGGGGCTAACAGGAGCATTATTCTCCAAGCTGGACTCTCACAGAGGATGAGACTGTCAAAGGGAACCCCCCTCCCTTCAGGCCGCAGAAGCTCCCGGCCGCCTCCAGCAGGAAGGACGTCCTGACACGAGATGCTAGCCTGTGGGCACGGGTGACCACGTGTCAGAGATCGCAGGCTCCTGTGCAAGCCCTCTCCAAATATTCACGGCAATGACCAACAGTCGCCGGGTGGAGTGCTCTTCACAGAGCTTTCTGGAGAGCCCATCCGAGTAGGGGCATCATTGCCCACCACGGATGGAGCCAGGTGAACAGGCCACCCGACGAGGTGGAGCCGTGCGAGGCTTCCTTTAGGCACAACCAAAGCCGCAGAGGAAGAGCCAGCACAGGGCTCTGCGGCCCCTCGCTCGTTCCCTTATCGACTACTGAAGCAGAGATTCAGACCACCATCTTGTAACAGCGTAACAATGAAACCACCAAACTTAAAACAATTCTTTAAGTCTAATTCCGGGAAAACTGATGAGAAAAATGATCAGATCTCTTACAGGAGCCAGAAATTACTTGCAGCTTTATGAAAAGTGAGGTGTCTTAGGTGGGGCTCCCCAGAAACGGACAGTAAGAGGACTTTATGGAAGGCACTTATTAGAAAGGTTTCCCAGGAAACACCGCAGGGGCAGGGAAGTGAGGCAGGCAGGAACTGGAAGCCCGCAAGGGGCACCATCAGACAAGCCCCCAGCGGGTGACTAGCCTCAGCCCAGCCCGAGGAGCTCGGGTTCACCGGGGGGCTGGCACCGTGGGAGTGAGGAGAATGCCCCAGCCATTTCCAGCTCCCTTTGGTACAGCCTGAGAGCCGCCCCACCAGAGAGGCAGGTAGGAGTGAGGGCCCCAACCAGGCACGGGCAGGGCCCCGAGGGCAGCAGCTACGTGGGGGGCTTCCCGGCCCGACTCCTATTCTCCTATTCGGCTTTCTCCAGCGCTGCCGACGTGTGGCCCACTGAGCGGACACCCTCCTGCCACTGGCCTCCACTCAAACCGGTAACAGACAACAGGTCCAAGAGCGCCCGGGCCTCCTCGACGGCTCACTCTGAGGCTGCGGGCTCCCGACCTGCTCTGTCCTCCTACCACGGACACTGCGACTCCATCTGCCTGCGCCTGACGGGAACTCTGCCTTTACTCCACCCAAACTCCAAGTCCAGGCCGTCTCTAGCTTGCTCTGCCCCACGCCCTGCACCTTGCCAGAGGGGAGTTCCTCAAGGACAGGCACTGTCCCTCATTCCCAGGCGGGTTCCCCAGCCTTCGGATCTGGGCTGGGCCCTGATGTGTGGCCCCGAGTCACCCAGCCGCAGACTCCGTATTTAGCTGGCAGCGTTCCCCAAGATCGACACTCGTAAAAGCTCCGCTCCCATTCCCCCAGGACGTGTGCTCCTGCACTGCCACCCCTCCATGCCTAAATACCAAAGCTTAGGGCGAGTCTGCTAATTTGCATAACATTCTTTTCATGAACAGCAATGCCAAATCATCCCACTAGAAAATTAATTTTGCCCTATTGAATAACTAGGGAAAATAGATGTGTCAAACATTTGCATAGTAATAATATTAAAAGGTTTTGTTCAAGTGAAGCTGAAG
>NW_006160119.1:932865-940108 GCF_000334495.1 Tupaia belangeri chinensis
AGGGAAAGAACATTTATTGAGGAAATCTCTCTTTAAATGTACGTTTTCCAGTGCTGTTAGCAGAACTACCAAACGCTCAGAACAGGCAGGCAGTGGGCAGACGGTGGCAGGCCGGGGACAGAGGGCTACAGCCTGGAGGTCAGCACGGGGCTGCCCGCATTGCCAAGTAAGGTCCGTGGGAATACGGCCTCAGCTCCAATCACCCCTGGTCTAGAGCTTCGGCAGCGGAATGGGGTAGGCGGGTCAGGGATGGTATGTCCCAAGCCCTAAATATTCACCATCAACCATTCAGAAGGTGTGTCGACCCTTGATTTCAACAACAAACAGCTGCTGCTCAGCTGGGCCAGCCCGGCCCAGGCCGGGGGCTCAGAGCAGCCTCTCATGCAAATCCCGATGTTCCCAAGGTTTCTCTCCAGGAAATGCCGGGACACTGCCTCACGAGGTCCAGAATGCCCAGCATTTTCCCCGAAGAAAGCAATGTTGCCAAGCTTGTCCTGGTTCTACGATCCAGTCTACGGAGGGAGGAACCATTTACTACCTGATCCATCGTCAAGTCTTGCTCCCCTTATGACGGACTCAGCCAATCAATGGAAAGCCTTGACAATGATGTAATCTCCCCTCCCCATTCATGACTTTGACCTTTAAAAACCACCCTGAATTGGGTTAAGATCTATGTGTACATTGTTCAAGGCAACTTGGATACTGTGGCAGCGGTCAGTCCTCAGCTGTGGCCCAGGTGGATCCTTTGACTTGACTTTGGTTCAGCACTTCCCTTGGAGCAACGAAGGCTGCCACGGGAGAGCCAGGTTGGCGTGTGCATCGCGCTCAGAGGAGGTGCACACCTGGTTTGCTCTGACTTCGATCGGGTCTCTACTAAAACGCTACCTCTGGGGCAGGACCACGCACGAGCAATAGGACGAACAAATGTAACGCAGACACGTGTGAAACTCTTGCCCGTGAAAAGACCGAGAACTTCGGAATGGACCAGCGCCCCAGGTACACCGCCCGCATCTCTAAATCCCGTACCCCTCCTGGGGTAACCTGCTCTTCACTCTAGAGATAACCGTATCTTAACTTCTGCAGTAACCACTCCTTGCTTTTCTTTATAGTTTCCAAACTACGTAATTCCTAGTGATCACGTGTGATTTATTTCATCCGGATGGTTATATAAAAGGAATCATTCCTAAGAGACTTCTGGGTCTTGCTTCTTGTCGTGTTTGAAGGCTCGTCTACACGGCGCAGGGGGCTGACGTGCACTTGTTCCCATTGCTACGCGGCATCCCATCATACAGACACGGTGCAGCTCCCCTGCCGTGACGGGAATAAGCATGCACGCTGTTTCGGGTGTGACACTATCACGTCATCCTCGTGGGCGTCACCCGCTGTGTCCATGCACGCGCCTCTCCAGAGAAAGCACTCGGGAGGGAGACCGGTGAGCCCCAGGCAGGTGCGCTCCTGGGCGATGCCTGAGCTGACTTTCAAAGGCACAGCTTTTTACACTCCCACCAGTAGGACCTGCCATCTGTCCCTGGTTTTGTCAGACTTAAGCATTCAGAGTCGGGTATGCCGGTATCTCAGTGAGAACCTAAATCTCATGGCCTTCCTTTCCTCTACGAATGACAGCTTGGAAGCTCTTTCTTCCAGCACCTTCCTTCACCGTTACAACGTGAGGTCAGCTGCTAGTCTCTCTTCTCTTCAAGTTATTTCTTGGTTTGTCTCTCTGGATTCTCTTAAGAATTTCTACATCTTGGAGGGACCAGCGGGTGGCATAATGGTTATGTCACTGAACTCCCATATACTCAACCACAGTTTGAGTCCCGGACCTGGTGGCTTAAAACTCATGCAGGGTGCATGTGCGTGCATGCCCACAATCCTGAGAGGACACTGGAGAAGGAATTGCACCCCTGGGGGGTGATTTCGCGCTTTCTATCTGTCCCTCTGGCGAGTGCATGTGCCCTGGTTGTCTGAAGTTTTAATAAGAGGCATCGAGTTGTAAGCTTCTTTTTATTTTCCTACTTGGCAACTGTGGCTCTCTTGGCTCTATGGAATACCAATCACCAGCTCTAGAAATTCTCATCTTTTCTTTCTTTCCTTCCTGGGACTGCAGCTAAATGCTTTCACGTCTCCCTGTCCCCCACGTCTGTGGCCCTTTCTCCTGTAAGCCCCGCCTCTTTGTCTCCCTGCGTTGGAACGTCCGACCTTCCTCCAGGTCAGGAGTCTCTGCTTCCGCGCTGTCTAGACTGCTACTCATTATTAAGGTCTTACTTGTAATAGTTTGTGTTTTTTCACTACTACATGTTCTATTTGGTCCAGCTTTTGCCTGCGCATTTATCTAAATGGAGGAAGCATTACGATTTTATAGCCTCTGTCAGATGGCCCCCGTATCTCAGGGCCTGGGAGTCTGATCTGTGCACAGCCCTGGGAAGAGCAGCCTAGTCAGGCTCGCAAAGGCTTTGGGATTACTCAGTCTATCGCATCAGAGGTAAAATCACACGGTATTTTATTTATTGTATTTTATTTCTATTTGTGCTCTTAAAATTAATTCTCTAACTTATCCTCCAGTGTATTACACTTATGAGATCAGGGACTGTTTTTAACCACTGTATTTTCAATATTCAGATGGTACTTTACATACGATCTTTTTAGAAATATCTGAGGGACCAGCAGCGGGCATAATGGCTACATCGCTGAACTCCCATGTGGTCAGCTTAAAACTCATGCTGCACACGTGTGCGTGCGTGGCCAAAATCCCAAGAAAAGAATAGAGGAGAAGGGATTACGGCCTGGCCATCCCCCCAAGGGGGTGATTTCTCACTGTCTCTCTGTCTCTGCTTCTCCGGTGATGCACACGCCCTATAGCAAAAAAGTTCTCTCTCGAAAAAATAATAATAATTTTACATCTTTTTTATCTTCCCAAGTAGAAATTAAAACAGGAACAGATTAATTTAAGAAAATAACTGGTGAAACTGAAGTAGAGAGGCCCACACGTAACTTATCGGTGCTGACATAGACGACCCATTCGAAGACGTGCTCTGGAATCCCGCGCCACCAGAAACGGAGTGCATCTCACTACCACTCTGCTTCTGAGCGTCCGCGGGCTTCATTCCCGAGAAAATCAGCCTCTCTGATGTGCTGGTGGCATTTGCTGATGCCACAGTTCTCTAAGGACTTTTTTCTGAAAAGCTGAAGAGCAACGCAAAATAATTCATTAGACAACGCGCATCTCATTGAGGTCTCCTCGGTAGCGAGACCGTGCGGCACCGGTGCTGGGTCTGAGCGTTTGGGTGACTGATTTAGACGCCCCACCTTTGGGAGGAATGTGTAGTAAATGAACATACTTCACCACACAATTACCCCACAGGGGGCCCCGCAGACAATCTCGCCTCTGCCTACGGGAGACAGAAAACGACGTCGATCACAGCACGGGAGCGCATCGCCGCAGCAGGGCCGCGGGCCTGTGTGACTGTCGCGGCAACACGAGTGGCATTAATGCGCTCGGTAATGCCACACTCGGAATTCAAACAGAGTCCGCGTGCGTTTACCTCACAGCACCCGACTCACGGACAGGCTCCTGCTGCTTCATCACCGCTCTGCCCGTTTACGAGAAGTTGTTTAACAGGGCGGTGCAAACTGAGACGCTACTCACGCTGTCCTGGAATGCCCAGCGCTGGCTCGCTCCGCGTCTCAGTGCAGGCCTAGCACAGCAGTCCTCAGTAGCCCAGCCACCCAGTGGGTTCCCCAGATGCCTCCGAGGAGTCCCAAGCCAAACGATTTCACAGCGATATTAATAACCGTTTGCCTCTGCACTGCCGTCCTCACATGAACAGAGGGGGTTTTGCAGAGACCGCGTTGCACGTAGTGCCACGACAGCAAATGCCAAGCCGACCGGAGGGTCCAGCTGCCTCGCTCAGGCCGGCATGTGGGAAATTCTTAAACGTGAAACGCCACTGCGATCAGGAGGTCGTTATTTTGGAACATACAGTTAACGCTCGTGTAAAAACGCCACTCTATCAGGGTAACAGCTTATGCTATTATTATTACTATTGTTTAGGATTATGCTATAGAGCATGTGTGTGCGCCAGAGAAAGACAGGGAGAGGAAAGGTGAGAAATCCCCGGGGATGGCCGCGCTACAGTCCCTTCTCCTCCCGGGATTCGGGGAGCACGCGCACACACACCCTCTGCAATGTTCAAACCTCTGGGTCCCAGACTCGGACTACGGTCAACCACGTGGGAGTGCAGCGCCAACACCACGATGCCACCTGCTGGCTGTGGGGCTTATATTCCTTGTAAGTGAATATTTAGAGCTTTCTCAGTTTTACTTTCTGATACAGTACCTATCAGGAGATTGAACCACATAAACGGAAGCTCTTTAGTGTCCTGGCCAATTCTTAGGAGCATATGTCCTAGGAGCAGAAAGTGGAGACTGCTCACTGGCAGTGCACCCCATGGCTGCGGACAGCGTCTGCAGAGAACACACCACCTCAATGACGTCACTAAGGTGAACCCCGACAGTGGAGAGCTCGTCGATACCCCGTACCCCATGTAATGCACTGGGAAGGGCCCAGCACTTCTTCTGTGACAGTCCCGGCCGGGGCACGTGGTCACTGCTCAAGTGTCAGGTCAGAGCAGCCGTGAGGAGACCGTGGGGGTGCGACGCTGGAGTACGCCGTGCCTGGACTGGGTTCTAGGAGCAGGAAAAGGACATTAGGAAGACACTGGGGAAACCCACGCGGTGCTTGTGGTTGAGGCAGCGGTACTTGGCGGCCTCCTCTTCCGGTTTCTGGTAACTATGCCATGGATGAGAGAGCATTAGGGCAGGCGGGGTGAAGGGTCTACAGAGACCCACCACAGCTATTTTTATGGGGGGGACTTTTCTGTAAGTATAAAATGATTTCAAACTAAAAAGGTAAGAAATAAATTAATTGGGACCAGCAGTTGGTGTAATGGCTATGTCACTGGACTCCCACAGAGTCGACCACGGTTTGAGTCCCAGACCTGGTGGCTTAAACTCACACCAGGCGTGTGTGCATCCAAGATCCCTAGAGGAGAATGGAGAAGGGGCTGAGGCGTGGCCATCCCCCCGGGCGGTGATTTCTTACTTTCTGTCTCTCTGTCACTCCGGTGAGCACACGCACCCTTACAAAAATATCTCTCTCTAAAAAAAAAAGCTCTTCTAAGTCAGAGTCTAAGACAACAGAGGCTGTGATGTTTGTATTTTTAAAATCTCCATAAGGGGTTCTGCTAAGCAGCCAGTTGTAAACACAGATTCAGAACACACTCCAGCCATGTTTCCTGAGGAGCCAGGCTCCCACTGCTAATCTGAACGGCCTCTCACTGGCCAAGGGCAACGCTGGGCCTCGGGCCTTCGGAGGGCCGTATCCAACCTGCCTTCCCTTAGAGCAAGCAGTCCACACCTCCTGCCCCTCGCTAAGGCGAGTCCTAGCAGCCCAGCACAGAACCAGCTGGGCTCTACTGCACGGCCGGCTGAGGCCATCTGCGAGGCCCAGGTTCAACTCCCCGGCACTCCCGGGTCAGGTGTGGGCACCGCCTGTAGACTTAGCTGCTTGGGAGGCTGAGGCAGGGGGATTGTGACATGTGAGACCCTGTCTAAGCAACACACAGCACACACACACACGGCATCACAGGTATGACCCACTGAGAGCAAGGCAACATTGCCCCTCCAGCCACCATCCCGTCCTGTTCTCTCCATTCAAATGTAGGCGTGAGAACAAGAGTAATATTACGAGGGTGCTCTAGAGTCGCTGCAATAAGCTTTTATTTTAGGGAGATCCTTACACACCAGAAAATGTGGGCAGACTTCTAGCTGTTACAACCTATGGTGGTCCACAAAAGGGGAAGACACTGTCTTGAACAACCACTGCCTATCACTTCTAGGGCATGAGGGCAGGCCCTGCTTACTATAAACCTGACCTGCCTGTCTGAGCAGATCTGCACGCACAGACATCGGGTGTGGCCCGGGAGCACGGACTCCCCCGCCCAGAAGCCCACGCCTAGGGAAAGGGTCTGTTGCAGTTTTTCAGATTCTAATTAAAGGGGAAGACAGAAGGCACTCAAAGCTCCTGTCTAAAGCCAGGAGCTCACTCACTCGCGCAGCCTCGGGGGGACGGGGAGCAGACCCCGCGTCGGGTCACTTGATTTCATTAGGACCCGGCACGAGAGTCAAACTGCAGGGTTACTGAGTGTTCTCACCGCAAACACATGCAAGCTGCATTTTTAATATTTTTTGAGAAGTTTTTGCTACAGGGCGCGTACGTTCGCCAGAAAGACAGAAAGACAGATAGTAAGAAATCACCCCCCAGGGAGGATGGCCATGCCACAGTCCTTTCTCCTCTATTCTCCTCTTGGGATCTTGGGCACGCACACACACGTGCCCACCGTGGTTTAAGCCACCGGGTCCAGGACTTGAACCACAGTTGATTACATGGGAGTTCAGCAACATAGCCATTACGCCAACTGCTGGTCCCGCAAGCTGTATTTTAATCTACTGAGTTTGACCTAAATCCCAAGTAGGACTATAAGTGGGAAAACTGGTGTATATTCTTGTGTTTATGTTCTTCAGCAACACACACACACACACTCACACACACTCACGCACACTCACACACACATACACACACTCACTCTCACACATACACTCACTCATGCATACACTCACACACACACTCACTCACACACACATACACACACACACTCTCTTTCACACACACTCTCACTCTCACACACACATACACACACACACACTCTCTCTCACACACACACATACACACACACACTCTCTTTCACACACACTCTCACTCTCACACACACATACACACACACTCTCACACACACATACACACACACACACTCTCTCTCACACACACACATACACACACTCTCTCTCTCTCCCTCTCACACACACACACATTTAAACTGTACTTAGAGAAAACAGTTGGGCCTTGTAGCTGCCAGTGTCTGAGCTCCGCGTGGTGATAAGGAGTGCCTCCTAGGACAGGCTTCGGGCCGGCCTCGTAAGGAGGGTGACCCCGCGGGCTGACTGCCGTTCCCATCCTGGCCTCAGGCAGCTGGAAAACACGCCCAGAGCATTGCAGCATGGAGCAATGAGGAGGACTGCGGCATGACCACGCTCCCCGCGGTGGGAGGGGTAGCTCCGTCTCATGAGTACACGTGCCCCCAGCAAAAAAAATAATCAGAAAGTTCTATGAGTTTTAAAAGGGAAC
>NW_006160119.1:940126-946414 GCF_000334495.1 Tupaia belangeri chinensis
GGCGGTGGCTCGTGTTGCTGAGAGGCTACACCTGAGGCTGAGCCTTTATCTCCCGGCAACTCCTTATCTGCGCAGCTCATTTCCAAATCCTGGCTTCATCTCTTTGACGTAAATGTCGTTAACAGGAGACCAGGGCAATGCGCAGCACTCGGGCCTGCACCGTCCCCAGTCAGGTGGCTGCATGTTCACCCCCAGGAAAGGCCCTCACTGGTCTCCACCGCTGCAGAGAAGGCGGAGAGGACAGAGGCTTCGCTGTTTCTCGATCCTGGTCATAACCCAGTCCTGGGGAACCGGTCACAGGCGGCCATATACACCCAAGGGCTCCTCTCAGCTAAGCCCACGCAGCACCAGACCACCCTGCACCATCTGGGAGCGCCCTTCTGAAAACCGACGCAGACCCCTACCTCCCCTACCGTCACGGCCAGGGTCGGCTGCAGGGTCTCCCACGCTGGACTCAAGTTGGCTGAGGTCTGCGGGAGGGACAGGCTGAGGCTCCGGCAGGTTCTCTGGAGGGGGTTCCTTGTGGAGAGAAATGTTTGTGAGAAGCCGCTGCACAAGTGAAGCGCTGTCCCTGCTCAGGCCACTAAGGAACAGCAGCCCCTGGCCCTCCACTCGAACATGACGACATTCTCAAACCGGAGTAAGGAGATTCGGGGTAAGGGAAGGCTGGAGTCAATGGGACAGGCGACCTTGGGCGAAGCACGTAACGTGCGGGGACCACGTCGGCGAGCGGGACAGTCAGGGTGTGAAGTGGAAGGTGCCCGCGAGCCGGCCTCCGAGGCGTGTGCGGCAAGCTCTTCCTGCCATTTTGCACGCCGGAGAGCCCACATGCCTCTCCCGCCTCGGTGCAAGATGAAAGGTGTTGGCTCTAGACGACTTCCCGGTTCCTGTCTCTAAAGGTCTTCCCTCCGTCTGCCCCTCACACACCTCCGTGCCCACCCTGTGCCCCACGCCCTCCCCTCCAGCCTCTGGCATCCACGCGTGTCCTCCACTGGGCTGTGGGAATGGACGCCTCTGTCTGCACAGAAAAGCACGCCATGCGTTTCCATAGCCGGGGCTTCCCATCTCCGCCAGAGAGCACAGACACTCGGTACGCACGGAGTGGGGACCTAAGTGTGTCTGTCGGAGGCTGGCCGGCTTCACTCAACAGAGTCAAATGACAGGGACTCACTGTTCCTCACGGCTGAGTAATATTCCACAGAATACACGCGCCACAGATTTTCAACGCGGTCATCGGTTTCTGAGCACTTACACTGGTTCCGTGTTTTAGCGACTGTGAATAATGCTGCAGTAACCATGGGGATTTAAGTGTCTTTCCACCCGAGAGTTTTCCTGTCCTCTGAGTAAATACCAAGGAGCGGTCCCTGGGTCATCTGAGGAACCTCCATATTGCTTTCTACAGGGACTGTAATTCCTGGGGACTACAGGGACCTGCACTCCCACCAACAGCGTAGGAGAGTCCCCTCCACCACGGCCTGCCAGCTCTTGCTGCTCTTCATTGTCCTGACCCTTGCCCTTTAACTGGGGCTAAATGGCATCTCATTGTGGCTTCAACTTGCATTTCCCAGAGGACAAGAGATTTTGAACATTTTTTTCAGATGCCTTTTGGACATTCGTAGGTTTTTCATGGAGAGTTACTAAGTTTTCTGCTAAAAAATACATCATGATGGGGACTTTATGCAAAATGTAAAATTCGTCTGAAAATAAAATAAATTTAAAAATTAAAAAACAAGAACAAAGTTATCTGAGTCTATGAATTCTAATTACCTAAGAGAAAAAGATCTAAAAGATCACATGGTGAAAAAAACACACTTCAAAAAATGAAAAGGCAAACTTCCCAGATCAGTAAGTATTTCAATAAACCACTTAGATTCTAGTTGTCATCGGTTTCTGAGCACTTACACTGGTTCCGTGTTTTAGCGACTGTGAATAATGCTGCAGTAACCATGGGGATTTAAGTGTCTTTCCACCCGAGAGTTTTCCTGTCCTCTGAGTAAATACCAAGGAGCGGTCCCTGGGTCATCTGAGGAACCTCCATATTGCTTTCTACAGGGACTGTAATTCCTGGGGACTACAGGGACCTGCACTCCCACCAACAGCGTAGGAGAGTCCCCTCCACCACGGCCTGCCAGCTCTTGCTGCTCTTCATTGTCCTGACCCTTGCCCTTTAACTGGGGCTAAATGGCATCTCATTGTGGCTTCAACTTGCATTTCCCAGAGGACAAGAGATTTTGAACATTTTTTTCAGATGCCTTTTGGACATTCGTAGGTTTTTCATGGAGAGTTACTAAGTTTTCTGCTAAAAAATACATCATGATGGGGACTTTATGCAAAATGTAAAATTCGTCTGAAAATAAAATAAATTTAAAAATTAAAAAACAAGAACAAAGTTATCTGAGTCTATGAATTCTAATTACCTAAGAGAAAAAGATCTAAAAGATCACATGGTGAAAAAAACACACTTCAAAAAATGAAAAGGCAAACTTCCCAGATCAGTAAGTATTTCAATAAACCACTTAGATTCTAGTTGTGTGTGTGTGTGTATGTGTTTGCAACCCAGGTGACACGAAATTGACTTCTTTTTCCTGGTAAATGGCTTTCATGAGGAAATACTCCAAGAGTTCCTTCTTATTAAAAAGAAAACCGAAGGGAAGTTAAAACTAATCTTCAATGAGTAACTAGAAGGAAGCCACACCGTTCTGCAGTCAAGCATTTGTGAGAATAAGAATACTGTCGCGGGTGTCTTTAAGAAGTCCATTTCTGTAGCATGCAATAATTGTTTCAGGTGGTGAAACCGTCCCCAAATTACACGGATCCCTGATGGCCAGGCAGCAGGAAATGGGCTTCTACGCGCACTTCGGGAATTACTGGAAAATATGTATTTGGACCCCCGTTGACTCTGATCCGCTGAGGTTCTCTGAAGAGAAGACAGAATGGCTCTAGTGGCGTCTCTGGGAGCGAGGGCCCGGTCTGATGTTGGTCCTTTACCACGTGTGGAGACCGGGGTGCCGTGCACTTCCCATGGCCACCCACTCAGCACCGCCTCAGCTGCACACACCACTGCAGAGGGCAGACGGGCCGTGGAGGATACCAGGGTATCTCACTGTTTCTAAGCTACCGTCCTCTAAAGGAAGCATGCCTAAAGTGAGCCCACATCCGCCTGTGCTTCAAGAATTCAAAGCCTAGGGAACCAGCAGTTAGCGCAATGGCTATGTCGCTGGACTCCCACGTAGTCGACCGCGGTTCACATCCCGGACCCGGTGGCTTAAAACTCACACTGGGCGCGTGTGCGTGCGTGCCCAAGATCCCGAGAGGAGAATGGAGGAGAAGGGATTGCAGCGTGACCATCCCCCCTGGGGGGTGATTTCTCGCTTTCTGTCTCTATGTCTCTGTCTGTCTGGCAAGCGCACGCGCCCTACAGTGAAAATCTCTCCAAAAAAAAGAATTCAAAGCCCAAATTCAGCCCAGCAGTAAACACCTGCACAAACAGGAGGTCGTGTCAGCGAGGTGTGACCGGCAGGAGGCCACTCCTAACGCCTCCGGGAGTCTCAGAGCACTCTCAGAGCAGACCCGGCGGGCACCTGCTCTCCCAGCTCGGTTCTCTCCCAGGGCTGCTTTCGAAGTATAAAGTGGCCTCCTTGGGCCGGGCAAGGGAGGGGAGAGAACAGGGCAGTCCCCGAGGTGGGGAAGCTGAATTGTGATGCAAGTACGGGAAGGCGGGAGAGCTCTCCGAGGAGGGGCCTCTCCTCCTCCTTCCTCCTTTCCTTTAGCACATTCTCCTTTAGCCTCTCGCACCTGATTAATCCAATTTCTCTGTTTTATTTCATCATTTTCTGCCTAATGACACCTTTCCCTGGGATGTTTAAAAACCTCGGGGCCTTCTGCAAAGTGCCGGCTTCCCTCTCCCTCCTCTGTTCTCTGAATGCCCTTAGCCCTCCGCTCTGCCCGTGACCTGATTACTCCTGCCTTTTCCCTGCCTGGCGGTCCAGTCTTCCCTCAGGTCTCTTTTTCCTCCGTTCCCATTAGTGTTTTTTCTCCGAGGCTTCACTATAAGGGGGTTGTGGACAGGGCTGTTCCAGGTCTTCACCTGCTGATGAAAGGCTGCCAGGTCCACGTGTCGAACCACGGTCAGGGGTGATTCCTCATTTTCTCTCTCTCCCTCTCTGTCTCTCTCTCCTTGGAGAGTGCACACACTCTTAGGCAAAAACCTCTCGAGAAGGAAAAGGCTACTTACATGGAGCACGTCAACATTCACCTGCTGGAAGTTCTGCGACCTCAATTCTTGCATCCGCTTGTTATTTTCTTCATATTTTTCTTCTACAATCTTTCTGTGTATTTAAAGTGAATAGAAAAGTAGATTTTAGCACGTTGTTAAAACGCCACTGTACTACACATCGAGGGGTCCGGCCTCGCTCAGCAGACAGCCCGGGGCAGCGGGCCTTCAGGTCTCCCTGGGCCGAGGTGCGAGCCACGCGGCTCCTGCTGGTTTTCCTTCCCAGCACACCGGCCTGGGTCCTCCATCACCCTCTGATGCTAAGCAGAGGCGGTAGAGAGCGAGCACTCCTCCCCTGGGTCCTCAGTGTGTAGGACGGGGTCTGTCCCGAGTGCGTGGTGCGGTCCTAACACAAACCAGCGTGAAAACTGCTCTCAGGATGAACAAACCCCGAAGAAAGTAGAGGCAGATCAAAGCACGCCCGGGAGGACTGAGCGGCACTGCGAGGGGCCGTGCTCTGTCCCGTTCTTCAGGAGAGCTCGGGGGGATGTGAGTTCCCCTGCACCCTGCGGGGCAGCGGTTAGGGCAGTGCCTCGGCAGTCGGACCTCACGTGGCAACTGCGGCTTGAACACACTAAGTGCACGTGCCACGTGTATGCCCAGATGCTGGCGGAGGGGAGAAAGGGAGGAAAAAGAACCTTCCTGGCAAGTGCATGTGCCTGGGAATTACAGGAGAAAAGTAACCAGTTACTGTGCTCTTTGCACTTCCTGAAACGTCACTGAAGATCCTCTAGTCAAATTCTGTCTATGAAACGGATACACAATAGCCCTTCTGACAATAGTCATTTTTTAAAACACAGGATCCCTCTAGAACCCTAGAAATGATGATTGGAAACAACTCCAATAAAACTCATTCAAAAATCAAGACCAAACTTTCTCTCTCTCTCTAAGAGAGAGGTTTTAGTTATAGGGTACACGCACTCGCCAGAGAGATAGACAGAAAATGAGAAATCACCCTCCAGGAAGGATGACCACACGGCAAACCCTTCTCCATCCCCTCTTGGGATCTTGGGCGCGCACACGCTCCTGGCCTGAGTTTTAAGCCTCCTTCAGAACTCAAACCACGGTCAGCTACGTGAGTCCAGGGACATGACCTGATGACATCTGCTGGTCCCCAGATGACTTTAAAACCACTGCCTGTCAGTAAGAGTACCAGCGTGTCTGTGGAAGGTCTGTAACCATCTTTTGCATATTAAAAACAGTTTTTATCTGAACAACAATTTATCATCTTCATGTAAATCACTCCATTTGCATTTTTTAATGTGCCCCTATCAAAGATTTAATTTTCTTTTTATTCTCAACCAATGACATGAATCATGATGGCATGGAAATACTGTCACTTCTGCAGTGTTAGTGACAGATTTGGGACTGTGGGTTGATGCAGTGGCTCGAGCAATTTATGTGAATGTATTTTCCTAGTAAGACCCGCAGTCAGTGTCAGGTGGTGTGCAAAGCCAGTGTGCACGGACTCACGAGGGCACTCAGTGTCAGGGGTCAGCAAAGCCAGTGTGCACGGGCTCACGAGGGCACTCAGTGTCAGGGGTCGGCAAAGCCAGTGTGCACGGGCTCACGAGGGCAGTGTCAGGTGGTGTGCAAAGCCAACGTGCACAGGTTCACGAGGGCAGTCAGTGTCAGGTGGTGTGCAAAGCCAACATGCATGGGCTCACGAGGGCAGTCTGTGCAGGCTTCTCCAAACCAAGCATCTTTCACGTTGGGCTGCTCGCATCTTAAAACTGGTTGTCGTGGGAGCATTTATGCCACAGAAATCAGAGAGCGAGCAGCCCTCTTTGCACCCAGAGCTGTGATCCGGATTTAGCAAGAGCTGGTGGTCCACGTTCATAGGCCCCGCTGACCGCGCTGTGACAGAAATCTCCCCACGGCTGTGGAAGAAAGCGTGTGTTAAGAGAGACGTCTCCCAGGTTCCTCGCAGGCGTGTGACGAGTTGGTCCTAGGTATGAGGGTGCATGTAAGTCACTTTCACATGTGTTA
The DNA here is from genome assembly GCF_000334495.1 of Tupaia belangeri chinensis. Classification (NCBI taxonomy): domain Eukaryota; kingdom Metazoa; phylum Chordata; class Mammalia; order Scandentia; family Tupaiidae; genus Tupaia; species Tupaia belangeri. The sequence goes on from NW_006160119.1 coordinate 946,389, forward strand.
ACACGGCCCAAATGAACACATTTCCA
>NW_006160119.1:947377-956663 GCF_000334495.1 Tupaia belangeri chinensis
CTGCTTTTTTCTGCCTCAGTAGTTTTTGGCTGCAGCTTTTAAACTACCAAAACGTTGGCAGAAGAGGAAATAAGAAAAAGTGGAAAATTGATAGCCTGTCGACAGGAAAGTAAGGGCTTGAGAAAGAAGGGTCTCAGGCTCTTTGAACTCTTCCTTTTTTTGGGGAGACCTTTTTGCTATAGGGTGTGTGCACTCGCCAGACAGACAGAGAGAGACAGAGAGACAGAAAGCGAGAAATCACCCCTTGGGGGGATGGCCGCAATCCCTTCTCCTCCGTTCTCCTCTCAGGATCTTGGGCACACACGTACATGTGCCCGTTGTGAGTTTAAGCCACCGGGTCCAGGACTCGAACTGCAGTTGAGTACATGGGAGTCCAGTGACATAGCCTTTGTGCCAACTGCTGTCCCGTTATACACAGTTTTTATCTTTACTAAGGGTCGACAAAGATCGTTCGTATTTACTGTGCTGTGTTGATGTGTGTACGACGTGGAATGACTCAGTCAGGCTACTTAGCATCCATCGCTTCATACGCTTTCACGTTCGTGTGTGGCGAGGATATTTAAGATCCACTCTCCTGGCGATTTTCAAACATATAATGCTTATGCTTAACTGTAGTCACCGAGCATGACCCCTCGGCCATCCCGTCTGGCCGTGGTAGCCAACAGGTCTGCTTCTACGAGGTTTTTAGGATTCTACAGAAAGCAAGGCCGGGCAGTATTTGCCTTCCTGCGCCGGGCTTTCCCCTCGCGCCGTCGTCCGAAGCCGTCTACGTAGTTGTAAGTGGCAGGATCTCCTTCCCGTGGTCAGGGCTGGACAGCACCCTGTGTAACGGCCCACTCTCCTTCACCCGTCCTGCACTGAGGAGCATGCAGGGCACTCCGTGTCTGGGCTACTGTGCAGAACGGTGCAGTGGGCGTGGGCGTGGGCGTGGGCGTGCAGGCTCCTCTTCACCACACCCACCTCACCTCCTCTGGACACGGGATGGCCAGACCACATGGAGCTCTACTCTCACTTATCGGAGCAACTCCACGCTGTTTTCCTAACGGCTGTCGACGGAGAAAATAACCAACTGTGAAATTAATAATTAATAATTACTGCGGTTTATTTCCAAGCCAACCGGAGGGAGGCCGGAGAAGAGGCATACATGCCTTTTCTCGGGGTGATCATGTACAGGGGTTCCTTTTATTTGTTTTTGAGACTGAGAGACAACATTTAGTGAAGAGATTTTCCACTGGTCTGGCCCAAAGAGGAGGGACAGGTAGAAGCGAGGGCTTGTAGGTTATAGGTGGGCTCCACAATCCTTAGGTGGTGACTGGAAGGGAAGATCTGTGTCTTGGTTAAAGAAAGGCCTAATCTACATCTCAAGGAAAAGGGAAGTTCTGTGTCTTGGGAAGAGATAAGCACAAGAATACACTGTAATGGGTTGAAATATACATGTCAAAGATACTATGCCAGGAACGGGAGGTAGGAAGAATCCTGTTAATAGAAAGTAAATGGTGTGTTAATGTTTGTGGCATGACTTCGCTGTCCCTTTTGAAAAGATTTTGGAAGAATAGGAAAAGTAGTCAGACTTCGGTCCACACGGCTATCCTAATTTACATTCCCACCAATGGTACACAAGGGTCCGTTTCTTCCCCGTCTTGACCAACACGTGAAACCCCGCTCATGTACAGACTGTAATTGTGAGGGACACCTGCCACACCAGCAGCCCCCAAGCTTACACTTTTCGAAAGCTTCTCTGGACAGAACAGAGGGTTTCCACAACTTCCTCCGAAAACAGTCTCCTCCTAGCGAACTCTCCTCCCCGTGAGCCAGTTAGCCGTCCTGGCAGAGACTGCGAGGGGCTCCCGGGACCCAGCAAGCACCTGGGACTGAGGGTGGAAAGACACGCTCCCTTCCAGCCTCCCGCCCAGAGATGTGCCGAAGATGTCAGCAATAGTGAGGTTTCACTGGGAGACTATTCTCATCACTGACAACCTCCCTAATATCCAATCACTCCCTTCACACAAGGCTGAGTCTGAAATTAATAGTACCTGGCTTCCACTCTGGGGCTTAATGGTGAGTGAATGAATAAACAAATACATAATCACATCCACTTTTGTTCCTGGTTTTGGTTTTTGCTTTTCTTTAGTGAATTTGTCCAGCCTCCCGGGGGACGCGGGGTAGGCCAGCCACAAGGTCCCCAGGAAAAGCAGCTTACTTCAGCCTCCTGGCTGTGCCATCGGCCGCCTGGAGCTTTCTCAGCCTCATCCTCTCCCTGGGCGTCATCTTCTGCACTTCAGACAGTGCCCGCAGAGTCTGCAAGTGGGCCTTTCTTTGCCTGTGAATAATAAAGATTCCTCAAATGCAACCCGACCCAAACGTGCTCAGAAAGATTAAGCAAATATTTCACAGAAACATCATCACGGGACGGAGAGTGTAAAAGCGTCTCAGGACAAGCCGTGCGCAATCTAATAAACTCGGTAGGTAATGGGCCGACCAGGGCTTGCTAATCGGCAGTATTTTCAAATTGGGTTTCCATTTAAAGACAAATGATGAACTTTGCAAACTCCTGCTCATTTCGCCGCCTGTGACTGGCTTTCACAGTGGAAGACAAATCAGCATCTTGACCACCAGGGAGTACACAGGCCAGCAGAGTGATCCGGCCGCACGGACCAGAACGCCAGCCCTGGAGTCAGGCAGGCCGGACTCACCTCCACCGCTCCCGAGCTCCGGAGCCCTGCGACACGGAGCCTCTGTGGGCTTCGGTCTTCTCATCTGTAAACAACAGGCTGCAGGGACAGGACACCTGCGTCGTGCCGCCACAGACCACGCGTTCCAAAGCCACACGCGACACTAGCTTCACTTTGTGAGCGTGTCCTCCACTCTGCGCCTCCTATAGCAGGTGCTCCCAGGGAGCATAGTGAATGGCAAAGCCTATGGCCTCTCTGGGCTTCAATGCTAGCTCCCAGTTTACACTCTATTTGCTCCTGGGCAAACTACTTCATCTCGCTATGACTATAAAAAAAAAAGAAAGAAAGAAAGAAAGAAAAAAGGCACCCACTTCATCGGTGGGTCTGCATTTAAATGTGCTAACTCTTTAAGTACCGACAGCAGAGTCGGGGATATGTTATCACTCCCAAAAATGTCAGCTGATGTTACTGCCTAAGAAGCTCTTTCTTTGACTAAAAACTATGTTTACCTTTAACATGCGTTGAAGAAAACTACAAGCACAATCTCGAAGCCATCTGTCTCCGCCTGAGCGGTCAGGGCCCAATGCTGGAAAACGCCTTTTGTATTCACCCATCTTAGGAAACACCCCAAGGCCCAGGCTGTGCCCAGCGCTGGGAGTCACAGGGCCTGCCTGGGTTTGGGTCACCCTGACAACACCCCGGGCGTGTCCTGGAGACCCCGACACGCCGAGAGCCCTGAGGACCCGCAGAGGGGGCTCGTCATCCTCACACGCGTGTGCCCTCTATCACAGGGATGCTTCTTAGAGAAGAAGAGAAACTACGATAAAACGATCACCATTCAGGAATACGCAAATCCCTATTTCATCAGACTGAACAGATCTCCTTAAACCACAGCCACAGTCCCAAAACGGCAGGGACGTTCTGAACACTCTCTCCTAATTCGAAACACCTTCCCAACGGCGGGATGGCAGCGCTGACCTGAGAACAGCCAGACAGGTTCCTGCCCAGCTACCGTGTGAAGTGGTGGCTGAAACGTCCTCAGCCGCAGGGAGGGCGCGGCAGTGACTCGGTGGGCCCTCACGGGGTCACACGCAGCGCCGCCCAGTGTACCCTGGACATGCAGACCTGCGCCCTCGTCCCGGCTGGCTGAGGCCCAGGGGGCGTGTGGCATCAGGACCTTCCCGGGAGTGCCTGTCACTCTGCCTCTCCCACTGATGGAATAATAAACTATTAATAAATAAATAAAGTTAGCCCAGTATTTAAAAAAGATCGATTATTCTTATACTGGTAGTTAAGAAGTAGAAATTCCGACCTTTCTTGAAATAATAACAAGTAACCAAAGAAAACGAGGGTATTAGGAGCTTGGCTAAAAACATGCCCCTGGTATGGTAGTATTTTACCCGGGGATCATGCGCTAAACAAAACCGGCCTCCCTGCCTGACCAGCCATGTCCCTGCCTGACCAGCCGCGTCCCTGCCCGACAGGGTCCCGGTTTGAAGGTAAGGACGGCAGCGAGTTTGGTGCGCTGAGCAGCCAGGGGCGGGGTGTGGGCGGCTGCCTCTGTGCCAGGCACTTGGGGCTCCGGTTCCCACTCCACACCCCGCACACCTCGGAGACTGCCACTCTCCGCAGGTGCTCTCGGGGCACGGAGAAAGCTCCTGCAGCAGACCTGCGGGCGGTCTTCACGAGGACGCCCAGCTGTGCCACACGCCGCCTGTGGCACTGGCCACGCTGCGGGGAGCAGCCTCGGAGCTGGCTCCCCACGCAACCGCAGCAAAGTTCTGACTGAGGCCGGAGAAGGAAGGGGGGCCGGGAAATAGCCACGGTTTTGGCAAACACACTCTGGTTTTCATACGAGAGGATACGCCTGTCGAGAAGGGAACCCGGCTTCTTGACAGTGGCCCCAGAACCCGGCCACGTCCACGCTTCACGCTAGGCAGGCAGGTGAGAGGCAGCGAAACGCCCGTCCCCTGAAGGCGGCCGCAGCTACCCCGCAGCCCTGTAAGCGGGCAGTGGTCTCCTCTCAGGACTTCAGTGTGTCACCTCCCGGGGGGAGGGCTTTCGGACACCAAGTCACTGAAGTGTCATTCTTGGCAAGACTTAAGTGAATTCTAGGGCACTCCACGCAGTCAGCTTAGCACTACCAGGTGTTTAAAGACAAACGCAGCTAACATTCACGCTTGATGGGCTTTTTAAAAACAAAGCAGCTACTTACATGGCATTAACGATATGCACGGCCTCCTTCTGACAACCGCAAGTCCTGTCTTCCAGACTCATCTCTGAGTATCTGCACATCAGGTGCTGAAAAAAAGACAGGACAAAACAAAAGCCACCAGGCGCCTTTCTGGTTTGGGGCACGGTGACCATGGCAGGAGCCCGAAGGCCCAGCGCACAGTAAGCATGTCCCTTCGCAGCGGGAACGCCAAACTACACAGTCGCTTATGCGGGGGTCCCGCAGGGCCTGCCCCAGCCCCGTCCTGCACCACTCGCTCACTCCCTCACTTCCTCGCTCCCTGCTGTGCCCTGGGCAGCCTCCCCAGCTCCAGGATGCACGAGCTGCTTCCTCAGCTGGAGGTGGGCAGTGTCCGTGCAGCCCCAGCGCCCGGATCAGGATCAGGCCAGGGGGTGCCCTTCGGGTGAAACCTCAGTGACCAGGTACGTGCTACCTTAGGGTGCACCTCACGTGGCACTCCCGGTCGGGGAAGTACAGTAACACCCTGGGTCTGGCTGACACACGCTGCCTGCGTGCTTTGAAAAGTCACACTGTACCTCACAAAGGTGTACAACTAAGTATAAGCAAGAAATTATAAAATAAAAAATGAAAAACTACCCAATTTATAAACAATTTTAAAAACAAAGTATTATTTTTAAAAACAAAATTAACGCCAAATTTGTGAAGAACACAGTATCAAAAGTTTAAAGACAAGACTCGGCCCGGAGCACACGCACTGCCACCGTTTTTGCCTCGGTGGAATCTGGGTTATGTTGGATCTTGTCTTTAAACTTTTTTTTTTTTTTTGAGAGATTTTCACTGTAGGGCGCGTGTGCTCGCCAGACAGACAGAGAGAGACATAGAGACAGAAAGCGAGAAATCACCCCCCAGGGAGGATGGTCACGCCGCAATCCCTTCTCCTCCATTCTCCTCTCGGGATCTTGGGCACGCACGCACACGCGCCCGGCGTGAGTTTTAAGCCACCGGGTCCGGGACACGAACCGCGGTCTACTACGTGGGAGTCCAGCGACATAGCCATTACGCTAACTGCTGGTTCCCTTGTCTTTAAACTTTTGATAATCTGCTGCTAAGGATCGCCAGCCCTAAGCAGGAATTTTAAAAACTGCATAAAACATGTGGTTTATCTTGATTATAGTTCTGGTGTCCCCTTAAGCTTTGCCCCAGACGACCTTCACCCTCGCCCTCACCCAGAAGACCCCCGTGGTACTCTCGTGGGCCCCTCAGTGCACATTTGCTTTTCTGTTTGTTCGTGTTTACGTGCAGGCGACAGAGCGAGCAGGAGGGCCTGGGGACGCACACGCACCCACGTGCAGCCAGGGGCCAGCGGCCGCCAGCATGGCTTCCAGCTTCAGCGCCCAGCGTGCGCCCACAGAGGCCAAGCCGGTGTGTTCTCATGCCTCTTTCACAGGAGCGCCCTGGGCCACTGGGGCCCTCTCTGCCTGCACAGCGGAGGTGCTGGAAGTGCCGGGACTTCAGCTGCCTGCCTTCCTGTCCTGCCCACCTCAAGGTCTCACCAGCTGCCCAAGCATATGTCTGCACAGGGGCCGTTCCTGTGTCCACCCCAGGGAGCACAGCCTCGCCCTCGGCCTCGTTGCTGCTGTCCTGTGCCAGGACAGTTTAAGCCACACAGCTGGCTGGGCTTCTCATCGGCTCCCGGGGCTGAAATGGCAATTCCTTCCCTCCTTGCTGATAGGCCGCTTCCCCGGCTTCTTTTCCACGACCCCGTCTGCTTTCCTCTCGGGGCCTGTGATCGCTCGTTTATCTGATGGCTTCTTCTTGGTCGTGGCTCTCACTAGCGGTCAAGCACCAGAGGACAGGAGCACACGGTTCCTTCCACGCGGAGCCCTGGGCCGGCACTCAGCTAAGGAGCATGCCATCTGTAGGGAGGCTGTGCACTTTGGACCGTGGGTGACTGTGGTCCCTCTAGAAGCTAACGTAACATTAGGGACGTGTACCTAGAGGACGCATACTGAGCCTGGGAGGCCAAAACAGCACAAACCTCCGGAAAGGAAACTTTCTGACCACCTGAAGCCGTCTCCATATCAACTTTCCCAATTTACATCAAAACAGAATAAATTCACCTGATCAGTAACAAGGGGTACTGAGAAAAGAGGAGCTGCATAATAAATGCTCAGTGAAAATCCCAGATGTAGGTTCAGGCTGAGCATCCCTAACTCACACATCTAAAATCCGAAACACTCCAAAATCCAAAACTTGGTGCACTGACATTGATACTGCAAGTGGGAGATTTCACACCTGACCTCCTGTGACAGGCCACAGTTAAAGCAGTCGGTACAAAGATACTGTATGAAATTATCTTCATGTGTATAGGACGTGTATAAAACATTAATGAATTCCATGCTTAGACTTGGGTCCCATCCCCAAGATATCTCATTATGTATATATATATGAATATTCCAAACCTGAAAAAGTCCAAAATACTTTGGGTCCCAAGCTTTTCGGATATGGGGTCCCCCAACTGTATTATTAATAGTATATTTTTGCCCTGGGAGAGATGTACAAAATATTGAAATAAGATCTGTCAATAAGAGCTTGAAGAGCAGATGTTGTGTCTAGGTGGGAAATCAGAACCCTAATTTTCCATTTCCGGTGGCACCAGGGAACCAGAGCCCACTCGCCTTCCCACTCCCTCCACTCCCAGGGAGCAGGGTCCACTCGTCTTCCCACTCCCTCCACTCCAGGGAGCCAGGGCCCACTCGCCTTCCCACTCCCTCCACTCCCAGGGAGCTGTCCACCGCCTTTGCAAACAGATCTTCCTGACTGAAATTCTATTGGCTTCTCTTGGACCTTACTCCTCCTTCCGGACTGATTCTTACGTACTGACTCCCACAGTACATCCCCAGCCAGCACGCGGACAGAAGTGCCCCTCCATCCTAAGTACCTGTAGTTGTGCGTTGATGTAAGGGACCTTTAAAATTTCCGTGGCAGACGGCCTCAGGGAAGGACTCTTGTTGAGCATGCTGCAAGGGTCAGAGGGAGCCGGCTTTCCAGTGCGCCCGGAGCACTGCGCCCCCTGCTGCACGTCTCTATACCTCTCCATGATGGCGTTCAGTTCTCGCGGGTACCGCTCCGGGAGAGACGGCGTGTCACCCTCCATGATTTTTAAAACAATGGACAAGAAACTGGACCCAGTGAACGCTTGAGTCAAGCAGCACATCTCGAACAGAACGCATGCCAGTGACCTGGGGACGAAGCCAAGGAGTCCAGTAAGGACAGAGGCCCTAGCTGCCGTCTGCCGTCAATCCTCAGGGGTGTTGGGCTCAGTCTGCGGGCCACGCACTTCTGGTGTCAGTTTGAAAACTGCAGTTCCGGTCTTCTGTTTAAATAGAAACAACACAAACAAATGAACGGAACAGAGCGAAGCACGCCGGTAAATGAATGGCCACTTCCTGTCCAAGGAGAACCGACAAACCAACAGTGAGTTCACTCGCACACAGTAAGCGTCCCGAGTATTTCATCAACGGAGTCGAGAATATTTTTTGAGAGGTTTTTGCTATAGGGTGCGTGCGCTCGCCAGAGAGAGAGAGAGACAGAGAGACAGAAAGCGAGAAATCACCCCCCAGGGGGGATGGCCACGCCGCAATCCCTTCGCCTCCATTCTCCTCTCGGGATCTTGGGCACGCACGCACACACGCCCGGCGTGAGTTTAAGCCACCGGGTCTGGGACTTGAACTATGGTCGGCTACATGGGAGTCCAGCGACATAGCCATTATGCTAACTGCTGCTCCTGTAAAGAATTTTAAAATTATCTTCTAAAAGGAAAAATAAAACGTAGCTAAGTATCATCTGTCTGAGAGTTTTGTTAGTGTTACATATGTTTAATAAAACTTAAATCAGCCTAATCTTCCCTCTAACGTGTATCCAAGCATTTTGAAAAGGAAACTGGCATTCTTTATTAGTTTTCTGAATATAATCCATTTTTAAGTACGATGAGAAAGCAGCTAGTTGCAGCTTGCATTAAAATGTATTATTCTCCCTTGGGGAGTATGAAACAGAATATTAAAATTCTAGATCAATCCAACCCCGATTTGGATTAACCAATGCAAATCAGTAACCTCGAACCAGCAGGAAAAATCATTTCAGTAACTTTACATTGTAAAGAAAACTAAGGGCAGTTCTTGCCTGAATTCAGTATTAAGAAATAACTAAACTTCTAAATAATGGATTATTTGTATCTGTGGGCATTATAAATTATGTAACTGGGAAGATTTTCCTCTCGGGTAATTTCTTGAAAGATTAGGAATAAATGTGTGATTGTCCCCATTCCAGGGGCCGGCTCAGGGCCCGGCTCACATTTCCTGTGTGGACAAAGAAGTGCTCACCCCTGCCTGTACAAAGCGGCCGTGTCCGAAGCACTGGC
>NW_006160119.1:957259-979873 GCF_000334495.1 Tupaia belangeri chinensis
GAGACAGAGAGACAGAAAGCGAGAAATCACCCCCCAGGGGGGATGGCCACGCCGCAATCCCTTCGCCTCCATTCTCCTCTCGGGATCTTGGGCACGCACGCACACACGCCCGGCGTGAGTTTAAGCCACCGGGTCTGGGACTTGAACTATGGTCGGCTACATGGGAGTCCAGCGACATAGCCATTATGCTAACTGCTGCTCCTGTAAAGAATTTTAAAATTATCTTCTAAAAGGAAAAATAAAACGTAGCTAAGTATCATCTGTCTGAGAGTTTTGTTAGTGTTACATATGTTTAATAAAACTTAAATCAGCCTAATCTTCCCTCTAACGTGTATCCAAGCATTTTGAAAAGGAAACTGGCATTCTTTATTAGTTTTCTGAATATAATCCATTTTTAAGTACGATGAGAAAGCAGCTAGTTGCAGCTTGCATTAAAATGTATTATTCTCCCTTGGGGAGTATGAAACAGAATATTAAAATTCTAGATCAATCCAACCCCGATTTGGATTAACCAATGCAAATCAGTAACCTCGAACCAGCAGGAAAAATCATTTCAGTAACTTTACATTGTAAAGAAAACTAAGGGCAGTTCTTGCCTGAATTCAGTATTAAGAAATAACTAAACTTCTAAATAATGGATTATTTGTATCTGTGGGCATTATAAATTATGTAACTGGGAAGATTTTCCTCTCGGGTAATTTCTTGAAAGATTAGGAATAAATGTGTGATTGTCCCCATTCCAGGGGCCGGCTCAGGGCCCGGCTCACATTTCCTGTGTGGACAAAGAAGTGCTCACCCCTGCCTGTACAAAGCGGCCGTGTCCGAAGCACTGCCCTCCGTGACCTGCCTGTCCTGGGTTGGGAACCGAATCCACTTTTAGGAGAGGGATTCCTTACTTGAATGCTGTGAATAAGTGGGTGTAGAAAGGTTTGGAGGGTTGCAGGAGGATCAGTTCACACATGGGCAAACGCTAATGATGAGAATAAAATCAGGATCGGACCGAGGCGCTCTTAATCACAACTAGGACACGCACAGCTGTTATGGCTAAAGCAAACACTTGTCAGTTACGCATGAGCGTCTCCAGCTCTAAGGAAGTGGTCCACAACAAACAGATGCCGCATCTGGAGACCCAGACACGAGCTGCCAACCGCGTTCAATCGAACCCTCTCAGCGTGTCTCCCAGAGATTACTAGCCACTGTGTACCTGCCCCTGCAATTAACGGCTATCCGGTACTTCCTCCACTTTACGCGTGACAATAGAGTTCTCACTACCCGATAACCCTGTCACACACCAAGTCACAGGAAGTGTGCAGCCAGGAGTCAGGGTGAGGATGAGTCCTGAGCGAGTGCTTGGCGGGACAGTTCATCGTCTCTGTAAGAAGAGCTGACCTAGTGCTTGGAAAGACATTAAAATCCTCCTACATTTCTGTATTTGGGAGGCTTGGGTCTTTATTTTATTTTTTAGAGTTTTGTCATGGGACATGTGTGCTCACTGGAGAAAGTCAGGGAGAGACAGAAACAGGGAAAACGAGAAATCACCCTCCCCAGGGAGGGTGGCCATGCTGCAGTCCCTTCTCCTTCATTCTCCTCTCAGGATTTTGGGCATGTACGCACACACACCTGGTGTGAGTTTCAGGCCGCCACATCTGGGATTTGAACTGTGGTTGCCATGCGGGAGCCCAGCACCTTAACCATCGTGCCATCTGCTGGCCCCAGTTCAGTATATTTAAGTTTTGCCTTAGTTTAGTAATACTAAAATATGATAGCAATGGTTGAGATTCCTTTACCTCCCCATGGGATACTAGGAGCAACTGCTCTTAACACCGGCACAACTAATACCAAGACCCTCTGCTCATCCTGTCCTCCGAGTTCTGTTACTTCTTCTCTGGGAGGTATCCGTTCACTATGACAAGCAAATACAGATGCCTGTTGAAAGCAGCCACGTTACTGCCACAGGCCGTCCCCAAAACTTAGACGACGGCTTCGTAAACGGACGTACCCTTGATTCAATGACACGACGGAACGTCTTCCTGATACTGTGACTCTAAATGATGAAGGAGCTGCATGTTTAAATCTATGTTTAAATGTCCGTAATAATATACATTTTTAAATTTTGTCAGAGGGCAGATACACTCACTGGAGAAAGACAGAAAGGGAGGGTGAGAAAGCACCCCAGTGGGAAGGGCTGCTCTGCAATCCCTTCTCCGTTTCTCCTTCTTTTCAAGATTTCGGCCATACATGCACTCATGCCCGGCATATTTTTCAAGCCACTGGGTCCGGGATTCGAGCTGCACAGCCGGCCACCTTACCTGTCACACCCCAGGCTGGCCCCATGGGAACGAGGCCAGGCGTGCGAGAAAGCCGCGTGTAACTGAAATGCAGTGCAGAGCCCAGCCCTGAGGTTCTCAGCCTGGGCAACGGGGCTCAGCAGGAGCACGATTCCCCCTGGGAGCCAGAGTCCTATCACTGTCCCCTTCACACTCGAGGATGACGGCCCGGCCCTGGGCCAAGAGCAGAGAGATGCTCCATCGAGCAGAGTGAAAGGAACCCATTCCTCGGAGCTATTCGTGGTTCTGTCGCTGGCGGTTTTCTCTGTCCTTCTCATAGGGTTAGGGAGGTAAGGCGTCAGGAGGGAGGATGGAGACAGGCGGAGAGTCGATTTGAGAGAGCCGCTAGGGGTGAGTTAAGCTAAAAATGAAAGACGGAAGAAGAAGAATAAAAAGCACCACGGTGAAGAACTCGGGAACGAGTCAGAGCAAGACTGGCCTGAAGGACAGGCTCTACAGGGAACGGCGGAGCTGGAGCTGAGCTGCACGGTGCTCCTCCGGGGGCGCCGGGACAGGAGGAGCAGAGATCCCGATGACGACCCCGGCCGAGTCCTGCTGTGGTTCACCTTCCCTTCCCACTTTCCCTTCTTGGGAAGAATGAAGCAGCACACCTTCCACACCCTCCTCTCGGGAAGCTCAGGAGTGCTTACGTGGACTGCATACAATAATGACTTACTGAACGGGCTCTCAGCTAGACTGCCCTTTCAACCTTTAGCAAGCTGAAAATTACACGGCTCTTCAGGAAAAGAGCCCCCCCCCCCCAGTGGGATGGACTGCTGACGACAGGACACACTGAGCAAGTTCCACAACTTCTGCAGTGAGATTTAGTCCGGTTCCAGATGGGGAAAGGAGAAATCCCTTTAATACAAGGGCTCAAAAAATAAATAAATAAATAAATCCTACTGAGAAATTGCAGGTGCATCTGCACCTGTCACTGAAAACCCTTACGACCAGTTTCTCTAGCGAAATTCTTACAGTGCTAAGGAGGAAAACTGCTGGGAAAGCTGTCCTCCCCGCAGGGATGGACGCTGGCCCTTCAGCAAAGTTCTTCGGTCACATGCTTTACTTAATACCGGCAGGTTAGCGAAAGCGCATCCAAATTACTGCTTACGGCGCGTTAAGAACTTCCCCTACCGGTGCAGAAACTGAAGCTGCAAAAGAACCAGCTAGTCTAACAACAGAACATTTTCTAAATAAGTTTAATGAAATAGATCACATGCCAAATTTAAAACAGGTCTTGTACTCTGGCCTTCGATGACTCCTGTCTCAGGGATACAGCGAGTGGATGTAGGAAGAGATGACTTAAACACAAGCGTCCTGCGCTCAGGCAGGGCACAGAGCAAACAAGGCCGGGCCACGGAGGCCGGGCCACGGAGGCCGGCGTCAGGGCCCCGAACGACCCGAACGGCCGGACCTGTGTGAGCCTGCGACACTGGCAATGCGGAGCTGGGGCGGTGGATCTCAAGGGTGGCCCTGTCGAGAATGTCCCTCCTCCTCCCACATGCACTCCCTCGCTCCATCTCTCAGATGAAGGCGTCCCCGGGGCTGCCCGCGGCCACTCACCAGATGTCTGACTTGGTGTCGTAGCCTTGGTGCTTCAGGGCCTCGGGACTCAGGTAGTGGGGCGTGCCGGTGAGCGTGGTGGCCAGGTCACAGGGTCCCATCAGGAGTCGCGAAACTCCAAAATCCCCTGGAGGTAGTCATTCATTTTAGTGAGTATTTTGTAACCACACATCAGCACTGGAAATGAACAACAGCGTCCCGTTCGACCGTTCGATTACGCGATGGTTCGTGCTACCTTCATGGCAATAAAGTGATACATTTTAAACTGTGCATGCTAATAAATAACCGCACAATTTAAGATGTATACAATAAAGAGGCCGCTGGGTGAGGACACTGAATTTTGTAAGCTAAAATTCCTAATTTCTGAAATGACAGAGAACTAGACAACTTGGCATAAAAAGCTATTTTGAGTCTGAATAAAAGCAAACAGAATGATTCTGGAAAAGCTGAATATGATGACATTCAGGTTTATCTGAGGGGGAAGAGGCTGTTTCTTAAGTTACAATAAAGAACAAATTTTAAAAAATAAAGAACACATTTTGAAGAAAAGACTTGAGACTGTTCAAGAACAGGACGTAAATATTTGCATCTGCCCACTGCAATACTCCTTCCTGATCAGCTGAATGCTTTTATGGCTCCTCCGAGAGCATCCTGCAGGTAATTTAAGGCTCCTCCGAGAGCATCCTGCAGGTAAGCAGACAAGCTGGGCACTGCCGCGAGTGCAGCGCGACTGTGAAGGGCTCCGTGTTAATAAAGTCACGATGCAGACATTTTAATCATCCATGGTAATTGCTTATTGCTTGTGATAAAATGAGAGACGCCCTCGGTAACTAATCAAACCAAGAAAGCAAGCCGAACCACTCGCACAGCCTGGCATGACGCAGGACAGGAACTCCATCTGCTAAATCGACCGAGTACATAGCAAATGGCTCCCACCTCCTATCACACCAGCTCAGACGGACACATCACTGAGTTCCACATGGGCCCCACTAGGCAAGAACAAAAACGGGAGGCGTCGGAGTAAACCAGTGAGCACGCTAACGCCGCCACGCCCCATACTTCGGTTCGACAGGATGGTAACATCCGGAATACACTCTCCTGTTGGGGACACGTGTTTTTAAAACTTACCAATTTTAAGCAGGTTATTTTTCAGAAATATATTCTTTGATTTTAAGTCTCGATGAAGTATCCTCCTGCAAAAGGCAAAGAGGGACAGATGTCTTCGTGTGCAGTGTGACGTGTGTAATCCAGACGTGAGTAACGCATGTGACTTACCGACGTGACCCCACGCCACACGGCTCAGCGCCGGGCCGCCCAGTGCTCCCCAGCCGCAGCGCCTCCTCGCTCCCCCGAGGACACAGGAGTTTCGAGAGAAAGGTCTTAAAGGGAGGGGAGCGTGCCGCTGGGAGAAAGTGACGTGCCATCCCCTCCGTGGGTGGCCCGACAACCGAGTCTGCAGCGCGGTCTACGTAGCGCTCGCTCCGTTGACAGGGAGCACCCGAGCCAACACACCGGCCACCGCACATCACGGCTGCTGCTCAAACACTCAGGTTTTATATTTCCACACACAACAATGTCGACAACGATATTTAATCACAGGGAACACTCACTGCGTGTTACTATCAACCGGCAGTGGAAACTGTACCAGTTAAAACTTTCATTTCTGGAGTGTTAAAGTAGACAACTTGAAAATCTTTGCCTGACACAAACCCAGAAATGCTGAATAAAGTATACAAAAAGTATACAAATATTTTACGCAGGTACAGTGAGTTCGCAAGAGGGCGTGGTGGCGCCCGCCCTGTGGCAATGAGTTCACAAGAGAGTGAGGCAAAACTTTCCTTGATTATACAAAAGAAACCAGAGTGGGGGTAGGGTCCGACTGGTCAGAGGCCCTAGGGCCGTGCTGGTCCCAGAAACCAAGACCTTTGCCGACACAGAGTGCGGGGGCTGGCATGGGCACGTAAGGCCCGGGTCCCGTGAGTGAAGGGTGACCCAGAGTCCAGGCGCCCGAGCAGCGCGGCCACAAAGGCAGAGGGAGCTGGAGTCCACACGGCCAAGCCCTGTCCAGGGACCAGCAGGCAGCACACTGGGGATGTCGCTGGACCCCACACGGTCAACCGCGGTTCGAGTCCTGGGCCCCGCGGCTTGAACTCACGCCAGCTACATGCTGGCCGGGAAATGTGAGGGGTGGTCAGCATGCCCGGCGGGGAAGTGCTTCAGCCCTGCTGCCCACTGGGAGGGCCCCACGTCAGCAAGGCCTGGCCCCGGGCAGAGGGCCCGCAGCGGTGGTGCTGCCCTTCCCCTATGACACCGAGGCTGGCTGAGCTCCCACGTCAGCTCTCCAGACAGCTGCCGGGGAGCTGTGCCCGCTCTCAGTTTTTAACATCACTATGTACGTGTCTATGCCGTGTGTACGGATTCAGGATAGTCCGAGTGTATAAATCAACCACATTAAAATAGCAGTGGCAAAGCTTCAAGAGTCAGCAAAGTCTTCATTCCTTCTGCAACTTGGCCCTTTGCCATTGTCCAGGGTCGTCTCCACCTCCTCTAGCCGCAGAGTCAGTCGGGCTCTCCGAAGAAAGGGAACCCGGGGCGCTTCACGGTGAAGACCTGGCTCACAATGAGGGAGCGAAGTCCGTGGTCTTCCCTCTGCAACTGGAGGCCCTGGAAAGCCAGAATGCAGTCCCAGTCCAGAGGCCTGAGGACCAGCGTGGCCACATGCTGAGGGCAGTCCGAGGGTGGGGCAGGCAAGGCAGGGAGGGGCACCGTGGTCTCATCGTCCTCCGTCCTCCTGTGCCTCTAGGCAGTAGATGATGCCCAGCCGCCCCCAGGAGGGCAGTCGGCCAGGGAGCTTGGAGCTCCGGACTGAGAGCTGATCTCACCCAGAGACGTTTAACCCAGGCAGGCCCTGCTCGCTCACGGCCGGCAGCTCACCATCACGCACAGAAGCGTGTGGCGGGCACCTGCGACAGTCACCGTGGGCACCCTCGTACTTGTCAGGACACAGCTGTGTGTATTTTCGGACACCTGCCTGAGGGGAGGGCTGGGACACTGCTTTGCAAAGGCTGATCTGGCTGCAGTTTGAAAGGGTTAAGTTAAAGCGAGATCGCCGCAGACGTGGTCCAGGCCCAGCCGCCCCTTCCATGCCTGGTGGTGCGCTCCCCGGGGAAGGGACAGTCACCCCGCCCCTGATGCTGGAGTGGCCCGTGTGCGAGCGGACGGGACAGCGGTCACATCTCTCAGAGCCACCAGGTGCTGCTGATGACTGCCAGGAGGAAAGCCTGTCCCCGTCGGAGCTGCTCCGCGGGCTGGGCACGCGGGCGAGAAGCACACTCAGCCCCTCTCCTCTGCACATACAACTAGGAGCAGGGCTGCTGAACGCTGGAACGGGCTCCCTCCTCAGCACACTCACCCCCTCTCCTCTGCACCTACAACTAGGAGCAGGGCTGCTGAACGCTGGAACGGGCTCCCTCCTCAGCACACTCACCCCCTCTCCTCTGCACCTACAACTAGGAGCAGGGCTGCCAATTCCATGGAGCTCGATTTCAGTTTCTGAGGCCTCCGTGCTGTTCTCCTTAACGGCCGCACTAATTTATGTCCTTGCTAACACGTGAAAGAGGTCGACATGGGGTTAGTGAGGACGGCAGGACTTCCTTCGGCAGGAGCGCAGCATTTCCAAGGGAGCTCTCAGAGCATGCTAAACACAGCTGCACGCCCCTGTTGCCGAGCTAACCGGGCACGGACGAGAGGGCTGCAGCGCGGTGAGAGTTGCTAAAACGTCTGTCCTGTCCCCTTCCTGTCCCTCCACCTCTCCCTCTCTAACCAAGGGGAAGAAGGCAACTAGTGCTGACGCCCACCACGCTGTACAGCTGAGTCGCGCGGTGCGTTTTACTTCTGCTGGCTCACTAACGGTTCCTGGGGTAAGAACTCACTTTCAATTCATCACTTTTTATTTTTAATTTGCCACAATATGCATGTGCTTGCCACAGAGAGAGGGAGAGAGAAAGCAAGAAAGCACCCTCCCTGAGTGACCACGCCACGATCCCTTCTCCATCTCGCCCTCCCTTGCGGGTTTTGGGCATGCACACACATGCACCTGGCGTGTTTTTCCGCTGCCTGTGCAGCAGACCATGCGAGACCTCACTGCCTTAACTGAAGTCCCAGCAGCGGACCCTGTTCGTCACTATTTAATAATTCAGTGAGCTAAAGTCTAAGTCTGAGATCTCTGTCTATAGGGCACCAGTTTACAAGCACTGGCTATAGTAATATAATAAATGAAGCAGCAATATATGTTTTCTGAATCACGAAGGATAGTATTTCAGACCCACAATTTTTTTTAATATTAAAGGGTTAGAAAAATCAAAATCCTCCCCTTGAAGGGTTAAATTTATTTAGCTACTAGCCGTCTCAAAGGGACAAAATAAATATTTGGATTCTTGAATCAGTCCGACTTCAGATTCACGTTCTAGATGCAAGCACCACAGTGGCGCCTTTCTGTGGGCTGTTTCCTTCAGTATAAGGAGATCCAGAAAAGGTACAGGAAACGAGACGAGAGCCAGGCAACTGCAGGTCCCGAGTCACTTCAGGTAGCCTGTTAAAAGGTCGCTGACATTCTTCTGTCGTCTCTTTGGGTGGTCGGACTTCATAGGAAAGACTGTCCTAAGCTGTCAATAAACAGCAGCTATCGGCATCAGCAGGCGTGTTTTGGAAGTCACATGGCACGCTACGGGGTGACCCAATTCCACAGGTGCCACATCCTGGCCATGTGCCACCCACGGACGGACAGCGTGGCGTCCCCACCCATCACCACTGCCGCTCGGGCAGGCACTGTTGTGTGCTACGCCGCTGTGAGCTGTCCCAGCGTGAGAACTACGACAGGCACCTCCGAGGGTCCGCTTTCCTCACCTACGGGCATTCTCAAGTGCATTCGTGTAAGTTTGTAGATCTATAAAATACTCAGTATCTGAAGCTTCTTAGTTTTGACCTATACAAACATTGTAAGAAGTTTTAAAATATACTTGAGGCAGAGATTGTAAACACAAATTATAACAATTTAAACCCTTAAGACACTCTTGGCCGTTCTTACAGGTATTCCCTGTCGAAACTGACTTTGGTCTGAATTATTTCTGTGATGTCGAAGGTCGTCTCCCACCTCGATTAGTCAGCTCGTGGTAGAGTGGGAACCGGTGCACGCCCACACGCCACAGTGACGCTTCATCTCTGGCACACCGGGATATTTAGAGCTCGACCCTGCTGTAAGCTACAATGGATTCACAACCTGCCGAGGTATCAGAGGATTCGCAGCAGACGTCACTCACAGGAGGTGAGCAGAAACGGGGATGTGTCCAATACGAGCCCCTGCCTTGGATTCAAGGCCAACTCTCTAGACAAGGGGAAGCTAAGAGAGTCATCAGGATGTGATCGGTCACGATTTTCTCAAGGAAGAACTTCTTGCAGATGTTGGACTACAGCGATTTATCTTTCCAGCTTGCTTCCTTTACTTCTATGCAAAAAAAAAACCACAACAAACCACCTTTTGAGCGCACACCTGCCCGTAGGCCCCCCGTGCTCGGCAGCAAGCGGACGTACCTCTCATGCATGTAGGCGACCCCCAGCAGCAGCTGGGCAAACCACTCCATTATCTGATTTTCCGGGAAGACTTTCCCAGCTTCTTTATATTCCTGAATTTTGCAGTCCAAATCTCGGCCCTGAAACAAAATAGTACGAGCATTTTTTTTTCAGTTGAGAGTTTGAAACCCAGCTGTCTGGACAACAGTGAAAACGTGACTCATCCCAACAAAGTCGGGCGAGCTGCTGCTCCATCAGGAGGAGACGCTGAGCAGGTCTCTGGGCCCTCTTCTCCACAGGCCTCAGCCACGGCCTCTGAGACGTGAGCAAACCTGAACCGGCCTCTGCCAGCTCGAGGCCACATCCCTGCGATGGCCCTCGGTCCCTGGAAAGTCCCTGCCTGTGGTACTCAGGGCGGCACCTGCAGGAGGCCCGCCTCCCAGCCTCTGTGGACGCCTGGCTGTGTTCGTCTCTGACCAACCCTCAAGAAGAAAACCCTTATAAAGGAGAAGAGTTACTACTTACAACTCCAACCTAAATGATTTGTATTATATTACTTAAATATGTATTCACACATCAAACTACAAATGAGTTTTCTCACATTAAGACTTTCATGTAGAATCCAACATGTCTACACGTTAAGCTGTAAGCCGATAAAATTCAAGCCCAAGAGTTTAATTTAAAGTGACGACGTTTCGGGGGAACTGAACACGTACGCTGAGCACGCGGTGCTGATGCCACGGGCTCGACTGTGGAGCGTGGCGTGTTGTGTCCAGAGATGACTGAACCCCCTTTTCTCTAACAAGTAGCGCAACCCTCAGAAATGCGGCGCCTACGTGCGGCTGCTGACCTATGCGCGATTCCGAACATCATTAGGGTTTAGTCCACCTCTGTCCTGTCACCTGCAGGTGACAGGGAAGATACTGGGTTGTCGGGGAAGTCGTGGCACATTTTTTCATAGAAAAACACATCATACCTTTTCGACAACCTCATAATAATACTTACTATTAGGACCCTGAGTGAGCCGTGGTCACAAATGACGTCTCAGAGTACCCGGCAGGGTCTTGCTTAATGCCCTTTCGGACACTTGAGTCAATGAATTTCGACTACCACAGAACTGAAAATACACAATGTTAAAACACACTTGATCCCTCTTACTTTCAAACACTGAAGAATTGGAGACAATTTGAGAAGTGTTCCCTGAAGAAACGGACGTGTCGCATGCACCTGCGTCTGAGAGACAGACACAGAGAGCGGGAGAGGTACCAGCCACGTCTCTGGGGAGCAGCCGAGGAAGACGCGAAGCTGCTCGGAGACTGTCCCAAACAGACCTGGGGCCACTGGATACCGAAAGGCGTTTGTGCAGAGGCAGTGAGAGAGGCCGAGAGGAGTCACTCCCCACCGGCAGCAGGAGGCCCACTGTAACTCCTCTGTAGCGAGCGTTTTATTTTCTTCCAGGGCAGTGGACAAATACCTGCTTGGCACTTTCTCTTCGTCCACACGGTGGGTCAGGCATTCACTCACAGCCCAGCTCAGGCTGTTTTCAGATGGATTTTCTGGGCCAAGGAGATTAAAGATTATTGGAATGGAAAATTCAGCAAATTGAGGTTTGACTCCATGTCAAAAAGACCACTGTCCCAAACCCGCCTCATCCCAGAGACAGTCAGAGCTCCGCGGGCTCCAGGCTGCCCTGCCACCCTGTTTCTGTGAGCTGCACAAACGTGTGACGATCGGTCACGCTAACATCCGGCGGAGACACGAGAGCCTGCCACGTGCTGCCCACCTCCACGGTCATGTGACAGCCATCTTAGTTGGAGTGTGAGATCCCACACGTTCTCACTCAGCTCCCACAGTGCGTTCTGGGTTTCGTTTTGATTTTTGAGGCAGGGCCTTGCTCCGTGGCCGTGGCCGAACGTGGACTCAAAATCCTGCTGCCTCAGCATGCGTAGCTGGAGTCCCAGGGGTGCGCGACGGGACCCACCCGGACGCCGTTTCCTCGCAGCTGCTCTCTGCAAGGTGCCCTGCCGGGAGCACCGTGCACTCTCGGGGGACACGCACCATCAGCTGCTGCTCAGCTTGCCGTCTCTCCTAGTCCTGGTAGAAACCGCGTCGGTTCCCTGCACTGACACTAAGAACGCCATTCCTGGAGCCGAACAAACACACACTTCGACACGGGGGGTTAACAGTGCGCCTGAAAACACAGTCTCGAAAGGAGGCCTGCCCATGCTCTCGCGCCCTCGGAACCATGAGAAGATGCCCGTTCCTGGCTGGAAAAGGAGCGTGTTCGCGCACAGGCAGACGAAGACAAGACTTAACCAGTCAGAGGGGGACCTTGTGCCCCTCAAGTCTTCCCCCTACCGTCTCCATTCTGCACGATCGTCTCCAAGAAAAGCTGCTTTGTCTTTACTGTGCCTTTAATATACACTCACGGATTAGTGTCTCAAGATCTAATTAAGGTAAACAAGTCTCTCAGAGGTGAAGACATATCAAATTATGATTTGATGTATCAAAGAAATGTATTCTTGTGGGGCAGTCTAGTTTTAACTCAGCAATATGAGAGACATTTGTTTCTTTAAGCTCACTTTCAAGTAAAAATCAAACGCTTCTGATGAAATACCATGCATCAGTTTAAGTTCTTATCAGAATTTGCAAGTGCATCTGTCCGCTTACTTTGTCTCTGAGAAATATTTAATGGAGACTTTCACTGCTAAACAACTTTCACTGGGACCAGTATAATGATGCTGTCCTTGACTAAGATCACCCCTTGGAAGTTACGAGAGAAGCCTGACGCTAACTCCCAGGGCCTACAGATCTGCAGCCCAGCTGTACCAGCTGATGGGTCCCCCCCGCCCCGCCCGGTTAGCCAGCATCGCACTGACTTCGAAATACCAAGTCCTTGAAGGACAACTCAGACACGATGTTTCAAACCCCATCTTCAATTGCCATTAAAAAGTGTTGAATCCTAAAAGGATTTGATAAAATTCTTTAAAATTAATCCATTCTTAAAGCTGTCAATAGAAGTACTTACAAGCAGTCTGAAAGACCGAAGCGGAGGACTCTCAGAAGCCTGGGTATCACAGGACTGGAACGCTAATGGCACACGCAAGACAAAGGTCCCAGGATTTTAAGAACAGGGGGAGCCTGAAAAGCCACTCTGCCTCCTTCTCCATTTTCAACCCATCAGAAGGGCCTTCGGGAAAGGTCAGTCGGACCCGGGTGCTGCTCTAGGAGCAGAGAGAAGGGGTGGGCGGTTTCCATGGTCATGCGACAAGGTGGGGGCCTGGTCACAGAAACGGGCCAGACCTCCCTGCTCCCAGGCCGAGCCTCGTGTCCACGCGATGCCCCGTGAACGCCGACACACTGTCCCTTCCTGACTCCACTTGTCAGTCTCCACACCAGCCGTCCTCGCTTCGTTCTCGCCCTGACTGGGAACGAGCATCACCCAGGAGCTGTGACAACTCCGAGGCCCGAGCCATGACCCGGGTACACCGGATCGCACTGTCTGGAGCTGGCCTCAGGCTGAGGGTCCCTAGCTCGCCAGGCGAGGCGGAAGTGCAGCTGAGCTGGAGCACCGCCATCCCACCGCTAGCTTCTGGTCACGAGCGGGAGACAGACAGGTCGACCTCGTGCTCGGCCCTGGCACGTGCTCATCACGACCACCCCTCCTGAGAACGGCTGCCCTCGCCCGCTAAGTGTGTACGAATCTAACCCAGACGCCTGGCCGCCTTGCCCTCGCCCTCGCCACGTGGGACACCTCCAGGCGTGTCCAGGGCTGGAGGGCCTGCGCCGTGAGGCGTACCCCAGTGCGAGGGAGGGCCACACGCCATGGCCATACACGACACGTGAGAGGATCCTTGACTGTCCATGCCCAACGGAAACGAGGTGGGAGGCAGCTGGAAGCAGGTGGTGACGAGGGAGGGAGGTCCATGGACAGCCCCAGCGACAGAGCAGAGCAGAGCAGAGGGGCGGTCCCACGCGAGGGGTTGGGTCTGACAAGCCAGCCTGGTGGTTCCAGGAAGCTCCCAGCTGGGCGCGTCGCCACAGAGGAGCAGTGCGGCCCATGGAAACCAGCTTCCGCCATCGAGCCCATGGTTCTGGGCTGGGTCCTACAAAGAAGGCGCCCTCACAGAGGTGTCCTTGCTGAGGCTGGCCCTGGGCAGACGGCGGGGCTAGGACAGACTGTGGTCAGGCGGGCTCTCGGTCCTCAGTGTGCTCAGACTTACCGGTGAGACTGCTGGGTCCCACCCAGTCTCCTGACGCAGGACGGCCGGGGCCAGGACCTGGTCCTACGAGCTCCCGGTGAGGCTGACACCACAGAGGACCACGCCCTAGCCCGCGTCAGGCTACCCTGATCTGGATGACCACGCTGCGGCCACGTAAGAGCATGGCCTCGGTCTCAGGAAACGGTCCCAGCAGTATTAAGCGAGGGGGTGCCGTGTCTGCTACTGACTTTCGCACGGTTCAGGAGCGAGAGAAATGACGCACATGGGCAAACATGACAACGGGACCTGGATGGAGGGCGTACGGGAGTCCGCCGTGTTACCCTGAGTGCACTTGCAGGAGAAAGTGAGAAAGCACGCCCCCCAACAGGAATGGTCACGCCACACCCCTCTTCACTTCCCCCTTCTGAGATCTGGGCGCGCACAGACACTGGCATGCTGCCCATCACCGGGTCCATGTGGGACCCAGCCACCTGAACCATGCCACTGGCTGGCCCGAGATGACTGTTTTTAGTTAATACAGGAAAAGGAATAAAGCATGTCATCTAGACTAGCCTAAAATAGTAACCACAACCAAACGTGGTGACTTACGTTCACCTTAATTATAACTGAGATTTAACGTCCGGCCTTCAGTCAGAAGAGCTGCACTTTGAGCGCTGCGGTAGCCAGGACGGACTGGCACAACAGGTCCTTCCCAACAGAGGGGCACTGCGATCTGCAGCACAATACCCCAGGTCTCTGAAAGTGTAATGTGCCCAGCGCAGCAGCAGAGGGCGCAGCGGCAGACCGAGCAGCAGGACGGCTAAGGAAAGGACGCAGTTCCAGCAGCGGACCACAGGGCGGCGACACGTGCAAGTATCTGTGGTTCTCAGATTCGAGCCGTCGGTGCCGGTGCCGGTGCCGGGGCAGCTGTGCGGTGTCACCACTCTGCATGCCTCCCCGTCTCACCAGTCTTACCAGTCCATCGGATAAAGCGAACATCCCCGTAACCTGCCTTTCCTGTTTCTTCCCCCCACTTTCCTCAGCGTGGAGCAAGGGTAAGATCCGGGCGGGAAGACACCCAGTAAGAAAGGCTGAGCTGCCGGGCCGGCCTGAAGGGCAATGGCCAAGATTTGGACTATTTCAAACTCATTCAGATTTTAAGTTCCTTTCTTTCTTCTGTGTGTGAGAGAGAGAGACAGAGACAGAGAGACAGCCACCCTCACACCTCTGCGGGCAGCTTCGTGCCCACGGCTCGGGCAGACGCACCGCCATCCCTGGGAGAGCAGAGGAAGATGAGCCGCAGAACTGGATCCCAGAACCTGGGAGCCACGACTCGCTGTCCCGGCCTCGGGAGAGCATTTGCGTGTGCAGGGAGCTCCGGCACCACCCCAGGAAAAAATGAACAACACCGCTGCAGACATTTCTCCTTAAAATACATTCACTGAGGCCAGGCCGTGCATGGTGGTTAAGGCAGCTGGATCCCACATGGCTGGCTGCCTAGTTCAAGTCCTGGACCGGGTAGCATGTGAGCGTGAATGCCCCAAGTCCCGAAAGCAGAAGGGGAGGAGAAGGGGAGGAGAAGCGAGCCCATGTGGGAAGTACCCCACCTCCCAGAGGGGTATTTCTCATTTACCTTCTCTCTCCGGGGAACACACATGTATACACACACGCACACACACGAGCATATACATATTCTCGCATTTATGTTTATGTGCACTTGAGTTTGCCAAAGGGAAACCATTCACTAGAACGGAGGTCTGCTTCCTGTCGCCTGTCTGTCCTGTCCCGTTTACTTCTGCTGAGATCTGTGGGACTCCTTCTCTCCGGCACTCCTGCTCTGTCTTTGCTGTCCCTGCGGTTGCTCGTGCTCCCCGAGGTACTTCAGTTCTTGAAGGGCTGGTCTGGCGTTGTAAATTCTTTCAGGTTTTGTTTATCTGGGAGTGTTTTTCTTTACTTCTCACTTGAAGGATAATCTTGCCAGGTGTAGCATTCTTGGTCGAAACCGTTTCCTTCAAGTGTTTTGAACACGTCTTCCCGTTCTTTTCTTGCCTGCCTTGTTTCGGTTGAGGGGGCTGATGGTGCCTAACAGGACAGCCTTTGTAAGCGACTTGGCTTTCCTCTTGCCATTTTTAGAATCTTGTCTTTGTGATTTTTACAATTCTGGCTGATGGGAAAATTCATTTGGTATGCTGCAATTATACACAGGGATTGAATATAAACAATTTTTTAATTAAAAAAAAGAAATGAGGGAACCAGCAGTTAGCGTAATGGCTATGTCGCTGGACTCCCACGTAGTCGACTGCGGTTCGCGTCCCAGACCCGGTGGCTTAAAACTCACGCCGGGCGCGTGTGCGTGTGTGCCCAAGCTCCTGAGAGGAGAATGGAGGAGAAGGGATTGCAGCGTGACCATCCCCCCTGGGGGGTGATTTCTCGCTTTCTGTCTCTATGTCTCTCTCTGTCTGTCTGGCGAGCGCACGCGCCCTACAGTGAAAATCTCTCCAAAAAAAAAAAAAAAAGAAAGAAAGAAAGAAAGAAAGAAATGATATTTGTCGGGGACAGCAGGTGGGGTGGTGGTTAAGGTGCTAAACTCCCCCATGGTGGACCGTGGTTTGAGTCCCAGACCTGGTGGCTTGAAACTCACGCTGGGCACATGTGCATGCATCCCAAAATCCTGAGAGGAGAATGGAGAAGGGACTGAGGCATGACCACCATCCCCCAGGGGGTGATTTCTTGCTTTCTATCTCTCTGTCTCTCTCTGTCCCTCCAAAAAAGAAAGAAAGAAAGAAAGAAAGAAAGAGAGAAAGAGAGAAAGAGAGAAAGAGAGAAAGAGAGAAAGAGAGAAAGAGAGAAAGAGAGAAAGAGAGAAAGAGAGGAAGAGAGAAAGAGAGGAAGGAAGAGAGGAAGGAAGAGAGGAAGGAAGGAAGGAAGGAAGGAGGGAAGGAGGGAAGGAAGGGGAAGGAGGGAGCGAACGAAGGAGACATATCAGTTTTCTAGGGATGACCACTCTCGATTTGCAGTACACATAATTCCAGGTCTTTACAGTTCAACCTACGCTTTGATAACTGAACTTTGTAGATATTTCTTCACGTAAAGCTTGCTTTTCCAATGCGACCGGCTTTCATTGAGAGAGAAGAGTCTCACCTCACAGTACTCGGTGACGATGCAGAAACTGTCTTGCTCCACAAAGCTCGTGTGGAACTTGACGATGGCTGGGTGGTCGAGCCTGGAGAGGAGCTGGGCTTCCATGTTGGCCTGCACCGTCTCGTTGGGATTTAGTGCTCCAATGGGAATTTCCTTCAGTACCTTCCTGCAACAAAACATTTAAAAATGCATTTAAAACTAAAACAGACCAACCAACGGACAAACATCACCCACACATTTAACACACACGAGCAAGGGGTGCAGAGCCCCCAGTTACTGCCGGACTGGGACCATCGCATAGGCCGCTGTCGCCTGGGCTCGAAGCCTGCCTCCCTCTCCTGGTCAGGGACCTGGCTTCCCAAGCCCTCTGACCTCCAGCCCGTGCACCCCAGCTCCAGAGAGGACAGACATGGAGCTGATCGTAAGCGACTCTGCGGGGGTGGCCTCCCTGTGTCTCCAGGTGTTCGGGTCCACTCGGTCCCTCGCACTGTCTGCTCCAGGATCTGGGTGTCCCACTCTCCGCATCCGCTTCCCATCCTCGCCCTACTGTGTGTTTACATTATTTACATATAAAATCTCTTCTCTAGATGCGGACTCAAACCTGCCATGTGTCTCTCTGTATTTCTCTCATCCTCTCTGCCTGTCTATCTCTTTCACTCTCTGCCTCTTTCTATGTCTCTCTGTATAAATGTACACACATGTGCGCGTGCACACACACACACACACACACACTCTCTGCCTCTTTCTATGTCTCTCTGTATAAATGTACACACACGTGTGCACACACACACGTGTGCACACACACACACTCTCTCTGCCTCTTTCTATGTCTCTCTGTATAAATGTACACACACATGTGCACACACACACATGTGCACACACACACACACACTCTGCCTCTTTCTATGTCTCTCTGTATAAATGTACACACACGTGTGCACACACACACACACACACTCTGCCTCTTTCTATGTCTCTCTGTATAAATGTACACACACATGTGCACACACACACATGTGCACACACACACACACACTCTGCCTCTTTCTATGTCTCTCTGTTTGTATAAATGTACACACGCGTGCACACACACACACACACACTCTCTGCCTCTTTCTATGTCTCTCTGTATAAATGTACACACGTGTGCACACATACACACACACACACACACACTCTCTGCCTCTTGCTTATAACATTTTCAAAATCTATCAACTTAATGTCAGTAGGATGACTAGTTTCTTTCTTAAGCTATTCTTGGCATATCATAACTCATGCTACCAATATTTAGAAAAAAATTTAAACATTTACAGAGATATTTAAGATCTCTAGCATGCACAAATGGAAGAAGAGCTCATTAAGTCTCCAAATCAGTAATTTAAAAACTACGGTAATTCGGCGAGGACTGGACCAAAACATTCTCTCTTCCATCTAAGAAAAAGCAGCCTGATGAGCAGCCCGAGAGCAGCACGCTATACGCAGACTGCCGGGAAAGCACTTCAGACCACGGTTCGGCGTGGAGACAGACTGCTGACTATGGTGAGTGTGGCTGTTCATTCGGGCAGGTCCTACAGGGCCTGTACTAGAAAACGCCTTGCAAAATGTTCTCTAACACTTACCCCCATGCATATTAATGACAAATGTATTTATAATAGGAAATCTGCTAATTAGAGGTCCTTTAACCATAAATCGGCTATCATTCTCTGCCCTTTCTAACAGGTGCCGAGTGCTGCCCTTGTCGTAAAGAACACCAGTGGCTGACAGGCGCTCTCTGGCTGCCCGTGACCTCCTGTCCTCCTACCACGAGTTCGACGTGTGCTCGCCCAAGTCATCATGGTCACTCGCTAGCCAGTTTACGCCAGCTGTGCTCAATGCCTTACGTTTATGACTTAATACGACACAAACTGGGCCAGAGGCAGGTGGTTAGGGCAGCTGGATTCCACTTGGTCATTCCACTGTTCGAGTCCCCAACCAGGTGGCTTACAAAACATGCTGGACACACATGTGTGGGTGCCCAAAAACCCCCAGAGGAGAATAGAGGAAAAGGCATTGCAGCATGGCTATCCCCCTGGAAGGTGCTCTCTCACTTTCCCTCTATCTCTCTCTCCAGCGAGCATACATGCCCTATAGCAAATTTTAGAAATGTATGTTTGACATAAATGAATTGTGAGTACATGTGTTATAATTGCTAGGAAAACTAAGTCAAATGTGACCAAAACACTTGATAAGGACAAGTAGCAAATAGAGAGAGAGAAAGGAGTTGCTCTCAATAATAAGACAGCCTAAGCCTCTAGCTGGAGAAGTACACGGGGCAGCAGGTGGTGTGGTGGTCAGAGTGCTGGACTCCCACAGGGCCCACTGAGTCCTGACCCAGCAGCTCGAAAACTGTGCCAGGTGCATGGGCGTGCCCGAAGTCCCAGGAGAATGGGGGGGAAGGTCTCTGCCATGGCCACCCCACCCCGGGAGGTGATTTCTCACTTCCCCCCATTGTCTCTCTCTCTCTAGCAAGTGCGATCACCCAAACACCTTCAAAAGAAAAAAAGAAAATAAAGGTGAAATATCTAATATTTAGAATCCAGATTACTAAATTTCCAGTCAGAGTTCGGCGGCCAGCCCTCTGAGAGCACTGCTCTAAGCCTGGTCTCTGCACAAGGACAGGGACAGGAGGAGACAGGGAGAGGCCCCTCCTGCTCCCGCCTCAGCCCCAAACACGTGTTCCGGTGTTCGTGGAAAGCAACGAGCCGCCACGATCCTCTGGGACGATGGAAGAACACAGGGTTAAGCTGACGGCTGTGTGCACGTACAACATAAAGCAGAGTCGGCAGGGCCCAAATTAGCCTTTTCTGAGACGGTGTTGTGATCGGCAGATCAGAGCGAAGCAATTCATCGTAACACACGGTGAGTTCAGCCCATCTGACGAAACCTTGTCAATAGGTATCAAAGACAAGGGTCTGTGGCAGCCCCTACCACGGGAGCCGTGCCGGCCTCGTGTGGACACCGGTGAGCGGGTCTCGGGCCATTTTTCGGGGCATAGCTCTTGTAATGCCATCGGGGTCTGTCCCTGACATGTCTTCACCAACGTTTTACCGATGGCCTGTGTAAAGACCTAAGAGGACATTGATGCCAAGTCCACAGATGACACAGGCCAGGCAGGGTGACCAAGACTCAGGAGAGGGACACACTGATACCAAGTCCACAGGTGACACAGGCCAGGCAGGGTGACCAAGACACAGGAGAGAGGGACACACTGATGCCAAGTCCGCAGATGACGCAGGCCAGGCAGCGTGACCAAGACACAGGAGAGTCGACCTCTGAAAAGGACGGGGGGAGCTGAAACGCGAAGGGGAACTCGCCAAAACGGAATTTGCGAGTCTGGACCTCATGTCGCACAGTTGTCAGGAAAATCGAACCGTCCCGTCTAAGGTGAGTGCTGCCTGGCTTAGGAGCAAAGAGCTCATCAGTAAAAACTCTGAAGAGGTGCGTGGGGAGAATTCAACCTGCTCTCTCCTCCCCAAAACCCAATGGAGACAGCGAGGAGGAGAGCTCCAGGCGGTCGGAGCTGCCGTGAGCGGAGACCGTCCTGCAGCGATACCCTGGGTCCCAGCAGGACCTGTGTCCATCTCCAGGCGAATATTGTCACCAAAGCTGGCTCAGGAACGAAGATGCTCGGGGCGGGTCTTACGATCAGGTTATCCGAGGAATGGTCGGAGAGACGAGGGAGGTTCAGCGTGAGCGTATGTAGAACAGCGGCTTGGGGGCCTGTGCTGGAAACGTTCGGAGGACCGGTTGCTGAGCGAAGCCAGCCAGGACAGGAAGGAAAGAGCCGATGCATCCTGTGTATACCGACTACCCGCACTTCATGACAGGGATCGAAATACTACAGTGGAAACAGGCGTGGAGGCTGGGGACAGTGTGGGCCGGGCGGGAGAAGGGAAGGGTACGCAGGAGGACAGGAAGAGGCAGGAGGCTGGTGGACACAGACAGGCCGACTACCCGCGGATGACGACGTGTACAGTGCTCCCCGCTGGGCTGGTCCGAAGGATCTCACGTTGGGTGAAGTCTCTTTACAAGCGAAATGACATACAGTGATTGGATGTTTTAAAAAATGAGAATAATCTGGAAAAAATGATGAGAAGCTACCTGCTGCTGATGCGAATAGCAACGTCTCTGTCTTGACTGATACGCCCCCACATGGGACCCTGACGACCCAGCGAGGCACCTGTGATCCTGGTGCCTCAGGGAGGGTCCGCCTGGGACAGTGATCACCTGCCCCCAGATCTGCGTGTTCCTCGTGTCCCCTCAGAAGACAAGGTGACAGGCGAACACTGTCGTCACCCTCGCTTTACTG
This sequence comes from Tupaia belangeri chinensis, assembly GCF_000334495.1. Lineage (NCBI taxonomy): Eukaryota > Metazoa > Chordata > Mammalia > Scandentia > Tupaiidae > Tupaia > Tupaia belangeri. The sequence continues at coordinate 978,409 of NW_006160119.1, forward strand.
CAAAGCTATTTCAGAAAGCAAAGCATTTCCTGCCACGGGGCCACGAGGCCTCAGTAACATTTCCGGGAGTGCATCTCAAAATTCTCCAGAAAATATCGCCAATAGCAAAGAAGGGTGGAACTGCCAAAAGTAGGACATGTCTTAGAAATCTTGTGTTTCATGTGAAAAATTCATGCAAGAAATAATGACATGTACATGAAATGAAAAACGTTAACCGAAAAGCACATCGACAGGAAGCCACGAAGTTCACTTTACCACGGCCGTACCCGGACATCACGCAGCTGCCTCATCTCCCCGTGGTGACACCGACACGCAAGGCCACAGCGGTGTTCTGGCTCGTGAGAAGAGCACGGGCCGGAAGCATGTACCACGCTGGCTTTTACCAGAGGGAAAACTGGGATTGCAGGCCGCCGAGCTGCCACTGCCTGCACTCAGCAGCCAGGATGCGGGGGAGGCCGGAGGAGGCCGGAGGAGGCTGGCAGCCTTGCCTTCCGAGGACCAGGACAAGAACTTGAGAGGAAGGGACAATGGGGAGCGGAGACTTGAACAAGACTTGTCCTTGTCTTTTTCGATCCATGTAAATGTATAACCTATTAAAAATTATATTAAAAATTCAAAAGTCATACAGAATTTTTATTTTATGACATATTCACTCAGGGAGCCAGCACAGTGCAGGCAGGAGACTGGGCTCGTCATGGGGAACACTTCTCGGCCCGGCGAGGAGGCAGGCCGGAACGCGCAGGCCTGGTCTCACCAGCCACATGCTGGGACCCCGGAACCAGCACCCGGGGCAGGCGAGGGCGGGAAGGTCCGGCATGGAGAGACTGTCTCAGGGAAACAGTTCGGTCCTGTCGCCCACGGGCAGGCATTTTTGTAGACGGGGCAACGGTAACCTCAGTGTCCCAGAACTTGAAATTAGTAGTCACGTACACCTGGAAGTGGCCAGAGAGGAAACTCCACAACGCTGAAATGGTGACCCAGCATGGGTGATGCCACGGCCTCAGGGCCCTGCCTCCACATGGGGCAGAAGGCTTCCAACTTTACATCCTGATACTACCGGGATTTAAAACTATTTCTGACACATTTTACAAAGCTTGTGATTACTGAATTCATCAGCCTGGCTTAAATATCCTAGCACAGTTCCTGGTCTGCATTCACAGTGCTTTTGCTAAAATGCTTCCTGTGTCTGAGAACACACATGGCACTCCTGCACATGAAGGAGACGGCCCAGCAAACAAAGCACTCTGAGGGAGCGGGCAGAGAGCACGACCAGTCTCTGCAGCTGTGTCTCATCCTGAAAGGACATTCTAGGGCGAGTTTAACGCGCCAACAGTGCCAATGTCTCCTGCACCCTCTCACACTGCGGTTTTCTCTCGGTCTAAGAGGCTAGAATGACAAGGACAGACAGCATGAGTGGACGAACCACTGCCGCAGGAGCGGCGGGGGGCCGGGGTCCCTGCCCCCC
>NW_006160119.1:979990-987862 GCF_000334495.1 Tupaia belangeri chinensis
CGGGGCCCGTTGTCACTGCTCTCACCCACCGGCCCCGTCTCAGAAGGCCGCTCTCCCGGGAACCCCTTCAGAAAAGCAGGCAGTGGACTGCAAGGCCTGCCACCCACCGCGGTCTCCTGATGAGCTTCTGGATATTCATAAGTGCAGAATGACTCCACCTTTAGGTTTTATTTCAGTTGTGATAATGAAGGCTGAATAGTGGATCGCTGGGTAATAAATTATTCAGGTAGGCACGCAGTTTCCAAGGAGTCCCGGAGAGTCTGGTGAATGGCATAAGAGCCAGAGGCGGGTGCGTGGGGCACCCCACAGTAAGCCCAAGCCGCAGAGGTAGGCAATCATGCCCCTCAGCGTGGGCTCTGCAGGGAGGGCCGCGTGAACCTCCGCTGAGTGTTCTGAAGCAGCAGTCCCCAGAGGGTGCTCTGAGTACCCGTCCAGGCGTGCCGTGAATTCTGAGCCCTGAGCCTCTGCCAGTCCAGAACATCTGTCATCAGTGAGCGTGACCGCCGCTGAAACTCGTGCTGAGCAGAAAACAGACACCCAGAGTGCACACGGACACACGCGCGGGGTTTTCACAACAGTGCAGGGCTAGGGAAGAGTGCTAGGACGAGCTCTGCCTCAGTTTTCCAGACATTCTCAATACAGTGCGCCTTCTAAGTTTGATACTCAATTTCTTTAAATGCAGTAAGGCTTACTTAAATCACACCGGGTCTGTCGGAGCACATCCCTACCAGTACCCAGATGTTTCAGTTCCCCAGAGATGTTAACCTGTCTTGCAAATTGTATCTGTCATTGATTCTCACTTCTAAAACAATTCTAAAGATAGCAGTAATAGATACCAGAGCCCGACAATTGAAACGGCAACACGGATTAAAAGCAGCTGGCCATGAAACAGCAGATCCAATGTGAGTACTCGCCGGAGAGACAGAGAGACCGAAAGCGAGAAACCGTCCTCCAGGCCGGATGGCCATGCCGCAGTCCCTTCTCCTCCATTCTCCTCCCTGGATTTTGGGCACGCGCACATGCCAGTATGAGTTCTAGGTCACCCACGGCCAACGACGTGGGAGTCCGTCTGCTGTCCCATGACTGGACGCTGACACTCGTCGGCCATTAGGAACTCTGGGGTTGGCTGCTGCGGCTCCTCTGGACCCGACTAAAAACCAGTTCAGCCTTTGCTATGATACATCTCACCAAAAAAAAATAAATAATAAAATAAAATAAACAAACAAGAACAAAGCAAACCCTGAACCGGGCTATACCTACAGTTTTGCTTTACAGGATGAATGTGTATTTTGCACTCACTTTGCTTCACTGATTAGACAAATGACACAGAGTAACATGTGAAAGACCGGCTTCCCGCCTGCACCCTGCACGTGTAAACTGCGGGGTAATGAGGGTTGCCAACAGGAAGTGCCCCGTTCCCAGGTAGGCCTGCAAACCAACCCTGCAGGGGGCTGAGGTGCTCCCGTCCCGCACATCTACATGAAGGGGGCTTTTCTCATTTCCTGGGAGGAGTACTCAGTGTTGGCAAAGCCTTAGCTTCTCTGCTCAGGAATCCACCGAAACAATCCACTGGGAGCACAGAGGGGGGCACCTCAGGACCGGCAGCCAGTACGAACCCCAGGGAGGCCCAGGTGTGCTGCAGGGACCTGAGCTCACGCTGGCTCTCACTGCCCACCCGGCGCAGGTGCAGGGCTGTGCCTACACCGCTCTGCTTCCTTTCAAACAATCGTAAGAAAAAGATCTTTTAATTCCTTTAAAAGGATTTTTGAGTTTTGTCTTCTTCCTAAATGCCCCATGGTGATTCAGTCTTCAAATCTGGGTTTTTTGGCCTCCTGCCTAAGCCAAAAAGGAGCCAAGGGTTCCCCTGCACCCTGCTCACCCTGAAATACTTATTAGTCACCTCGCATCTGCAGATCCAGAAAACACACACGGCTTCCTTCACAGTAACCCTGCGGTACAGTGGGCTCGGGAAAACACTCCCTCCGTGTCAGCTCGTCCCTGAGATGAGCCCTGCTGGGTGTCCTGTACCTCCTCTCCCCTTCCTCGTCCCCTGCGCCCTAAATGCTATGGTGAGCAGAGCTCAGAGGCCCGACCTCAGCACAGGCCAAGTCCAGAGAGGACCACGCTCAGATTTACCCCTCCTCGCATCACCGAGCAGACCCCCGGGACCTGGACTATTTTAAAAGAGAATTTAATGTACTTTCATTTTATAATTTCTCTTGAAAAGTAAGATTGAAGATTTTTAAAAAATGATCACTACAATGAAAAACTGAAGAAAACTGTGTTTTGGGGTCTGACGGGGAAAATGGAAAGAAATCATTAGTTTCCTCTAAATTGCTTTCATAACTCTCCACTGTACAAACCACAGAATCCTATTAACTCAGCCCACTCAGTAACCCATGGTCCCTTCACAGACACCCACTGGAGAGAGCTCCTGGTCATAAAATAGAAAGAATAGCTTTAATAAGAATACACAGAACAGGCTCAAAGCTAGACTCATTAAATCTGCTGATAACTTGTTTAGAGAACTCAACACTGAAAATAAGGGTATGTTAAAATGATGAAATCAATCAGACAAGAGAAATCCATAAATAGGCGTTGGTGGGAACGATACATAAACACCAGCTTTGCTGTCACAGCCTGAGTTAGCAGTTCACCACTCACACGGTGAAGTCTGCGTTCCAGTATGAACGATTACTCATGTGTAGTTATTTCTGACGCTGTCGGGCTACTGTAATCAACTCAGTAACCCTCTAAGAAGAAATAATGTGCTTTTTTATAAACGTTTCTCAGTCCACTCCTTACCATATGAAAAAGTGTCTCCATTTCTCAGCGTGTCAGAAATACGCCTGAAAATGGAGGAAGTCCTGGCTTCTAATTACATCTGAACCTGTCGGTAAGTGTGGCCATAATTCATAAATGACCCCAAAATGCTTCGGCTGAATGACAGAGAACGCCTGTCACGTCCCATGTGACAGAAGCTCGATTCTTTACGAGTTTTTCAGAGTCATGTGACTGACAGAAAGGACATGCTGAAACAGGGTCAGTCAGACCTCTGAGGGGCACCCTCTGGCCGTCCCTCTCGCTGTCTCCATCTCTCTCTCTGAGGGGCACCCTCTGGCCGTCCCTCTCACTGTCTCCATCTCTCTCTCTCTGGTTAGCACACACACCCTAATGCAAAAATCTCTTAAAAAAAAAAAAAAGATTGGGCAGCAGGTGCTGCTAGCCATGACTCCCTCATGGCTAAATGTGGTTTGAGTCCTGCATCCAGCGGCTTGAAAATCATGCTGGGCACATGTGTGTGCATGCCCAAAATTCTGAAAGGAGAATAGAAGAGAAGGGATTGCGGTGTGCCATTTCCCCAGGGGGTGGTTTCTCACTTTCTCTCTGTCTCTGTCTCTCTCGCTATCTCCGGCAATGCACGTGCCCTGTGGTAAAAACCAAAAAAATTTTAAAAAATTAAAAAAAGATTGAGTAAATGTCCCGACCCTCAGGACAGTCCAGGTTTCCTCCTGAGGGAAGGAGTGAGAGACAGGACAAGCGGCGCAATGTCACAACACGGAGATGACACATTGTTACAACTCTTCAGGGTCATCAGTGTCCTCTGTCATCCGGAGACAATGCAGTGTCACAGCTCTTCAGGGTAGTGCGGAGACTGTGGGCCAGGGATCGTGGCTATATACATGTTGGTGGGCGGTGATTGGTTGTTAAAAGGTGGGTTAAGATTGGTTGCTTTTGTGGACCAATCATGAGGTGCCAGATATGCAAATCTGAGGGATTCTAGTGGCCAATCAGAGTATGGTTTTGAAGGGGAGCCAATCATGGCATCTGGCATTGTGTAATTCTTTGCTCTCTGAGCCTAAGATGGCAATAGTAAGAGACTCATGAAAAATGGCCTCTGCAGACTCGCTGGTGCGCAGCCTCCCACAGGTAAATGTCAAAGGACACAGAGAGGGGGAGTTGGCAGGACTCAAGCTTGCTTCCCGCTCCTGCATGCACACCGTCACGGTCTGTGTGGGGAGGTGTGCCCCAAGGACTACTGCGGGTGTGCGTCAGGCTATGCAGCAGGCGGGGACGTGGGGCCATCCGGGGCACGTGACAGCAGGGAAAATTTGCTCTGGAAAGAGAAGGTGTCTCCACGTCTACCCGGTTTAGGCCGAGGCCAAGGTGAGGACTCACAGTTGAGGAGGCAACGTTTGGCTATTTGCAGGGACAGAACCAGGAGAGAAATAGTGAAGCTCTTAGATAACAATCCAACTTGGTAAGATGTCAACCACATTACGTGGAAAGGGAGCTGGCAGCAGCCGCTTGGACAGCCAGGCAACGCCGTGGTGCGCCGCACAGTTGTCCTACAGATGTTAATTCTAGATTCGACGCTCCTGAGGGCCAGGCTTTGTCTCCTACCCCTCCTGTCTCCTCCCTGGGGCTGAGTATAAAATAAGGTTTAATATTTAAATTGTACTAAATACTTGATGAAACAGACTGCAGCAGAAAATTAACCCTGCATAACGAGAGCACTGTATCTTAACTATTAGAAATTGAAAACTCACTTTAACCCGCGTTCTACGCTGATGCAGGTTAAACCCCCTGCAGCTGTGCCATGATTAATTAAACGTCACTTCAGCACCTCTTCCCTGTCGAGTCACAGGCACTAAGGGCCAATGGCACGTCTCTGCTCGTCAAAATCTTTTGGGTTTCTGGGGCGGCAGGTGGCGTGGTGGTTAAGAGTGCTGGACTCCCACAGGGTGGAGCGCAGTGCGAGTCCCAAACTTGGCGGCTTTCTCTCTCTCTGCCCCTCTCTGGTCCAATTAAATAATAAATAGAGTTAATTAAAATAATTATTTTTTAAAAGTTTCTGCTTAAAAAATCTTTTCAGCTTTCAAAAACAGAAAGAAAAAGAGAGAGAAAAGGAGACAAGAAAGGGAGGGGAGGACACGGACAGCTTCAGGAAAACACGGAACGTGGGCGGGCAGCCTTCCCCGGGACAGGACTGAGCACCTCACGTCCAGCAGACCGGGATGCTACACGGGTAACATACGGTCCTCCCCAGTGTTGCTCGATAAAGCTCATGAGGCACACACGACCACGGGGAAATCTTACCTCATCCACTGCTCTTCTTAACAGTCTGATTTTATTCCACTGTGAAAACTAAAAAAAAAAAGCTCTCTCCAAACATGCGTTCATCAAGTGTAAGGCCCGTGGCTGTTGTTCGTACCCCGCAGCTAATCCCGAAAGTGGAGAAAACCTAAAGGAACTTGGCATTTACAGCGGCCCCAAGTTCGCTGTACCTGTGACACGTCGGCGGTACAGTGGTGCCCCCATGTGGTGGAACAGAAAACTGCAATTCTCTGGCCGAAGTATTGGAAGCATCATGTACTTAATGCAGTTTGATTTGGTCAAGTTCTTTGATTAAATCTAGAAGTATACAGGAACCCATATTTTATGCTACTTAGTAATAAGTGTCCTACATACCAGCTCACACTCAAGGTCTGCCCAAGTCACGCCTTAAAAACAGGGCGAGGGCTGGTCTGATGTGTGAAGAGAGGTAACTGCTGATCCGCTAAGAGAGGTAAGTGTTATTCCGTACTGCTGATCCGCTAAGAGAGGTAAGTGTTACTCAGCACTGTTGATCCGCTAGGAGAGGTAAGTGTTACTCAGTACTGCTGATCCGCTAGGAGAGGTGTTACTCAGTACTGCTGATCCGCTAAGAGAGGTAAGTGTTACTCAGTAGTGCTGATCCGCTAAGAGAGGTAAGTGTTATTCTGTACTGCTGATCCGCTAAGAGAGATGTTACTCCATAGTGCTGATCTGCTAAGAGAGGTAAGTGTTACTCAGTACTGCCCATCAGCTAGGAGAGGTAAGTGTTACTCAGTACTGCCCATCAGCTAGGAAAGGTAAGTGTTACTCCATACTGCCCATCAGCTAGGAGAGGTAAGTGTTACTCCATACTGCTCATCAGCTAGGAGAGGTAAGCGTTACTCCATAGTGCTCATCAGCTAGGAGAGATAAGTGTTACTCAGTACTGCCGATCAGCTAGGAGAGGTAAGTGTTACTCCGTACTGCCGATCAGCTAGGAGAGGTAAGTGTTACTCCGTACTGCCGATCAGCTAGGAGAGGTAAGTGTTACTCCGTACTGCCGATCAGCTAGGAGAGGTAAGTGTTACTCCGTACTGCCGATCAGCTAGGAGAGGTAAGTGTTACTCCGTACTGCCGATCAGCTAGGAGAGGTAAGTGTTACTCCGTACTGCCGATCAGCTAGGAGAGGTAAGTGTTACTCCGTACTGCCGATCAGCTAGGAGAGGTAAGTGTTACTCCGTACTGCCGATCAGCTAGGAGAGGTAAGTGTTACTCCGTACTGCCGATCAGCTAGGAGAGGTAAGTGTTACTCCGTACTGCCGATCAGCTAGGAGAGGTAAGTGTTACTCCGTACTGCCGATCAGCTAGGAGAGGTAAGTGTTACTCCGTACTGCCGATCAGCTAGGAGAGGTAAGTGTTACTCCGTACTGCCGATCAGCTAGGAGAGGTAAGTGTTACTCCGTACTGCCGATCAGCTAGGAGAGGTAAGTGTTACTCCGTACTGCCGATCAGCTAGGAGAGGTAAGTGTTACTCCGTACTGCCGATCAGCTAGGAGAGGTAAGTGTTACTCCGTACTGCCGATCAGCTAGGAGAGGTAAGTGTTACTCCGTACTGCCGATCAGCTAGGAGAGGTAAGTGTTACTCCGTACTGCCGATCAGCTAGGAGAGGTAAGTGTTACTCCGTACTGCCGATCAGCTAGGAGAGGTAAGTGTTACTCCGTACTGCCGATCAGCTAGGAGAGGTAAGTGTTACTCCGTACTGCCGATCAGCTAGGAGAGGTAAGTGTTACTCCGTACTGCCGATCAGCTAGGAGAGGTAAGTGTTACTCCGTACTGCCGATCAGCTAGGAGAGGTAAGTGTTACTCCGTACTGCCGATCAGCTAGGAGAGGTAAGTGTTACTCCGTACTGCCGATCAGCTAGGAGAGGTAAGTGTTACTCCGTACTGCCGATCAGCTAGGAGAGGTAAGTGTTACTCCGTACTGCCGATCAGCTAGGAGAGGTAAGTGTTACTCCGTACTGCCGATCAGCTAGGAGAGGTAAGTGTTACTCCGTACTGCCGATCAGCTAGGAGAGGTAAGTGTTACTCCGTACTGCCGATCAGCTAGGAGAGGTAAGTGTTACTCCGTACTGCCGATCAGCTAGGAGAGGTAAGTGTTACTCCGTACTGCCGATCAGCTAGGAGAGGTAAGTGTTACTCCGTACTGCCGATCAGCTAGGAGAGGTAAGTGTTACTCCGTACTGCCGATCAGCTAGGAGAGGTAAGTGTTACTCCGTACTGCCGATCAGCTAGGAGAGGTAAGTGTTACTCCGTACTGCCGATCAGCTAGGAGAGGTAAGTGTTACTCCGTACTGCCGATCAGCTAGGAGAGGTAAGTGTTACTCCGTACTGCCGATCAGCTAGGAGAGGGAAGTGTTACTCCGTACTGCTGATCAGCTAGGAGAGGTAAGCGTTACTCCGTACTGCTCATCAGCTAGGAGAGGTGTTACTCCATACTGCCCATCAATCAGCTAGGAGAGGTAAGTGTTACTCAGTACTGCTCATCAGCTAGGAGAGGTAAGTGTTACTCCCAACTGCCCATCAGCTAGGAGAGGTAAGTGTTACTCAGTACTGCTCATCAGCTAAGAGAGGTGTTATTCCATACTGCTGATCAGCTAGGAGAGGTAAGTGTTACTCATTACTGCCCATCAGCTAGGAGAGGTAAGTGTTACTCCCAACTGCCCATCAGCTAGGAGAGGTAAGTGTTACTCCCAACTGCCCATCAGCTAGGAGAGGTAAGTGTTACTCAGTACTGC
>NW_006160119.1:988851-992440 GCF_000334495.1 Tupaia belangeri chinensis
AGGTAAGTGTTACTCCCAACTGCCCATCAGCTAGGAGAGGTAAGCGTTACTCAGTACTGCTCATCAGCTAGGAGAGGTAAGTGTTACTCCCAACTGCCCATCAGCTAGGAGAGGTAAGCGTTACTCAGTACTGCTCATCAGCTAGGAGAGGTAAGTGTTACTCCCTACTGCCCATCAGCTAGGAGAGTTAGCGCAACTCCATACTACCCATCAGCTAAAGGAGCTAAGCGCCACTCAGTACTGCTCATCAGCTAAGAGACCGTCACACAGGGTGGCGGCCCGCTCTGCCCTGGGCTGTTACTCACAGCGCCTCTCCTCGCTTGGCTTTCTTGTCTGAAACCAGATAGACAGTTCCGAAACTCCCACTGCCGAGTTTCTGCCGGAGCACGTATCTTCTCGCAACCAAGGTCTCTGGGTCAGCGCAAGCGGCCGCCGGTCCACTTGCACCCTTGGTAGCCTCCTGGAATTTCAGCATGGCTCCGAATGGAGGGTCGTGGGTAGAACACCAGCACGGAGAGCCTTCCAGGAGCCGCCCAGTCCGTTCCAGCTGTGATGGCCAATGCCTTGAACCGGAATGTGCCCACCTTGGACAGTGCCACCTGTACCTTGAATAGAGATGGATGCCGTTAGGACGCTGACTTCCCCAAGGTGAGCGGAAAGTGGCGGGAGGCAGGGACACTGAGAACAGCACAAGGCGATCTTTCACAGGGAAGGACGCTTCCCTTGTGCGTGCGCATTCAGCGACCCTGCATCACAGCCAACTTTCCACACGTTTCTGGGCGCACTAACTCCTTCACAATCAAACCAACCTATCTGTCTGTATTTGTACTCCCCATCTGCTGTTTAAAATCATCCAACACAATAATGACCTAAATCTATGCATTCAGAGCAACTTTTTTGTAATGCTCTCTCCCACCTTACGTCTACTTGGGTTTACAGTGAGTTAAGAATAAATCAGAAATGGGGGCCAGCAGTTAGCATAATGACTATGTCACTGGACTCCCATGCAGTCGATCACGGTTCAAGTCCCAGACCTGGTGGCTTAAACTCACGCCGGGCGCGTGTGCGTGTGTGCCAAGATCCCGAGAGGAGAATGGAGGAGAAAGGATTGCGGCGTGACCATCCCCCCTGGGGGGTGATTTCTCACTTTCTGTCTCTGTCTCTTTCTGGCAAGTGCACACGCCCTATAGCAAAAACCTCTCAAGGAAAAAAAAAAGATTAAATCAGAAATGAGCATGATGCTGGTTTCCTTTAGATTTTTCTCCCTTGTAGACTTCAAACCACAGCTTTTGCATCTATTAGAGTGGACGTGAGGCAGGGAGGATTCAGAGGAAATGAGTTTCCCATGCTAAACAAACTCCAGCACCTGAAACTCCTGCTATACGCAGGGCACAGACCCCTGAGCTGGAACGCAGTGTCACAGCACAGCCCACGCCTGACACTGCAGGGCAGTGCTAGCAGAGTGCACACACGCTACGAGGAAACCTGTGATTCCAAGGGACGATGAAGTGTGTGGCAGACTACACAGGGAGGAATGTCTCCTTGGGCGGGTACAAAGTAATACCACTTTATTTCATCCAAATGTTAAGTGTTTTGCTAGTAATCTTAAAAGCATTTTTTCTTTTAAATCCATATGACGATATAGTTTTACGCTGAAGACCGTCTAAGCCATGGCATTAGGTCTGCATACCCAACCACCCTGGAGCTGCAGGACAAAAACCTACCGTTTCTAATGAAGGTTAGTGGGCTTTATATGGTGGGGCAGGTAACCACAAAACCACGAAATCTCAAAACAGCTTAAACAAGGAAATACCCACTTAGAGAATAGTGGTTTCCTTCTTGACATAAGGTGTGTGTCAGCTACGTCTCACTGACGCCAGTGAGACTGGAACCAGCTCCTCTCCCCAGAGGAACGTCAGTGGGACCTGCTGAGAAAACAACTTCTTCTCTGGCATAAAAGCAACGCTTTCTGGCCAAATTAAGATACTCGGAGAAATATATGAAGCCAGGCAGGTGGCGTGGTGGTTAGAGTGGCTGGCTTCCACACGGCCACTTGCACAGTTTGAGTGCCAGACCTGGAACCTCGGGGGACACGCCTGGTGTGTGTGCTGGACACTGATACACATGTGCGGAAAAACCGGAGAGCAGAGTGGGAGGGAGGGAGGCCACAGTCAAGCCCCGTGGCTCATTCCCTCCCCCGCTCTCTCTCTCTCCAGAGAGCGCACAGACCCTAGCGCACAACTGAAAGAAAACATAGGATGGACTCGTCCTTCCCCACAGGAGAGGGCCTCCAGCTCCTTCGGTACTTCTCTGGTGGACAGATTAAGGTCTCCATTTAGAGGAGGACAGAACTAGAGAGGACAGCACACTGGGAAGCCCTCTTCCAAGCTTCTGCAGACAAAGGCGGTTTAAGCCCAGCAGAGTCTCATCAGTCTGCCTGCTCACAGCTCTCTGGGACTAGACCCTCCTGCCCACCTCACAGGCCCGGCCCTGCACCCCTGCAGCCCTCCTTCAGGGGTCCTCCCAGAACTCTGAGCAGCCCCCTAGAAGCTAGAACTGCCCATGTGTAAAGCCCTCCTGGCCCTCCAGGCTGCCAAGGAACCTGCGTGCTCAGAATACATCTTCCTGGGGGAACCAGCAGTTAGCGTAATGGCTATGTCGCTGGACTCCCACGTAGTCGACCGCGGTTCGTGTCCTGGACCCGGTGGCTTAAAACTCACGCCGGGCGCGTGTGCGTGCGTGCCCAAGATCCCGGGAGGAGAATGGAGGAGAAGGGATTGCGGCGTGACCATCCCTCCTGGGGGGTGATTTCTCGCTTTCTGTCTCTATGTCTCTGTCTGTCGGGCGAGCGCACGCGCCCTATAGTGAAAAAAAAACTCTCAAAAAAAAAAAAAAAAAAGAATACATCTTCCTGGCCAGTGTGGCTCAGCCCTTGGCCTACACCAGGGTGGAGGTGGAGGTGGAGGGAGCAGGGGAGGGAGCTGGGGGAGGGGGAGGGAGCAGGGGAGGCGGTGGGGAGGTGGAGGGAGCAGGGGAGGGAGCTGGGGGAGGTGGTAGGGAAGAGGAGGGAGCTGGGGGTGGAGAGAGCTGGGGAGGGAGCTGGGGGAGGTGGGGGGGAGGGTGGAGGGAGCAGGGGGAGGTGGTGGGGAGGTGGAGGGAGCAGGGGAGGGAGCAGTGGGAGGTAGAGGGAGCAGGGGAGGGAGCTGGGGGAGGTGGTAGGGAAGAGGAGGGAGCTAGGGGAGGTGGAGAGAGCTGGGGAGGGAGCTGGGGGAGGTGGAAGGAGCAGGGGAGGGAGCTGGGGGAGGTGGTGGGGAGGTGGAGGAAGCAGGGGAGGGAGCTGTGGGAGGTGGAGGGAGCAGGGAGGGAGCTGGGGGATGCCGAAAATATCCCTTGGAAGCTGAAACCAGCGGGTGGGGTGAAAGACCAGAGCAGGGCGTTGAGTGCGGACTGGGCGCGAACTTGCTTTGCACAGGTTCAGGTAGGATAGGCTCTCACCTTGAAGGTACGCCTCACGTTTAAGCTAACGCGAAGGGCCTCTCGCCGCGTCTCTAAGAGCGAACGACCTGCCTCCTCCTAACTTGCCCTAGCG
>NW_006160119.1:992762-1008415 GCF_000334495.1 Tupaia belangeri chinensis
GCCGGCCTCTCCGGGGCGCACTTGCGCGTGGCCCCGCGGGCCGGGACCGGGACCGGGACCGGGACCGGGACCGGGCCCCGCCGTCTGCAGGGACTTCCGCGCCCGAGCGGGGCTGCACGTGCGGCCTGGGCCTGGCCGCGCGGTTCATGGAGGCGCGTCCTCGGGAGGACCGAACAGGTGGGCCCTGCGGCCGGCCTCGCGGGGAGGGGTCCCGGGGTCCCGGAAGTCACCTCCTTCCACCAAACCACAACTCAGAGTTAATGCCCAAAACCCCACGCTCGATAAGATGCCCCGATTTTAACACGGGGTTAGTCTGAGGCCTGTGGCCAAAGGAGAATGAGTAATTAGTGTTGATCCTGCGAGTGAGGGTCCCTGCGCCGAGGGTGAGGGGAGCCCCGGGGCGCCGAAGGGTGGGCGGGCTCGTGGGGGCGGGAAGCGGCCGTGGTCCCGCATCAGGAACTGCCGAAGGAGGGCCCGCAAGCCCACGGTCGGACAGCGGCTCCCAGGTGGTGTCAAAAGAAACGGGATTCCCAGCCCGGGGCCGATTTGTTGTGGAACTGGTAAGGGCGGTATTTTAAAGCTTAGGCCTTTTCACTTGACCCGGTAACACATGGTGTGTTGCGATGTGCTTCCTATTACTCCAGCATCAAAGCCCGCCGAACTGCTACACTGCTGTGCCAGTAACAAGCTTCTGTTTCTCCAGAGTTTTGCTACAGGGTGTGTGTGCTCACTAGAGAGACAGAGAGGGAAATGAGAATTCACTCCCCAGCGGAATGGCCGGCCTCTCCCCCTTCTCCAGTCTGCCATCTGCATCTTAGGCATGCAGGAACACATGGCTGAGTTTTGGGTTTTAAGTTGTGGGTCTGGGACTCACTGCTGGGAGTCCAGTGTTGTAACCATTACGCCATGTGCTGGTCCCTGTGTCAGTAATAAGTTTTAACTCATTTTCCATAGCAGCTTCCATCCCTGTCCAAATATCAAAATACAGGAAACCACTGAGTTTGTGCCTTGTAGCACATGGAAAAACAAGAAAATGAAAAAGCACTCAGCTAGTGTTGGCTGAGAACTAAGAACATTCAGAGAGGCTGGGACACACGTGTTCTAGCCAGAGAGCACCTCCTAGGACTTGGTATTAACAGTGCTGGGAGCGATGGCTTGGTGCATCAGTGAAAATGTGTTCTGTTTAAGCAGGGAGTTCTTCGGCCTTTCATCATGGGTATTCGAGGACTGATGAGTTTTGTGGAAGATCATAGTAATGAGTTCTTCACCGATTTGAAGTTGCGAGACACAAAAATGATCATCGACGGCTATGCCCTTTTCCACCGGCTGTGCTTTAATTCGAACTTAGAGCTCCGGTATGGAGGGGACTATGACGCTTTTGCAGATGTTGTGCAGAAATTCTTTGAATCACTGTGTGCTTGTAATATATGCCCATATGTTGTGTTAGATGGAGGATGTGACATTTCAGACAAAAAGCTTACAACTTTGAAGGACAGAGCTAGAGAAAAGATCCAGACGGCCCATTCCCTTTCTGTTGGTGGGAATGGGTGTGTGTGTCCCTTACTAATCCGGGAGGTATTCATACAGGTTTTGATCAAGCTGCAGGTTCGTTTTGTCCAGTGCTTTTCAGAAGCAGACCGGGACATTATGACACTTGCTAATCATTGGAATTGCCCTGTGTTATCGTCGGATAGTGACTTCTGTATTTTTGACCTGAAAACTGGGTTCTGCCCATTGAATAGCTTCCAGTGGAGAAATATGAGCACTCTTGAGGGCACACAGGACTACTATATCCCTGCCAAGTGCTTTTCTCTGGATGCACTCTGCCGTCACTTCAGCAATATGAGTAAAGCTCTCCTGCCGCTCTTCGCGGTGCTCTGTGGAAATGACCATGTTAACCTCCCCGTCATAGACATGTTCTTGAGTAAAGCTCGGCTTCCTTTTGGAGCTACCAGTTCTAAGGGGAGGAGACACCACCGAGTTCTGGGGCTTCTGAATTGGTTGTCTCATTTTGCTGACCCCACTGAAGCACTAAGTAACGTTCTGAAATACCTTCCAAAAAAAGATCGAGAAAATGTTAGGGAGCTGCTCTGCTGCTCCATGGAAGAATACCAGCAGTCCCCGGTGAAGCTGCAAGA
Organism: Tupaia belangeri chinensis; assembly: GCF_000334495.1. Taxonomy (NCBI): domain Eukaryota; kingdom Metazoa; phylum Chordata; class Mammalia; order Scandentia; family Tupaiidae; genus Tupaia; species Tupaia belangeri. Next base: position 994,901 of record NW_006160119.1, read on the forward strand.
CTTCTTCCAGCGGGGGACCTATGTTTGTCCAGATGCCCGGAATCTGGGTTTGCCAGAATGGGTACTAGTGGCTTTAGCCAAAGGCCAGCTCTCTCCTTTCATCAGTGATGCTTTGGTGCTAAGACGGACCATCCTTCACACGCAGGTGGAAAACATGCAACAGCCGAATGCCCACAGAGTATCCCAGCCCATCCGGCAGATCATCTATGGGCTGCTTAGGAGTGCGTCCCCACATCTGCAGAATACGTCCCGGAACGCACTGCCTTTTCAGCCCCTTGCTTTCAGTGAAGTGGAAAGGGTTAATAAAAATATCAGAACCTCGACGGTTAATGCAGTAGAGCTACCCAAGGACCATTCTGACTTGAGCAGACTGACCGAGGTAAGTTTTTGTAACAGCGATGCAGGTTTATAAAGCGCTCTACAGATTACAAAGCGCTTTCATGTATATTCACAAACAGGTTGGGTGCTGTTGTGCCTGTAGTTCATAGCTGAGAAAACTAGAACCAACGAGGTGATCACTGGGCTAGAGTTTTGACATTGAAACTCAAAGCTAGCTCCTCTGGCTCTGGGTCTGTCCCTCTCTTCCTATAATCTCTACCTTGACCCCTCAACGTTTTTTTTTTTTTTTTTTTTGGAGAGGTTTTTCACTATAGGGCGCGTGCGCTTGCCAGACAGACAGAGAGAGACATAGAGACAGAAAGCGAGAAATCACCCCGCAGGGGGGATGGTCACGCCGCAATCCCTTCTCTTCCATTCTCCTCTCGGGATGTTGGGCACGCACGCACATGCGCCTGGCATGAGTTTTAAGGCACCGGGTCCGGGACGCAAACCGCGGTTGACTATGTGGGAGTCCAGCAACATAGCCATTATGCTTACTGCTGGTTCCCGCATTGATGTTTTTTTAATGTGTGTGGTGTGAAACAGGGATCAGGACACTTTTTCCCCATGTGAAAACCAGACTAAATCACTTAAGTGTAGCCAAGTGGATTATGTCCCTTGCCAAGTGAAGATGAGCAAGTATTTGCATCACTTTACCGTGTTCAGAACAGGGAGAAATCTTTTAGTCTCTCTGTTGTCATCTGGCTTTCCTTCAGCGTGGACTACTCATTAATTCTGTACTTAGCTCAGTGGTGTGGCTCTAGGTAGCCTATAATTCTAAACAGCAGGTACAAATGTGAGTCTGCACCCATGGAGGGACAAATACAGCAACCTTGGAGTAGCACCTACTCGTTCTTATCCACATGATGTAATAGTATTTGTTAGTACCTACTTGTTCTTATCCACACAATATAATAGTATTTGTTAGTACCACTCGTTCTTATCCATGCGATGTATGTAATAGTATTTGTTAGTACCTACTCGTTCTTATCCACGCGATGTAACAGTATTTGTTAGTACCTACTCGTTCTTATCCACGCGATGTAATAGTATTTGTTAGTACCTACTCGTTCTTATCCACGCGATGTAATAGTATTTGTTAGTACCTACTCGTTCTTATCCACGCGATGTAATAGTATTCGTTAGTACCTACTTGTTCTTATCCACACAATATAATAGTATTTGTTAGTACCACTCGTTCTTATCCATGCGATGTATGTAATAGTATTTGTTAGTACCTACTCGTTCTTATCCACGCGATGTGATAGTATTTGTTAGTACCTACTCATTCTTATCCACACGATGTAATAGTATTTGTTAGTACCTACTCGTTCTTATCCACACGATGTAATAGTATTTGTTAGTACCTACTCGTTCTTATCTACACAATGTAATAGTATTTGTTAGTACCTACTCGTTCTTATCCACACGATGTAATAGTATTTGTTAGTACCTATTCTTATTCATATGATGTAGTAATATTTTGTTTTGTGCCAGGTGTTGTGCTAGACTCTACAGCTCTCACTGAAGTCCCACAGAAATCTCATGGCATAGGATTTCGTTTTGGTTAAGTTAGTTGCAATAGACAAGACACCACTCAGATTAGCTAACAGATTGATCACGAGGTAGACCTAGACCGTTCTGAGGGGTTAGGTGGAGAGCGCCGGCACGAGCCTCTCTGGGCCCCTCTGCCTCTGCGGCAGCTGTTCCTGTGGGCTTGTGTTTTCACTCCCCCTGGGGGACAGAAAGGCACTTGTCACAGTGATAAACCTAAGTCACAGTGAAGGCTCTGAGCAGAATAGCTCCCCTCCTCACAGAAGCTCAGTTCAGATGAACATCTTGTACAACTCATTATAATACCCATTTTACAGAAGATGGATCAGACTACAGAAAAGCTCAAAAATTTGCTCAAGGCCACAGTTATTGAAAGGTAGAACATCTCTGAAGATCATAAAAGTGATAACTTCAGAATTCAATCATTTAAGCCTCAAGTCAGAAAAGAATTACTTTATTTTCCTAGCTTTATTTGGTGCATTTTAATTTTTGACTAGTTTAGGAGCTTTTTTTAAAAAAATAGTAATTCTATTAGGAATGATTGATTATACTATAAAGCACTTCACATGTTTCTAATTTTAAAAATGCATTACAGTATTATTAAGAACAGTATTTAGAAATCACTGTACTTTTAAAAATTCTCAGGCACTGATAATAAAACTATTTTGTCCAGCCAGCCTATGTCATAGTAGCTGGATCCTACATGGTGGACTGCACAGTTCAAACACCAGACATGGCAACTTGAGAAACATACTGGATGCATGTGCATGCATGCTCAAAGTCCTGGAAGGAGAAAGAGGCAGAGAACGGATTCCAGCACAACCGTTCTCCATGACGAATGCTTTCTTACTTTTCCCCTCTCTGTCTCTGGCCAGTACGTACACCTTCTGGTAAAAGTTAAAACAAACAAACAAAAAACAAAACCTATTTTGTCAATTATGTTTTATTTCTGAATAGCATCTCTATTTTCAGCTCTCAGTCAATTACTACTAATTAGGTGTAAGTGCTGGGAATCGTACTAGGCCACCTCATCCTTCCAGAGAGAAGTTATATTCAGGCTGCTCGGACATGGGAAATACAACTTTCCCCCCCTGCTAAAATTTGATTATGAATTCCCCTGAAGTGTATTTTTGTTTGTTTGGATTTTTGCCAGAGGATGCGTGCACTTTCCAGAAAGAGGTGGGAGAGGGCAGAGGAAGAACACACTCCCACAAGGAATGACCACACCACAGTCTCCCTCCATTCTCCACCCTGTGAGGGTTTGGAGCGCATGTGCACACACACACCTGGCATGTTCTTCAAGCCACCAGGTCCAGGACTCAAACCGTAAGGTCGGCCATATGGGATCTGCCCTGGCTGGTTTAACCACTAGGTCATGGAGCCAGCCCAAGGTGCCCTTTTAATGGTTCTGATTTCCTTTTCTGTAAAAGTGTGTGAATTATAAGGTCCCTTATGATTCTCGAAAGTCTTGAGATTCATTAAGGTAAATTTCAGCAAGAATCCCAAAGCCCTCATAGCTGTTTACTTCTGACCTTTTATTTGAAGGCCACTCTGAAGTGAGAAGCAAAAGTGAGTGTGATGTATTGTCCCCAGCATAGTGCAGGTCATCCCTTAGCTATCCCCGCCCTTGGGGATACCTCCAGCCTGCAAGTAGCATCTGGGGCCCCGGGGGGAGAGCACGACAGTGAAACACTGAGCAGGGAAGGAACACGAGACAGGACCAGACACCCACCCACAAGGTGTGCGTAAACCAAGTGTCTTCCTCTGGAGCATCAGTAATGGCCCATGGAGGGGGTGCTAAACACTCACTGCAGGTAAAGAGTAGGGTGCAGTACAGAGCTTTGGTTCTCAGCGTGGAATACTGGGCTGCGAGTAAAATGCAGATTTCTGGGCTCACACCAGATGACTCAATCAAAATCCGGGTGGAGCCTATTGATTGCTTTGATTAGGGTTTTGTTTTTGCCATAGGGCTTAAGTAGTTGCCAGAGGAGAGACAGACACGAGAAAGGGAAAGAAAAACCTCACACACACACACACACACACACCCGGTGTGATTTTTCAAGCCACCAGGCCCAGGACTTGAACTATGGTTGGCCATGTGGAATCCAGCTGCCTTAACCAGCACGCCACCTGCTGGCCCAGTACTGACTTTTTACCAAGCTTCCCGTGGAATATGCATTAAAGATGCTCGCCAGCCTGCACAGGTGGACTGACTCAGCAAAGGGTGTGCAGCAGGAGAGGCAGTGTGTCCCTTCCACCAACCATGTTTCTTAAGCCCCTCAATATTCTGAATGCCTTGGGTGGGACTGCCCCTCCCCACAGGAAAGTCCGTTTACTAGCACACACAGCAGACTCATCTGCAGTAAGTCTCCTCGTGCTGTGGAGCTCGGGAGACGTCCCCCAGAGTAACCTGCAGGGTGTTCATGTGCATTTCCAGCTCTCCTTGGACAGCAGGCAGACGCTGCTGTTAGAAACCCTGAAGGTGGGACAGACCACCCTGGAGCCAGTCCCGGCCTCACTGAAGTTGCCTGTTGCCATCACTTGCTACTGGCTGCAGCACGTGGAGGCGAAGGTGAAGCTGCACCATCTGCAAGCCTTGCTTCTAGGGATGCTGACGGGGCCCTTGCATGCCATGGTCAGCAGCCCTGGTAGGTACTGGGAATCCCTGGTCATCCTGCGTGTGGGATGCAAATTCTGCACATTCGAACACAGGGAAATATTCAGTTGTTTATCCCCATCTTATATCAGAACTTAGAAGTGGAGGCACCAAAATGTGACTCATTCATCGGGTAAACGTCTGTGTACACTCGCAGGTGCCAGGTCAGAGCTGGGCTCGACCCCGGGTGCAGAGCGGAGCGGTGATCTGCGCTGGCACTGCTGCCCCCCTGCTGTAGCGTCCGTGCTGTAACCGAGTGCACGGGGTTGCTGGCTGGCTCTGCACTCGGTGTCTAGCACATCGGCACAGTGGCCACACCACCAGGAAAGTACTTCCCGTTGCCCAGAAACGGCCCTGCTGAGCCCTCCCACAGTAAGCAACATGTGGGTGCTGTCACCTTCCTTTTCTCTGCTGTGGTTTATTAGTGTAAGTAGTAACAGAGCTAGGAACGTCTCTTTCTGCAACACACAGACAATTCCATCTGCCTTTAAATGTGTAAATTTCGAAGCACTGGAGACTATAAAGAGTTATCCTCTTTAAAACATGAATGTGTCAGTATCTAACAGGTATGATCGTCATCACACTCTGGAGTACTGCCACCTAACGCGGGAGCTTCTAGCCCCGTGTCTACTTAAACTAAAATTGAGCCCCTCAGTCCCATTAGCCAGTACAGGGGGCTATAGGCCGTTCGCGACGGCACAGATGCTGCCATTCCATCACTGCAGAGCTCTGCGGGGTGCTGGTACTTAGTTTACGCTTTGAAAAGAAGCCAAAGAACAAGACCGTATAGGCTTCCAAACTCCCTGTCGGAGGGATGTGAGACAGCCAGAAGTCAGCCGAGGCCCACTGCCACTTCCAGAACAGGCTCAGGGCAAGTCCTCCACCAAATGACACCTACAGTATGACTCGCGACAGGCGTTTGCCCAGTCTAGCCGAAGGGGCACGTCAAGGGTCTGTTTCTTTTCTTTTAGGGAACGTGGACACTGCACCCAGGCAGGCTCAGTGCCTTGCTGCTCACTAACTGGGAAAAGGTGGGCCTCCTTTTTCTTTCTCTCAAGTTGGTCCAGGTGTTACTATGTGCACTCCTGTCGAACAGTTCTGCAGAAATGCAGATGTAACACACACAACGCTCTCCTATGGTCACTGCTGCTTGCCCTTCATCCTGCCGTGTAAAGTGGCTGGTTATTTGCCACATTCTCCAGTCATAATTTATAGTTTTCTCCTACAAAACTTTCCAGTATGCTTGGAACACAGGCTGTTTCTTTAAAACAGTGGGTGGTCAGAAACATGATGCGCTTTTGCATGGGAAAAGATGCCATGACACTCCCAACAACCTAGTAAGTGCACTCAGCGTGGGGGTTTCTAAGAAAGGAAGGTCAGTGAAAGAACAGTAAAGAAAATGATGTTTAATAGTCGTTTGCATTTTTCATACACAGATTCAGGGTTCAGGGGTAACAGAGGCAGAAAAGGTTCTGGTCAGGTAGGAGACAGTGGAAGATCTTATTTCAAGGGAAAAAATAATTCGGGGTTGATTCAAGTTAGGTTATCATTACAGGGCATTTCAGTATAAATATTTCAACTTACACAACGAGGCATTTATGAGCCCAAAGAGGAAAACATTTCAAGTCTCATGGGTGGAGAGGGTACAGGCTGCTGCAGTGGTGAAATGCCCTTGGGTGGTCTCTCTGTCTAGGTGAGGAAGGTCTGCAGCTGGATGGTGCTAAGGTGTTGTACGAAGAGTTCCAGAGAGTGAAGCAGCAGGCGCGGCCAGGCACGCTGAGACTGGATCTAGACACGGCTCACGTCTTCTGTCAGTGGCAGTGCTGTGTCCAGATGGGGGTGTACCTCAATCAGCTGCTGTCTACTCCTCTTCCAGAGCCAGACCTAACTCGGTAAGCACCACAGGAGACTTTAGTTCAGACGGATGCAGGCACAAGCAGGCACTTGCTATGTATACGTAAAGCAGAGATTCTGTCAGGCTCAATCCACTACCTGGTCTACAGCACAGTGAACTACTCAGTCCTCGCTTTTATGGAGCCATTCCAGTGAGATGGCTGTCAGATCCCCGAGTGGACTTGATCTGGAATTTTGCCCTGTCAGGCAGGTCCAAAGGAGGGATGAGCAGCGAGGGGGCTGAGTCTGTGTGCCGGGGGTGACTGAGCGCTGCGTTTAATCTGGGTGAGAAAGGACGAAGTGATGGCGGCAGGATGTGTGTCAGGCAGAGTGGCCGAGTGGGTGTCTCGGGAATTGCCCACCCAGAGGTGCTAAGGGAAGCAGGAAGGGTGAAAAGCGATGGGCAGAGGTGGAGGGTTGGAGATGTGTGCTCTCTACTCAGAAGCAAGCTGTAGGAGGGCAGGGGCGTGTCTACACTTGTATTGTGGCCCCAGCGCCTTGCCCAGGAGTGAGACATGGAGCACACAACGTATGACGTGTGCCTAAGTCCCCTGTGCAGGGCTTCCTACCAGCAGGCAGTGTTGCTGCATCTACAGGCCTCACGTGAGCTCATCCCACACCCTCTAACGGAGATGAGCCAGCTTTCATCTGTGGACCCTTTACGCCTTCCCGTTAATAGTTTAGGCCATTCCCTGACTGAATCCTCTCTAGTTACCTCAAATCTCTAAAACAAAATAGGGGGGCCGGGAGGAGGGGATCAGGGAAAAAACGTTTAACAGACACAAAAATGAGTTATGTTGATGATCATGTATGTGGTAATGTCTTTGACTTGACTGATAGGCCCACATGCATTCCAGACCATGCGGTACACTGTAAAGATGTGCAGTGACTACATCTAAACACAAGTAATGTTTTTTGAGGTTTCTTTTTTATTTTTTTTTTTTGTTATAAGGCATGTGCAGTCACCAGAAAGACAGAAAGCGAGAAATCATCCCTTGGGGGGATGGCTACGCCGCAATTCCTTCTCCTCTATTCTCCTCTCTGGATCTTGGGCACGCACGTGCGTGCGCGTGCACACACACACACATGCCCAGCCTGAGTTTAAAACAACGGGTCTGGGACTCGAACCACAGTCAACTACATGGGAATCCAGCAACATAGCCACTATACTATGCCAACTGCTGGTCCCGATAGAAAATAATTAAAAAAAAATTTTTTTTAATGTGGAACCAGCAGATGGCATCTCTAATTGTTACATCACTGGACTCCCACATAGTTGACTGCAGTTCAAGTCCTGGACCTGGCAGCTTAAAACTCACCCTGGCTGTGTGCCTGCCTGCCAAAACTCCCGAGAGAAGGTAGAAGGGATTGTGCTGTGGCCATCCCTTCTGGGGGGGGGGTTGGGGGTTATTTCTCACTTTTTGTCTGTCTCTCTCTGGGTCTCCAGCAAGCATACCCGCCATATAGCAAAAATCTCTCTTTACAGCTCCCTTACTGTTCTTGTAGCAGTGTAGCCAAGGCCTTCTGAATGGCTGCCCTGATGAAATGCTGCTTCTATATGGACTGCTAAGGCACCAGGCTGTTGAGCTCTGGCCCGGAGTCGGGTATTAAACTTGGGGATTCCAGCTAATCACAGCATGGGTTTGTGAAGCAGGTCTTTCGTCCAAATGAAGCCTTGCAAATGAAGCCATAACAAGCTGGCTGGTTTATCAGGGTCCTCAATCCGTTTTCCTATTTTTTTTTTTTTTTTTTTTTTTGCTAGAGGGCACATATGTTCACCAGAGCAAGACAGGGACAGAGAGGAAGAGGGAGAAAGCACCCTCCAGCAGGAAGCGGCCCACTGAAATCCCTTCTCCACTTCTTTATCCTGTTTGGGACGCGCACACGCACGCACACCCCCCCCAAGTTTTTCAGGCTGCCAGCCAGGGCTGGGATTTGAACCACACAGCCAGCCATGTGGGATCTGTTTAATTTGTTGATTAGATAAAGTTTTATTTATTTTAAAAATTTGACCAGAAAACGAGAGAGAAAGAGAAAGTGAGAAAGCTAGCTACCAGGTCTGGGACTTGAACCATGGTCAGCCACGTGGGAGTCGGGCTGCCTTACCTACCATAGCACCTGCCAGCTCGCATGGCCATCCCCCCTGGAGATGCTTTTTCACTTTCCCTGTCTCTCTTACCTTCCCAGTGAGCACATGAACCCTGTAAAAAGAATGGGGGGGGGGCTTAAATATCACCAGCAAATCAAAGTGAAAGTCCTTTCTTTGAAGAAGAAATTATTATTAAATATATATTACTAACATGTCTAAGCAGGAAGAGCTCAGTGTTCAGCTACATTGAACCATGGTACTGACAGCTGTCCTACTGCAGTGACCAGTCCCTGAACGAGTTCTCCCGCCGAACAGGTTGTACAGCGGGAGCCTGGTGCATGGACTGTGCGGACAACTGCAGACGCCGGCCTCTGTGGAAAGTCTCCTGAGCGTGTGTCCCGAGGCTAAGCAACTCTACGAACATCTATTCAACGCCACGAGGCCGTACGCCCCCGCTCAACTATTCCTGCCACAGGGTAAATCAAATTCGAAAAAAAGACAGAAGAAACGAGGAACCAGTTGGTCAAAACACAGAGCGGGGGTCACCTCGAACAATCGCTTTGGGCCGTTAATGGTGGAAAGCTCGGAGGAACACACTGAGGTCTCCGAGCTTGCATAACTCAGTCTACATCACAGTAGATGCACAATTCAGATGTACAGTTTCCTTATTCTTCCCCTGAAATGATTAACTTTGTTATTTAGGACTAACTTGTTAGGTCATAACCACCACAACAGATAATCTTCAAATTCCAAGGTATTTTGTTATTTGCTTTTAATAAATACAACCTGATTTAAGAAACGTCTGCATTTCTGTGTTTTGTTTTTTTTTTTTCTTTTTCCTTTTTTTTTTTTTACCATAGGATGTGTGTGCTCTCTAGACACAGAAAAAAGAAATGGGGGCAAATGAGAAATCACCCTCCAGTGGGGATGGCCACACAGCAATCCCTTTCCCTCCATTCTCCTCTTCAGATTTTGGGCAGGCATGTATGCATGCCTGGCATGATTTTCAAGCCACCAGTTCCAGGACTTGAACCACAGTCAGCCATGTAGTTCAGCACCTTAGCCAGCACGCCACATGCTGGCCCGTGTCTGTATTTCTTAAATATGTTTGAAAGCATGTCTGTACTTCTCACATCCCAATTCCGTGAGTTAACAGCAATAATCTATAACCTTTAAGTTGCAGCACCCAGCCAGGTGTTTCTACTTCATTTATTCCCTAGAAACAGGCTGGTTATTGCTTCCCAAATTTTTGATAGTGATATGCTCTTCATATGTTAGTATTAAAAGTCTGGGCCATGGGCCATGGAAGATAAAGTGAAGATGCCAGACAGAAAACTGCACTGAAAATGAGTATTGAGTAAATGACACCATGGCGGGAATGAGGACCACTTAGGGACACTCCCAGTTTTAAAGCAGGAGCTGAAATCATAACGGCTCCAGCAAAATTAAAAAAAAAATGTGTCCTGGGATGCTTGGATCTACAGACGGAAGGAAGGGAAGGAAAAAAAAAAAAGGCAGCAAAATACCAGAGATAAATCGATACCAGACTCCACACCTTCCTTGATAGGGTCTGACCTACGGTAATACAGCCATCCTGCATTTTTACAGGGAAAAGGTAGAATGGGGAATAGCAGCGTGCGTATCATTAGGTGGTTGTATAAAATGTATTCCTTACTGTGGGTCGAAGTAAAGAAAATGAGAAAGGTTAGACTGTTCTGGAAAACTGTTTAAGTTGCTGAAATTACAAGTATCAACAAAGCTGTGAAGGTGCCGGGCAGTTCCAGATGAAGAACTTATAAATGATGAGAACGCAGAATGAATCCATTTGGGCGAAATCTGAAAGTATGTTCTAACCCGTCTTACTGGTTCTCACGTACTGTGTGTGTCCTCTCTGTCCCCCAGTGGTACACTCTCCGTCCTACAGTGGCTTCCCACTCTCACGCCCGGTCCTGAAATCCGCTCTCTGCGCTCCACGTCCTGGAACACCAGACTTAAAGGAGCTTGCAAGCCCAGCCCTTGCCAGTGTCACAGGTGCACCTCACAGGTGCGGACTGGCCTCCGTCATCGACAGAAGATAACAAAATGCCGTTTGTTCCTACACTGTCCAGCTCTAAAGTCGGCTGCTGTCCTTGAAATACACAAGTTTGAGTATCTTAGGGGCGGGCTCTATGCCTGGCGGCTGTGGGCCCAGGCGCTTGGGAAACACACCAGGTAAATATGCACGTGTGCCCAAACCTCCGAGAGGAGGGACAGATGCAGAAGGGACTGCAGCGTGGCCATGCCCGATGGTACTTTCTCCTGCCTCTGGCCCTCTGTCTTTGGCAAGCACACGTACTCACTGGTGTATTAAAAAAAAAAAAATACATGATGTGAAACTCCACAGTCAAGTTGTTAAGTCTCTGAACAAATGGATATTCCTAGAAGGATCAAGGAAGAACAGGATGTGCACCCAGTGTTTAGAAAAGTGTTTATCCACAAATGGTTTAATGGGGACCATAAGCATTTTAAAACCTCTGTTGGGCCAAAATGCTCTTCCTTGATTCCTAGAGATTGGGATTAATCTGGAAATTATACCGACATGAGTCCCTACTTCCTGTTCAGGCACTCTCTAGGGTTATGTGGGGTTCATCGAAGAATGATGACACGCTGGGACGTCAAGAAAGACACGCACGGTGTTTTCCCAGGCAAACATGTGTCCTGACTTTCCCGACAACCCAGTAACGGCCCCCTAAAGCCGTGGGGGCTCCTGGGGGACAACAGTCAGGGAGTGCTCTGTAAGGCAGCTGTCGGGCAGGATGGCAAAGTGAAAACAGCGTCACACAAAGGCGGCCAGAGTCACCAGGAGGAGAGGTGACAGCAGAGGAGCCCAGGACCTGGCAGGGAGGGACGGAACCCAGCTCAGGCGTGGGAGGCAGTGAGGACGTCTGGAGAAGCACGTGGCCATGCCCCTCAGCCATTTCTGAAACCCCTGAGTTCCAGTCGAGCCTCAGGTCCTGTTCTCCCAGACTCCGTTCTAGCAAGTGAAATTTCACTCGAAGCTTTGGACGTTCAAGTCTTTAATAAGATGAACGTATCTGAGGGATAAGGCTGGAGAGAAACAAAGTACTGTAATCATCTTCCATATACAGTAGTAATAAAACTGTACTGGAACTTTACATGCCCTTTCTGAAACACAGGGACCTCGAAAGTTTAGTATGCACCCCGCAAATGTAATTTCTACAGTCATTCAAGCAACTGGTCGTGGGAAAAGAATTCAAATTAACTTCAGTATGTGGATGTGAATTTCTAATCCAGACTAATTAGTATTATAGAAGATAAAAGGCCATCATAGCTAGAAAGGCCTGAAAATTGTTTTTCATCCTTTGTGCACAAAAGTAAAGGAGTCAATGGCTATGCCTCAGTTACCCTACCTGTGAAATGAGGGTCCTAGTTCGAATTACTGCCTAGGAGCAAAAGAACATGTACTTGTAGGTCACTGAGGCAGCCGAGATTGCCATTGGCATAGCCAAATACCGGGCTGTCGGCAAAGTCATGATGATTTTTGCAGACAAGTACCTCCTGAATTTTCCGACGACCCAATACAGAAAGAGCAAAAAAGAAAGGCACCGGGAAGAGGGGAAGAGGGCTGAGCGCGAGAAAGATCGACGAGTCACGAGGCCAAGGTCGCCAGAGCTGAGCGTAGAACCTGAGAGGCAAACGTGGCTGGGCGGAGGACAGCGACTTCTGAGAACACGCAGCAGCCTGGCCAGCCTGCCTGGCCAGAGCAGGGCTGTGCAGAGCAGAGAGCTGCGGGACAGTGTAGACAGCAGCAAAGTTGTACCATGACTTTCCCAATGACCCAGTAGCTATGTCTTCCAACAAATGTCTATGTACACACACACACGGTGAGAAAGTTTTCCGGGGCCGGCAGTTAAGGGTGGCATGGCGGTTAAGGGTGCTGGACTCCCACACAGCCGAGTACCGTTCAAGTCCTAGACCTGGCAGCGCTCTCTCTGGTCAAACTCCTATCACCACTTTGGAGACACAGACTTCTATGTACAATGTAAGTCGCTGCACGCAAGATGAAGGAGCACCTGACTACTTCTGGTTAAAGGAAAACTCATCCTAAGTGACAACCCAGATGGTTTACCAAGTCAAGATTTTCATTTGAAAAGTTCGGAATGTGTCAATATTAGATTTTTTACAACTTACAGGACTAAATCACTAGACTCTATAAAAATTTATGTCAACTTCTAAGATTAGAGAAACTTTTCACGTGGTCTGTACAATTAGGGCTGTTTGGAGAATTAACTGAGGGGCTGGAATTTCCCCCCTAAAAAGTGCTGTGTCTACCTAGGTAGAATTCGCCATTTTCCTGACTGGTTCATTTGGGTCACGTGTTATGGAAAAACAAAATACGTTAACATTAAAAAAGAGGCGAATGTGAGAAAGGAACATAAATAAAAACATTAATCTATAACTTCTTAGAATTGACCTAATAACCCCTAAGTGGGAAGTTCGGCATCTCTCTCCAACCAGGCATGAATCTCCTGTGCACTCACCTGCGTGGCTGGAGCTTGCTACGCATCCGAGGGAGATGTCTCAGCAGACGCATATACTAACCTCACCAGTGAAAAAGAGCAGTGGTCAGACTAGAGTTCTGCATTTCTTTATGACCATAAATGGCACCAAACTGTCACCTCTCAGCTAAGGTGACAGGTGTCACTACACTTATCACAGGGAAGACTTCAATAAAAAATTGCTTTTAATGTGGTTGAGTAGATTCCTATTAAAACAACAACAACAACAAAACCTGCATTGAAAAGAACATTTTGAGTTCAAAAGCGAGAGACACAAAGTCCAAAGATGTACTAATGAAACTTAGGACAAACAATCAGTCTGGCTTGACACCAACTGGTCCAAATACTGTGCTGATTCCTAAGGACCAAAACTAATGTCTCAAATA
>NW_006160119.1:1008428-1013427 GCF_000334495.1 Tupaia belangeri chinensis
CTTTCCCCAAACTAAAACATTTAACTTTATTTAGAAGGAAAATAGGTACTAAATTTGCGTCTAGAACTATCAATAAAGTGACTTGGACTTGAATTTTTAATGCTTTCTTAAAACTAAAATGTCACAATTGTATGTCCAAACTATAACTGCATTTACTCTTGACAGTATCTGTAGGAAACTGTATTACACACACACACACACACACGCACACACACACACTCACACACCCCTTTAGAGCAATCAGGAAAGGCCATCCTAGTTGGCATGTCCGCTGGCTTTGAAATCCTAGTAAAATCCTGGTTATCAAAATTGGGGTGGAGGGGTAACCAGCAGTTAGCGTAATGGCTATGTCGCTGGACTCCCATGTAGTCGACTGCGGTTCGCATCCCGGACCCGGTGGCTTAAAACTCACGCCGGGTGCGTGTGCGTGCGTGCCCAAGATCCCGAGAGGAGGATGGAGGAGAAGGGATTGCGGCATGACCATCCCCCCTGGGGGGTGAGTTCTCACTTTCTGTCTTTCTCTGTCTGGCGGGCGCACGCGCCCTATAGCGAAAAACTCTCCAAAAAAAAAAAAAAAAAAAAAAATTGGGGTGGAGGAAAAGGAATTTCACGTTGAAGAAATACGGACCGAAAGACCTGGAAGGAGTGTGTTAGAGCACTACATGAAGCCAGAAAACTCTACAGAATTATGAGTGAAATGGAAAACAAAACAAAAGCACTGTTCTCTCCCTTCCTATCACAAACACTGGCTGTTTTCTGTTACTGCTATTCCCTCACTGGGGTTTCCTCACTCAGCAAACCAGAATCAAAGCTGTGCAGTTCTCGGATACACACATGTATAAATAGGTGTGTGTATATTATATGTACACACGTATGTGTTTATCATGTGTAACATATATACATACGTGTGTACATACATTCTCACCTCTAAGAGTATCTTCATATAAATATAAAAGGATGCGAGACCAGTAATTCGGACAGTATTTTCCAGTTAATAACCTTAGTGACATTCATTTTGAAAGCTCTGTAAACAGATGTTTTCTCCTCCATTTCGAATTTATACAACTATTTGCTAGTTAAATAATAACTATGTGAAACACTTTAACAAAACTTAGCTGTCAAAGCTGAGTCTTCTTCACCTCTTGCTTCACTTTTAGCCCCCCAAAATACAGAGGTTTTTTTTTTTTTTTGATGCTTGTGAAGGATCACTGTTTTTCTACCAGGTTATAATTAGTTAGCCATAGAATTGAGTCTGTGCTTTTAGAAACTTCATCTAACATGTCCATGGGGAGTCTCCAAGATACCACCAACCTCGCACTTCCAACAGACCTTTGTCCCAGGAAAGCCAGTTTGGCTGAGGTTAGCCTCCCAACAGCTCTGCTGTTCAAGCCAGAAGCCAGAAACTGCTAACTTCTAGTGCTGTCCTGTTCTCCAGTTTTGTCACGTCCAACCCCATCTCTGAGAGGACAGAACGCCCACACCTACTTCTACTCCATTCCAACAGCGCCATTACCCCCGGGCCACTGGAGCTGCCAAAATTTTGTAACTGGTCTCTCTTGTTTCTTTATAACTGATCCTCTACGCTTCCATCAGAAAAACCCAAACATTGCACTTGTGGGACCTTCTGACATGCTCAAAGACAAATGATGGCAGTGAGCTCACCACGGGGCTTCCGCCTGTCCACCCAAACCGACATTACCACCTAACTCGACAGTGCCGGGCTCCTCTGGTTGTCACACACTCCCTGCAGGCCCCACCGACCCTCTGCAGAAGCTGTGCTGTCGGGCTGCAGCGTTCCGCTGCTCTGCTCTTCCCACTTCCACAGTGTCTGCCGGTTCTAACGTGAGCCCTGACTCTGACGCCACTAGTTCTAGGAAGTGTCTGTCACCGCCTCCTCCACGAAGCTCTCCTGCCTTCAGTACTGCGGCAGGTAGGAAAGCAGTTACCAGAGTACTGGAAATGTTCCAACTGGACTCTTCAGTTACGACAAACTTCCTGGACAACGTACACAGCAGTGTGTACAGACATTCTGCCTACGCTGATATCTGAGACGGGTGAGCCATTACCCATTGTTAGCACCAACCAACCCTGGACAGCCCAAGTCAAAATCGAGTTCTCAGGTAGGAGTCGGCAGCCTTCCCCGGTCTTACAGAGCTCCAGGATGCTCACTACCGGGACTGCCCATCTGTCTCCTCACACACCACCGAGGTCTGCCGCCTGCCCACCATACTTCATATGCAAACCAGATATTCTCTGATAGAGGAGCACAACTTAAAAATGTACTTCAAAGATTTTCGAATGCCAGTTCCTATGGGAACTGACAGCAAAACGTGAGCCAGAGTCATTTTCACAGACGTGTATTCCACACACGACAGCCCAGGGGTAATGCGAATGGACCCACCTGAGGGCTCAGACACACACGGACACTCACAGGTGTCCAGGGTCCATGCTGGCCACACTGGGCTGGACTGCAGTGTGAAGACACTGCAGGGGTGCCGCCTCCTCTCTCTCAAATAGAAAGTTTAAAAAATTAAGAAGTTTGAAGAACAATGTGCAAAGCTCACCACCCTCCCGAGACAGCCTGCTCTCCCTTGCTGCCCCTACCCGTGAGCTCCTGCCAGACATGGGCGCCCTCGCCGTGTATCCCTGACCCGCTCCGAGCTGCACTGAGGCAGGCACGTCCCTCGTAATGGCACTTCCTCCAACTCAGGACCACATACACACGGCGGTCACATCAGATTCCAGAGGAGCTGGAAACCCCGATCGCCCCAGAACACACTTCTCAAAACACCTCGCCAGGATTAACGGACGTTGTCTGCGAGAATCTACCTAGACAAGTCACCACCTGACTTCCCGCGCCAGCCACACTGGAAGTAACGCGCACACGAGCTGCTATGGGACCAGGCAGGAAGTCAGGTGGTCAGCGGAGGTTCCCGGACGCTTACCGTGTGCCACCAACCGCGTCACAGACAGACAAGGGGGGCCAACGCTCACCGGCCCCTGTACTACACGGGAGGTCACCCTTGATGTGGTTTTGGAAAGACCGGCAACATGGCAGATGCACCCTTCAAGGCTTTGTGGGCAAAAGCTGTCTTATCCTTGTGGGGTGGCCACTGCTAACAACGCCTCTGTCCTGAGGAGGCGGGCTCTTCTCTGCCTTGTGTGCCTTCCTTTTTATTCCATCTGTGCGTCACGCAACGCCTAGAAGAGTGAGAGAACCCGCTCAGCTCTCTCTCTATGTGGCCAATTTTAACACTTTATCTAGACTGTTTTTGCCACAGGGCAAGTACGCTCACCAGAGACAGACACAGAGAGAGGGAAAATGAGACAACATCCCCAAAAGGGAATGGCCACAAGGAAATCCCTTCTCCTCCATTCTCCTCTCAGGATTCTGGGTGCACGTGCACACACACCCACTGTGGTTTCTCAAGACAACAGGTCCGGAACTCAAACCATGGAGTTGCCCACGTGGGATCCAGTGCCTTAACCACCAGACCACCTGCCGGCCCCGTGAGTGGCCAATTTTGGTCATTTGAGAAAGGTCTACCTGGCGCCAAATTATTTCAACTGCTTTCTCTTCTTCCCTGGTGGTTAGCCTAAGCCACGTACCGTCGTGGGCAGCCTGAGGAGGAGAGCCAAGGGGCTTCGCACTGTTAGACCCCGGCAAGTCCCGAGAGAGGAGGGTAAGAGCCCCACGCTCAAGTACTAGCACGTTTAACTCACGCACGCCAGTCTGGGTTAGGGTACTACGGAGAAGTGGGATCTGGGCCCACACTGTACTTTTCCTTCCCTTAGCTAAAGGGCGCGTACACTCCGCAGAGACAGCGCGAGCAGAGGCCTGGGGCACGGTCACAGCGCGATCTCTTCCTGCGCCTCGCCCTCCTTTCAGGGTTTCAGGGTGCACTCGTGCACCTGGCACCTCCTTTTCGAGCTGTGAGGGCTGGGGCTCCAAGTCATGGTCACCATGTGGGATCCAGCTCCCTTAACCACTAGGCCAAGGGCCCACTTAACTTTTTTTTAGGTCACACGTTCTGTGTACTAAATGTTCTCTATCATTTCTGTATCTTTGCCATCCAGGTGGGCAATTTTAATGCTAACAGCCCTGATTTGGAAGTTATCAGCTTAGAAACAATGTTACATTTACAGGTTAAAAAACCATCAGGCGAGCCCTGTGGTGACACTGGGCTCATGAATGGAGAGCTTGCTGGGCGTGCCAGGTGCACATGTGCGGGATTTGGCGCTGGCTACAGCTAGGGATGGGTCGCTGCATCAGAATCCTACCGGAGGACCTTTCTGTCTCACGGAAAAAATAAACTTCCAAGTAACGAAACCAAAGAAAGGGGAGGCACGTTTATTTCATTAAGTCATACTCCGAACCTCCTGGAACTAAAAGGGAGAGCGAGACTGACACACACATGAACTATATTTCAAGTCTGCCATTGCACACCTTGGTAAGAGACCAAGTCACTAAGGCGCCGACCGGACAGCGTCTTCTAGGTCCCACTACGGCACGGAGCGCCGAGCACTAGCCCTCAGCCTGGCCGGCTAAGGCAGAGCGACCTGCAGCCACTCTGAGCCCGACGCTCAGCTACTTTGGGAACAGAGACTCAACACCAGACACTTCCCTACCAGGGACAGACTCAGGGCAGAACCTGCACTTCAGTACTAGCTAACGGCTAAAAGCGGTTTATCCTGACGGCTCTATAAAGCACAAAACTGACAACTTCAAGAACTAAACTTGTAAAGAACATGAGACCAATTCTATTGACAGAAATATTCAACAGGAGAAAGGATCGCAAGTTTTTAATAACTGACCCAAATTCGCCACATGTTCAAAATGAATGACCTGCACTCACTGAGCTTCTGTAGAGCTGACGGTGCTACATCAGCAAGTGCACGACCCTTAGCCAACGAGACGGAGAGAAGGCGACAAATGGCAGGGGCAGGAGGGCAGGCTCAGGGTGGTGCTACAGCCGACGCCCGAGAGGCTGGCGGGGGG
>NW_006160119.1:1013441-1028410 GCF_000334495.1 Tupaia belangeri chinensis
TCCGGTCGGGAAGGGCGTGGCCAGCACGGTCTTCCCGAGTCCAGGTCAGCATTAGGGCTTGTTTGTTCTTCAAGTACAACAGACTACGATCCCTAGGCAATATGCTTAAACACACGTAGAACAGAATTCGGTTACTCAGCTGAGGCACCTGGATTTAGTTTAGAGGATGACAAACTGCTATTTGACAAAGCATGCATTTACACTTAACTCAAAAGAGAGACATAACATGTTAATATATTTGCTATAAATTTCAGCCCAGTGTTGAAGGTTTTTGACTCTACGGCTAAGTATAAAATACTGACACTGTTACTCTAACTAGAATGCCACTTGATAGCCCTGCATTAATTTTGCTAGGCCAAAGACTCTTAACCTTAAAAAAAAAAAAAAAAAAAAAAAGCAGCCACGTACACTTTCTAAGAAAAGCAAACATTTACTTCAAATTGCAGTATAGGCTTTTCAATCACAAAAAGAAAGAAAAGAACAATGATCTGACAGTGGTCACATCTTGTGCAAAAAACGTGAGATACAAAAATGGCAGCACGAGGGCTGAGCTCTTACACTGCAGGGAAAGTAAGTACAGTAGCTGAGGGGTGGCACTCCTGGGCGCCGACTCCTGAACCAGAGAGAAGGCCTCCGGAATGTGGATTAGTAAGAAAGCCCCACCACCATAAATAGTACAATATTGAAAAATAAAAAAAATTGTTTCTATCTAAGATAGACAGTGTGTCTGTACTGTTAGACCTCTTTAAGTGCAGAAGGTGGTTCGGATTTTTTTAATTAAATGACTTCCCATATGCGTTATAAAGTTCCACTCAATCGCAAAAGCCAATTTAAATCAAGGAATATGTTATCAAAGTTGCATAATTTCATTTGGGACTGCCAGCAGGTTAAAGTCTCAAGTCTTTAACATTAATGTTCATTTTTTGTCAATGAAAAGTTAAAAAGTTCTCAAATCTTCATTATCCTCTTGAACTTGCCCTTCTAAATGATCCTCAGACTGCAATTCCTAGTCTGCAAAAAAAAGAATGCAATATGCATCATACTTCGAGGAAAGACGGCGAAGTCGAGCTAACGTCCTTCTGGGTCTTCTCCCGGCTCCTCTCGACCTTCTTTATGATCTCTGCCACTATGCACACCGACGAGGTAAGGCCCAGGAGAAACAGCAGGTCTGCAAGGGAGAGTCAGTAGGTCACCACTCGGTGAGACTTACGCCTGCAAACCCTAACAGCTTACAGAGGTGTGGCATTTCACTGCAACTTTTAAATACACGATTGCTTTTCATTTCCTCAGATAAATATAACCACCCTCCGTTTAAGAAAACCGGAAGAAGAGGCGGCCAGTCTCAGTGGCCCAGCAGCAGCACAGTGCTCAGTGCCGGAAGCCACACGGAGGTCTGAGTCTCAGTTCCAGGTGAGCCTCCACCTCCCCGGTGTGCCTGCACATGTGCCTGTAATCCTGGCTGGCTGGGAAGGCTGGGGTCCTCACAACGTGAGATCCTGTTGAGGGTGCTTATCTTGATCTCTGTCTCTTTCCCATGGGGAAAAAAGATCTAAAAAAAAAAATTAGTACTTGCTGGTGGTGTGGTGGTTAAGGCACTGAACTTCCACATGGCTGACCACAGTTCAAGTCCTGGCCCTGATAGCTTGAATCTCATGCTGGGTACATGTGCATGTATGCCCAAAATCCCAAGAGGAGAAAGGAGAAAAGGGAATTGTGGAGTGGCTGTCTCCCCTTGGGGATGATTTCTCACTTCCCCTCTGTGTGTATGTGTGTGTGTGTGTGTCTGTCTGTCTGTCACTCTCCCTCCAGCAAGCACACATGCCCAATAGCAAAAACCTAAAAAAAAAAAAAAAAAAAACACACAACCCAAAAAAAAAAAACACAAAAAAAAAAAAAAAAAAAAAAAAAGAGT
The DNA here is from genome assembly GCF_000334495.1 of Tupaia belangeri chinensis. Taxonomy (NCBI): domain Eukaryota; kingdom Metazoa; phylum Chordata; class Mammalia; order Scandentia; family Tupaiidae; genus Tupaia; species Tupaia belangeri. Next base: position 1,015,354 of record NW_006160119.1, read on the forward strand.
ATGAAAACCTCAAAGACTACCTTATCCACACTCACACAGCTGGGGGAGGTAGCAGCCAGAGCCAGAGCCCAGTCCTCCGGCCTCCGGCCACTCTCCCTGAACCAGAACCTCAGAAGGGACAGATGAAGAAAGAATACGGAATATCAGCCCAACCACTGAAAATTACAGCTATAATGCAGCAATTTGGTATTCAATGAGCTCAAATCTAGTCTTCTCTTCATGTAAGATGAAAATGGACACTAAAAAGTTATAAACCACAATAGCTATTATAACATATTTTGACTTGCTCTATTTCAGAGTCACCAACTAAGATTTTCTAACAACTGATAACCTGTAAGAAAACAAACAAACAAAAAAAGAAATACCTAGAAGTTAGGAGACTGATTATCTTGAGCTTCTACAAATGAAAAAATAAAGCATACGCCCTTCTCTGATCAAGTCAGTCATTTTCTTCATTATTTCGGTAGAGTTTTTAAGTTTTACGAACACCTCAGACAACACAGCAAGCCACATCAATGTCTAAACCACGGGAGAGGCGTCCCCTTTACCCAGCACACTGAGGCTCTCGGTCTGGAACACCTTCTGGAGCGGAGGGAAGTAAATAACGAGCAGCTGCCCCATGACGGACCCGAGGACCGCATAGCAGAACGTCTTATTGCTGCAGAGCCCGATCTCGAACACAGACTTGGTCTGTCGGCAAAGGGGGAGCGCGGTTAACTCCGTAATCACAGGTACAACTTGCTATTCTACCTCCGACTTTTAATAAGCAGTGCCACATTATCACTGAGTTCCGCAATGTCAACGACATTCTTAATTTTAACTATTACGTTAGAACAATTCAGAGCAGGTAACGATAAAACTTAGAGTAGTTTCTAGTCATCAAGAAAGGACCTGTTAAAATGTGTGGCAATGTATAAATGAGACTATATGAAAAAAATTGGCTTTAGCATGAAAACCCTTCAAAGTAACTCTGTATTTTGGGAAATCGTCTCTATTCATGCTTTAAGGGGGGGGCGATCTTAAATCCTTTCTTGAAGAACAGACTTAACTACGTGTGTACTGTATTAGAAAAGTAAAACTATCTTTTATTAAAACAAGAGACCAAATACCACAACTTCGAAGCTGTGTCTAAATTAGTGACATTTTACTGTAGTTGGAAAGTGCTGGCAGGCAAATGGCAACGATGCAGTTAAAGATGCATAGAGTGTTTTCAGATTAAAGCGAACAGTTATACCTCAAACAGAACTATGTGTAGTTCTCAAGAAAATATGCTCTAAAAAAGTACCAATGGCTTCTTGACTATTATTTTCTATCAAAACACTTAGACCAAGCTGAGGCAGTTACTGCTTAAGACATAACTCGGGAAAAAAAGAAAAATGTAAATGTTTTAAGCTCTGACATACTGACAAGTGATAGAAAAAAATTCACTGTTCTTTTTCTTTCAACGATGAACTGTTTGTTCTTTTACTTCTAACAATGCTTTTGTTCTGAAATGAGATTAACACTATCGTATCAGACTCAGTGAGGTCTGTCCTGGGCTCAGGTCACTTCGAGCTGAACCTACTGTACTGTACAGCTGCCGTTAGCAGGAGAAGGGGAAGGACAATGAACTGACAGCTGGGACTGAGGCTGATCTGCCCAGATGCCCAGTCCTCACTGGGACAACTGCACACGTCTCGAAGAGGACGTGCTGAGGCTGCAAGGTGACCAACAAGCCAAGCGAAAAGCCCAGAATCCTTGCCGCTGATGCTTAGGGCCCCGTCAGCTGAGCTGCTCAACTGAAATAACCTAGGCATACCTGGGACCTGGAGCTTAGTGCATTGAACATGTCAAAAAACACAAAGCACGTGAAGGTCATCGTTGTGTCTCGAGGTGTTATCACGTTGTCTCGTAGCTATCAAAAAGGAAAAAATGAAAGGACTTTTCAGCGACTGAATTTAATAGATGAATATTCCATGTTTCTAAAATGTTACCTGTTCTCTTTCCATTAGGATGAAATCGCTATGGTATGAAAAGTACAGCTACCTGAATTTCCAATAAATCACCCAGTGCAGTCTACATAATGAAAAGTAAAAACAGGTTCTCATGGATATTAAAGTATTATTATTTAATAACAGTAAAAAAGCTAAAGACTCACACTAACTTCTCCCCAGATTTTCATAAATTAATTTTTAATGTTCTACTATATAAAACAAGTATTCCCTTAGTCCAGTAAAACTGAAACATTTTTCACTCAAAGAACTGCCCTAACTTCCTAGCCTTCTGTGTAACACACCAAAATAGCCAAGCCTCCCACCGTACAGAACGCAAGGTGACAGCAGCTTATTCGTGGATGTACCTCACGCCAGAAGACGAACAAAGTCCCACAGACAATGATTACTGATGAAACGAGTATTTTAAGTATCAAGTTTTTAGTCAAAATGCTATCTTTCCAGTTGCGAGGTGGTTTGCGGATGACATCTTTATCCACTGGTTCTACTCCAAGGCTACAAAGCAAACACAAAAATGAATTTCTTTACAGGTTTAAGGTTTGGATTTGTTATTTCCACAACCTCAGTAACATCACTTATCCAGGCAACTAAATACTCTTATAGAGACAAAACGCTAAATCATTGAAACAAAACGCCCTTCACTGGATCAGACGGCAGCAGTCATCCACCACGGGGCCCCACGCGGAGGTCCCAGGTCTTTGTAAAGCGTGCTCCCGCACACGGCGTGAGAGCTGGGCTGGCTCAGGCTCGGGGCAAACCAGCTCTTCCCCCTTATCTTGGATACCACGGAAAAGCCTGGCCTACCAGCTGAACTTGGCGATGTCTTTCAGACGCAGAGGTTCTGCTAAGGAAGATTCATTGTAAAGGGCAATGGCAGACACCACTCAGTTACCCAGTTACTAAAGAGAACAGATGCTCCGGTCCTTCACTACTCACAGTCCTGACTTACATGGTTGGATAAAAGAGTTTTAAAACTTTGTAATGGCATGAAAGCAATACAAATTCATTAGAAACTATAAACTTTCATAACTTTTTTTTTGAGAGGTTTTTGCTGTAGGGTGTGTGTGCTCATCAGAAAGACAGAGACAGACAGACAGAAAGCGAGAAATCACGCCCAGGAGGGATGGCCATGCTGCAGTCCCTTCTCTTCCATTCTCCTCTCAGGACCTTGGGCACGCACACACACACGCCCGGCATGGGTTTAAGCCACTGGGTCCAGGACTCGAACTGCGGTTGACTCCATGGGAGTCCAGCGACATAGCCATTATGCCAATTGCTGGTCCCCATAACAACTTCTTTATAGTAACATCGGCTGTATTATGATTCTCCCAACTGCAGGCTAGCGTTAAGTCTTCTGAGCATATCCAATACGGGCTGGGCCGGGTTTGTTATCAGTAGGCTAGGTGTGTTAAATATTGATACGCTTCGCACTTAACAATGGGCTTACTGAGACAGCCCCATTCTAAGGAACATCTGCACTTTTACAAAATCTTCTAAAGTTGGTAACACTGAACTCAAGAGATTAATCCACACGCAACTCTGAGAAATAAAAAAAAGCTTACTCCTTGAGGACAGGCATGGCCCTTGTGTCCTGATCTCAGCCTAAGGCTAAGCATCTTACAGAGCGTAAAGGCTCAAGCCTGTCCAGCGCGGACAGCCAGGCATCCTGCCGTGTGTAAAGGCTCAGATCCGCACAGCACAGACAGCCACTCCGAGAGTCAGTGACACGCACACAGCGCACAGTCTAAAGAAACACATTACTGCCACATTCTCAGGGCTGTCTATACCTGAAGTTTTAAAACTGGGTATCACACCTTCCTTGTCTTTCTAATCTACGCTGCAAACCGTACCTCTGAGCGGGGGGTCCATCCATGATGATATTGATCCATAAAATCTGCATGGCATTGAGAGGGTTAGGGAAGTTCATTAAAGTAGCCAGGGAGATTAAGGTCAGTGCTGCTATGCTCCTGTTGGAAAAGTCATTTACACAGCTGTCAGCAGAGGAGACTTCCTGCCATAGATGATAATCGCTATTCTAGCATTCAACAATCACGGGTTACAACTGTGCTCTGAAAGGAAGGTATACTTCAAGGAACCTATGCTTCGTTTACATGGACATGTCAAAGGTACGAATATTTTAAGAAAGGATTTTTAAGATGTTTAGACAATAGTAGCAAACAGAGAAAAAATGTTTAAATCTACATAATGGTTACTAGTTCCAACAATATCTTTGGTAACTGGTTTTTGACTACAGAAACACCTCTCTACTTTTCAAAAAAGATACCAAGAGTTAACAGTGAGATGTAACCCGCCCCTCTTTAGTTATTTCAGAGCTAGTAAATCACAAAGGCTTGTCGATCGAGGACCACTCAGTCATCCAATTACCACAGTTAGGACCTACTAATGTCACTGTTAATTTCAGAATACAATCTGGGGGACGGGAGGGCTTACGTATATAAACCCAGACACACAGGAGAGAAATTTCTAGGTACTTAACTAAGTTCTACTTCCATATAAGTTATCTAGAACATCCTTCGTAATGAAATTTCTTGTAAACTTACGTGCTCAGTTGGAATCTAACAAAATTTTTAATGTTGTTATAAATCCCTTTACCCTCTTCAATTGCAGACCTGAAATTTTAAAAATAAATAAGGTGAGAAAATATTATCACATAAAAATATCTATACTGAAACACTATGGACCTCATTTTGAAAATAAATTTCCAATTAATTTAACACATGTACCACTAAAAAATGATCTATTCCTTTCTTCAGACAAGTAGTTTAAAAAAGCATGAAAACATCTATTTCAGCAAGGAATTTAAAGTCAAGTCAAGGAATTTAAAGTCTGGTAAGCCTAAAAGAACTAGTTTGACAATACATATGATATTAAAATTCCTACTCCTAAAGACATTTTTCAACATTAAAATCATAGACTGTCTCTAGACAAGAGCCAATACTGCTTATTTAAAATACCGAAACAAGGACCTTCTTCCCCCCCTGCAGCTCATTTCTCCTAGAGATTAAAGATGAGTGGATAAAACGAATGTGTGCTAGCAGTTACATGGCAACGTGAGGTACCAGAATCATAGATTAGTGATCTGTTGTGTCAATGTCGATATGCTGCAGACAAGTTAAATAAAAAGAACGGTTTGGGGGCAGCAGGGGCAGGGTGGCTACGGTGCTGGCTGACAGCTGTTCAAGTCCTGGACTTGGTGGATTGAAACTCATGCCAGGTGCATGTGTGTGAATGCCCAAAACGCCAGGAGGAGGACAGAGAAGGCACTGCGGCATGGCCATCTCCCATGTATGTGGGGGGATGATTTCTCACTCTCTCTCTGACTCTCTGGCAAGTGCACTCACCCTATGGCAAAAAAAATTTAAAAACCTAAAAAAAAAAAAAAATTATAAAAGATTCATATAAATTCTCATTCACTTTGCTGAATCTAGAAAAAGATTTTTTTAGAACTTCCCATTTCTATCAAGATTTTCACACAATTCTAAGAAAGAAAAAAAATTCTATCCCTGTGAGAGCTTGGCAAATGTTCAGGTCTCTACTACTTCGCGTTCGGCCATGCTGGAGTAATAAAGTCCTGAGACATGTAATTAGAATTTATCGCTGAAAGACCTAGCTCATCCAATAGGTGAATACAGAAAAACGAGATTCACACGAGCCCAAGTGAACCCTGTGCTACTGACGTCACCAGGTGTCCCCGACGTCCTCAGATCCAGTGGGAACTGTGGCAGGGACACAGCAACCCACATCCGTAGACTGTACTGAGAGGGGGCGGTGCGAGCTGTGCTGATGTAAAGGTGTGGTATGAATCGACGACTTCTGGCCCTGAGGCCACACACGTCCCTACCTCTGACACCTGGCCGAGTGCATGGAAGGCCCCGCGGAGGGCCGCTGCCGGCCCGGCAATGCCCTGGAGCCCCCGAGACGAGGCCACGCCAGGTCTGAGGGGGCATGTGCGAGGTGTGCAGCCCTGCCACTCCTCAGGCCCGGTCTCTCTGCACAAGACACTCTCTCCAGCAATCAGCCTGGACCCGGCGCTCACGTGCTGCTGCTTCTCTACCCGTCAGACTGCCCGGGAAGGCGCCCTGCTACCCCTGCAGCATGGCTTACGGCTTACATTATGGTCTGGAAGTCGTCATCCACCAGGATCATGTCAGCGGCCTCTTTGCAAACGTCTGTGCCGGTCTGGCCCATTGCGACCCCAATGTCTGCAGCCTTGAGAGCGACTGCGTCATTTACCCCATCCCCGGTCATGGCGACAACCGAGCCGTTCTTCTGGAGGGACTGCAGTGAGGCAGGGGAGGCACAAGTGGGGAATGCTGACGAAAATGTGCTTCTGCACAGATCAAAGAACTTTAAAACCCTCTCACTACTTTTTCCAAAATTAAGATCAGAGAGAATACAGTTCACTCATTTTTCAATAAACTTCAATACATAAAGGCCTTAATAAGGTAAGGAAACGCTTAGGAAAAGTTCTAATCATTCCCATCTGTACCAACTATCAATATATACCTAAAAATCTGACCTATGGTCAACTTCCCAACGACTTTTATCCAGGGGCAAGTCAGATGTGCCGGGGGAGGTGTGACCGTGTTTGGGGATCTCTCTGATTGTCTGACTGGGGTGTCATTGGCATCTGGCGAAGAGGGACTAGGGGTACTGCTCAGCCCTCGACAATACATGGGGCAGCCCTTACAACAAAGAACGACCCGGTGCAGACTCACCCGTGCGGAAGCTGAAGCTGAGGTATACACGGCTGGTGACGAGTCACCTAAGTCCGTTAACGGCTGAATACTATGCCAGGTGACCTCTAGATATCTGACTAACGTAAGTAACCATCGCCTTGTACGTGCTGTCACCCTCTCGTAACGTTCTTCTTGCTGTATGTTTAGTTTCTGAAAAATTACTGCTGTTCACATGGGTGTGATTTGGCTATGAACCCTTAAGAACATGCTTCTACACTGTCTCTAGAAGGCTTGACAGTTCTTCCGTATCCTCTATGCCAACTAGATTTCCTATCGAATTTCCACGCTGAAAAAAAAAAAAAAAAAAAAAAAAACCCGAACACACACCTACTTTACTCCATAAAACTTTTGACTTTCTCTGGTCTTGTTTTTGCTATAGGGCACATGTGCTCACCAAAGACACAGAGAGAGACGGTGAGAAATCACCACACGGGCTGCAATCCCCTCTCCTCCACTCTCCTCTTGGGATTTGGCATCTCACACATGTGCCCAGCACGGTTCTCAAGCCATAGGTGTACGAGTGGAACTGCTCGGCTGGGCATGTGGGGTCCAGCCCTGAGCCACCTGCCCCAAGGGGCCCAACCATGCTCCAGATGGTGACGCTCACTCAGTGAGGACTCCTCGTCATGCAGACGGGACAGAAGACAAAGTAGCTGCACTTTTTATGTGGGAATAAACAATCAGATTCTCAGACACTCACCTTAATAATTTTCATCTTGTGCCGTGGGCTAGCTCTGTAAAACACCGCAACCTGTTAAAATACAGGACACACTAAAAATTTTCAAGGTTAAAAAATATCTGACTAACTCATGCATTTAGAATTTATTTTTTGTATCAATTTAAGGTGTATTTAATTTGCCAGAGGTGCTTAAGCAATATGCTGTTTGTTAGGACACCCACTGAGCGTGGCCTCCCCCATACACAATTTACTTAAAATGCATTAATATCAAAGGTAGAAAGACATTTCCACAAAAGACTGTTTTCTCAAAAACTGGTGCTCGAACAAGTGAACATTCATATGTAAAGAAAATGAATGTAACCCACTATAACGTATACAAAAATACTCAAAATGGGGACCAGCAGTTAGGCTAATGGCTATGTCACTGAACTCCCATGTAGTCAACTGCAGTTCGAGTCCCGGACCCGGTGGCTTAAACTCCCGCCAGGTGCGTGTGCATGTGTGTCCAAGATCCTGAGAGGAGAATGGAGGAGAAGGGATTGCAGCATGGCCATCCCTGAGGGGTGATTTCTCGCTTTCTATCTCTCTGTCTCTGTCTGTCTGGTGAGCACACGCGCCCTATGGCAAAAACCTCTCCAAATAAATAAATAAATAAATAAATAATACTCAAAATGGATGCGAGACCTAAGTATAAAACCTAAAATAAAACTACATGACTTTTAGAAGGAAACACAGCAGAAAATTTTTGTGATCCTGAGTTATGCAGCACTCTTGGATAAAACATCAAAATCAAGATCCATAAAAGAAATTGAGAAAAGGCAATTCATCAAAAATAAAAATTGCTTTCTGAAAGATAGTTTTAAGAGACTAGAAAGGTCAGCCGCAGACTAGGAAGAGAAATTTTCCAAGTGATTATCTAATAAAGGAGTCGTAGCTATAATATGTAAAGAATTTAGGTATTGCATACATAAACTGTATCAATTTAATAATTAAAACAAATTGTTTAAAAAGGCAAGGCAGACACTTCACTAAAGAAAATAGAAACACAATGTGAAGAAATACTCAGAATCACGAGTGGTGAGAGAAACACAAATGAAAGCTGTAGTCAGCTGCTGCTGTGGCCTAGCGTTCACAGCGGGTCATGGAGAGGAGGCGGGCACAGCAACTGAGCTCGGACACCGCAGGGGACAAACGATACAGGCGCCTTGGAAAGCACTTCGGCATACACCAAGCTAAGCACACTCTGCCTATATGACCCAGAAATCACTCGCCAGTATTTACCCGAGAGAAGTGAGAAATCATGTTCAGACAAAAACCTACATAGAAATGCCAACAGCAGTTCTAACCATCATCAGCAGAGACTGGAAACCATCGGGAAATCTCTAAGTGGGTACGGACGGGGAAGGACACCCACACAGCAGAGTGCACCGGGGTCATCAGGAAGGTCAGGACGCACTGCACAGAGAACAGAGGGCTCTACGTCTAGACTTTCCCAATGACCTAATGAGAAGCAACAAAAATAGTCACTGGGGCCAGCCGATGGCATAGGGGTTACCTTACTGGATTCCCACACGGCCAATCATGGTTTGAATCTGGTACCGGATGGTTTGAGACTCACGCCAGGCATGTGTGCGTGCACACCCAAGATCCCAGGAGGAGGAGGGATTGCAGCGTGGTCGTCCCCACTATGGGGTAGTCTCTCACTTTCCTGCTCACTGTCTCTGTCTGTCTCTGGCAAATGCACATGCCCTATGGTAAAATCCTCTAATAATAAAAGTACTACCACTGATACCTAACCATCAAGACAAATTTCAAATGCACTGTACTAAATAAAAGCAGATTCGAAAGCCACATTACGATGCCATCTGTGAAGTTCTCTGGAGAAGGCAGAACTACCAGAGCAGAAAACGAGTCTGTGGCTGCCCAGGGGGCTGCTGATTTCCAAATGGCACAAGAGAATCTGGGAGGGCCAGGAAGCCATGCTGGGTCCGGACTGTGGTGGTGGTTACAAGAGCTCTTGTGCCGTGGGCTAGCTCTGTAAAACACCGCAACCTGTTAAAATACAGGACACACTAAAAATTTTCAAGGTTAAAAAATATCTGACTAACTCATGCATTTAGAATTTATTTTTTGTATCAATTTAAGGTGTATTTAATTTGCCAGAGGTGCTTAAGCAATATGCTGTTTGTTAGGACACCCACTGAGCGTGGCCTCCCCCATACACAATTTACTTAAAATGCATTAATATCAAAGGTAGAAAGACATTTCCACAAAAGACTGTTTTCTCAAAAACTGGTGCTCGAACAAGTGAACATTCATATGTAAAGAAAATGAATGTAACCCACTATAACGTATACAAAAATACTCAAAATGGGGACCAGCAGTTAGGCTAATGGCTATGTCACTGAACTCCCATGTAGTCAACTGCAGTTCGAGTCCCGGACCCGGTGGCTTAAACTCCCGCCAGGTGCGTGTGCATGTGTGTCCAAGATCCTGAGAGGAGAATGGAGGAGAAGGGATTGCAGCATGGCCATCCCTGAGGGGTGATTTCTCGCTTTCTATCTCTCTGTCTCTGTCTGTCTGGTGAGCACACGCGCCCTATGGCAAAAACCTCTCCAAATAAATAAATAAATAAATAAATAATACTCAAAATGGATGCGAGACCTAAGTATAAAACCTAAAATAAAACTACATGACTTTTAGAAGGAAACACAGCAGAAAATTTTTGTGATCCTGAGTTATGCAGCACTCTTGGATAAAACATCAAAATCAAGATCCATAAAAGAAATTGAGAAAAGGCAATTCATCAAAAATAAAAATTGCTTTCTGAAAGATAGTTTTAAGAGACTAGAAAGGTCAGCCGCAGACTAGGAAGAGAAATTTTCCAAGTGATTATCTAATAAAGGAGTCGTAGCTATAATATGTAAAGAATTTAGGTATTGCATACATAAACTGTATCAATTTAATAATTAAAACAAATTGTTTAAAAAGGCAAGGCAGACACTTCACTAAAGAAAATAGAAACACAATGTGAAGAAATACTCAGAATCACGAGTGGTGAGAGAAACACAAATGAAAGCTGTAGTCAGCTGCTGCTGTGGCCTAGCGTTCACAGCGGGTCATGGAGAGGAGGCGGGCACAGCAACTGAGCTCGGACACCGCAGGGGACAAACGATACAGGCGCCTTGGAAAGCACTTCGGCATACACCAAGCTAAGCACACTCTGCCTATATGACCCAGAAATCACTCGCCAGTATTTACCCGAGAGAAGTGAGAAATCATGTTCAGACAAAAACCTACATAGAAATGCCAACAGCAGTTCTAACCATCATCAGCAGAGACTGGAAACCATCGGGAAATCTCTAAGTGGGTACGGACGGGGAAGGACACCCACACAGCAGAGTGCACCGGGGGCATCAGGAAGGTCAGGACGCACTGCACAGAGAACAGAGGGCTCTACGTCTAGACTTTCCCAATGACCTAATGAGAAGCAACAAAAATAGTCACTGGGGCCAGCCGATGGCATAGGGGTTACCTTACTGGATTCCCACACGGCCAATCATGGTTTGAATCTGGTACCGGATGGTTTGAGACTCACGCCAGGCATGTGTGCGTGCACACCCAAGATCCCAGGAGGAGGAGGGATTGCAGCGTGGTCGTCCCCACTATGGGGTAGTCTCTCACTTTCCTGCTCACTGTCTCTGTCTGTCTCTGGCAAATGCACATGCCCTATGGTAAAATCCTCTAATAATAAAAGTACTACCACTGATACCTAACCATCAAGACAAATTTCAAATGCACTGTACTAAATAAAAGCAGATTCGAAAGCCACATTACGATGCCATCTGTGAAGTTCTCTGGAGAAGGCAGAACTACCAGAGCAGAAAACGAGTCTGTGGCTGCCCAGGGGGCTGCTGATTTCCAAATGGCACAAGAGAATCTGGGAGGGCCAGGAAGCCATGCTGGGTCCGGACTGTGGTGGTGGTTACAAGAGCGCACTCGTCCGTCCAACTCGGGACTGGTGAGTTTCACACCACGTAAATGACGCCCTGGGTTTTAGAAAGCATTATAAACACTTATGCTAAAATGAAAATAAGACAAAAGGGCAGAAAGTATAAGGTCTATCCCCACCCTCTCATTCACAAACAGAGCACTGTTATTTCCACAGTCCCTTCCTCAGAGGGAGCTGAGTTCTTGCTAGTCAGTAATTTTGCACTGATATTCAAAATGACTATGTCATAAATACTCCATTTCTGGACTTATTCCATTCAGGATTTGAACCAACAAACTTGGTGGTCATGTCCCAGGTGTCTGCAGACACAGCTTCATCGAAGGCAGAGGAACGCTGACCCCCAGCACGGGCCTCCGCAGGAGCACCAAAGCCACGCGAGGCCCACCTTCGGCAGGATCTGGGCGAGCTGCTGGGCATCCATGGCGTCGATCTCCTCCCCGGAGACGGACTGGGACGTCTTGGAGTACAGCCCCAGACGGCTGGCTACAAATGCGAGAGAGAGCGTAACCGTGACCGTGACCGAGCAGGTCAGTTTACCTCCAGGGCAGCTCCACCTCCTTAACGTGCATTTAAATAGGAACCGCCAGTCACTTTCTAAGCATAAAAAGGTCTTTGTATCAACAGGTTACAAGACAAACTTCGTCAGGCACACCTGACCTTGCCGACTCAGCAGTAGTCTGAACTTTTGTCTGACTGCTTTATTTTTGTTTAAACTTAAGAATGTAGAGTTTTCACTATTTAAGCCAGCATACCTAAGAACTGAAAGGAGGCCCATCGGGCCTGTTCAGCAGCTCCGTTTTAATGCAGGTCAGAGTGACTTTAAGGAAAGTATCCAAAGCCACACAAATGGTGGAAGGTCTGCGGTAACTGCGTAGTTATACATAACAGAACAGACACAGAAAGTCATCCTCCCCACAGCATTACATTTCTGGTGACTTCTTCGATGACATAGAGTTCGAAACCACTACCCAGTCCCATTTCAAATATGGGAATTAAATTTTTTAGTATAAACTAACAGGCTCTGGGAGATGAACTTTCATGCTCTTTTTCCCAATATGCTTCTCAGGGTAATCTCAAATAGCACTCAAAATAGGTACTGTATGAGAAGACTACAGTATATGCGATAAGTCATTTTTTCAAACTTACAACTCTGCTTTGTAAACTACATTTATGTCAAACAAAAACCTAAATTTGGCATTTCCTCTCACATTCAGGATCTCACAGTTTTAGCCATTGGCGTAGTAAATTAAATGAAAATACATGTGATTTAACAATGAACTAGCTGTGTGTTTTCAATAATATTACCTTTTAAACTATAATCAACTTTCGCCCAATCTTAGAGAGCATGCGCAAAAACAGTGCGTCAATTTTAGTCACACCACCTCCCTGTTACAGAAACACTTCCTGTCTGACGGCTCCCACCACAAGGCGGCCCTGCCAGAGGAGACATCGGAAGCGGAAGGAGGAAGGAAGGAGGAGGAGGAGGAGGAAGGGGCAGGGGGAAGGAGGAAGGGGGCCTGGCAATACCGATGGCAACCGCGATCTCCCTGTTACAGAGACACTCCCTGTCTGATGGCTCCCACCACAAGGCGGCCCTGCCAGAGGAGACGCTGGA
>NW_006160119.1:1028441-1034386 GCF_000334495.1 Tupaia belangeri chinensis
GCGTCGTGACGGCTTCTTTCACACCGGTCCTAGGAGGGTCGATGATGCCCACCAAGCCCAGAAACGTCAGCTGTCCCAGTTCAGGACCAGAAGCCAAAGCAAGAACTTAGGAAATAATAAAATCCAACGGAGAAAATGTGAGTCTCAAAAACTTTAGAATTTAGCTGATACAAGCTGAAGACATTAACACTTTCAACTAAGACTATAATGTCATTCATAGTTATTAGATCATCTTTAAAAATCAAAACTACCACATGCCGAGACACTATAGTTTAATGGTTCTGGATATGGGTTGCTTTAAGCTATTAAAATTAAAAGGAGTAACTAAAGAACTGTTAAGCAGAGAAGGCAAGTGGGTGAATGGAGAATGTTTTCGCATAGCAACCACATGCAGCTACTTCCAACAGAAACTACTGTCTCTTCAGAAAACACAATCACTGTTTTAGAGAAACTATGGGCTGTCAAGCTTGGAAGTCAATTTAAACAGACACCTTTGAAGGTGGCTTCTAATGGGTCTTCATCTTTCCATTTCATAGGTCTCCAGACAAAGTCAACAGCCTGAGGAGAAGGCTGTATTAATCAATCACACACGGCCTGTAACAACTGTACACGACAAACCCTGGGACATAAAATTCATCTGCCAAGCAGGTGTAAGCCATTGATCTCAGCAATAGTTTGGAATCTTTTACTGTTCCATAACGACAACATTTCTCATTGGTAACTTTGGTTCTCTTAAGATTATAAAATACCACCAAGTCATTATTCATAGTTAGTTTCCAGTCACCCGTGGGTACTTGAGATATAGCACAAAGTTCACTTCCCAAGTATCATTCAGCTTACTCTCAGAATTCTGGGACCTCTGGTAACTACCCTTACGGACCAAAGGGTATGCCTGCATCTGAAACATTATTAAACTGCGTACTCACAACACACACACGCACACAGAGGCATACCAACTAAACATAAGCACTTCTTGCCGAGACTGAAAAGTCCCAGGGAGACCAAAGGAGGCATCTACCCCAGTCTGAGACGGCACGTAACCTCTGCTTTCCAGTGTGTAAGTCATACGCCCAGCCACGTGGGGAGGGTCCCAGAGGCTCTCGGCCTGCACAGGAGGAGCCACATGAAGGCCCTCGGTGCTGGAACAGAGGCAGATGTCAAGGGAAGGGGCGGGTGCTATCAGCCTGCGTGTCACCAGGCTCTCAGAAGGGAGGTCAGGTCTGGGCCCGTAGGTGGGGGTGGGGTGGGCAGGGAGCTGGCACTGCCCGAGCGGCATCTACTTCTCGGCCTCTTTAGCACAAATGAAGATCTGCTGCTTCTCTGCATCGAGGTCGGGTAAACTTTCACCACGCTCAAGTCCCCAACACAAAACAATGGAGGCTCAAATTTTGAACCTAAGGACCACAGTATTTGAAGACATTTACATTTTATTAAGCTGCAAAATAAGCACATATCAATTGAATTTAACAATCTTTCTATTCTGGGGACCGGCAGATGGTGTCGTGGGTAAGACGCTGGGCTCCCACATGGTTTGAGTCCTGGACCAGGCAGCTTTGAAACTCAGGCCAGGTGCTTGTGTGTACATGCCCAAAACGCTGAGAAGAGAATGCAGGAGAAGGGACTGCAGTGTGGCCACCCACCGTGGGGGTGATCTCTCCCTCTCTGTCTCTCTGGTGAGCGTACACATCCTGTAGCAAAAATCCCTCTCTCCCCCGAAAAACCCCACTTTCTGTTCCTCACAGGTACTCTCAAGAGGAAGGGGAAAGCGGAGCCAAGGAAGGAGAAGGAACATGAAGTAAGAGAGGGGTGACCAGGGCATTTCCCAAACCCTGTGAAGCAGTTGTTTTCCTTTCTACCCTGGACTGCTCCACCATGCGACACCAGGAAACCACACACTGCCACAGCCCTTCAGATGAAAAGAATGCCTCACGAGGAGAAGTGTGAAACCGTCTGTTCCTGAGATGAACACAGGGAGTTCATCTCAGACATATAAATGGTAAACCTTTCAAGGTCTCTAAGCCACGCTGACTTTCAAACTCTTGCTGGAAGCTGCTGAGTTAGGGAACTCTCCGATTCTCCACCTTCTAACTCCATCTTTTTTGTCTTTACTGTCTCGACGTTGCATTAATAGCTGCAAACAGACCCAACACGCTGGGGCGAAGACCTCCCCAAAGCCCCAGAACCAAGGGGACAGGTCCGCTATTTGCACCCATCTTTCTCTTTCTCTTTTTAATGTCTCTTAGCAAAAAGAGATTTGGAAGAGACAAAGGAAAAGCCACAGACGTCAAAGGCCAGCAGGGAGAGGGAGACGACCCCAGGTAGCAAATAGCCTGCAGCAGCCCAGCCTTCCTGGGAACCACCGAGGAGGTGCTGCGGCCCCTTCATGGACAGCCTGTGGCAGCCCAACCCCTTTCCTGGCCCCAAGGCTTCCCTGCAGCGGCCCTCGTGTCTCAGTTCTCCCCTGCTCTCCAGCTGCTGCCATTCTCTCTCTCCAAAAAAAAAAAAAAGTTTAGGGAACCAGCAGTTAGCGTAATGGCTATGTCGCTGGACTCCCACGTAGTCGACCGCAGTTCGCGTCCCGGACCCGGTGGCTTAAAACTCACGCTGGGTGCATGTGCATGCGTGCTCAAGATCCCGAGAGGAGAATGGAGAAGGGATTGCAACGTGACCATCCCCCCGGGGGGTGATTTCTCGCTTTCTGTCTCTCTGTCTCAGTCTGTCTGGTGAGCGCACGCCCTATAGCGAAAAACCTCTCCAAAAGAAAAAAAAAAGAGTGCCATTCTCTCACCTGGCAGTGGGAGGTGAGACAGGCACGACGGGGTCAAAGGGGTGTCCTGAGCCCGCCACCCTAAGCTCCCTGCAGCTGGGGCCACCACACAGCCCAGCATGTGGCTCGGCGAGGAGGGGGAGACGTGCGAACACTCCTGAGCCCATGGCCCAGCGTCTCCACCGCAAGGAGGGGAGACGTGCGAACACTCCTGAGCCCATGGCCCAGCGTCTCCGCGTCTGCACGTCCGGCTCGGCATCTTCGTTACAGTTCCAACAGCTCTCGTCTCACAGCTCCCACTATTCTTAGGCTTGCCCCACTCAACCAGAACTTGTCTGAAATAAAACGCCGACTACCCAACAACCAGACTCCCTATTTGGCTATCGCGCTGACTCTCCACCTGTTGGGGGCACTTAGCCAGGTCCAACATCACACCTGAGAAGAGGAAGGGGCTCTGCGAAGCTGGAACAGAGGCTGGACAACTGAGATGGTAGACACGTGAGCCTGTCTGCAGTGACGGGAGGGCTCTCCCCTCCACCCCGGGGCACGAGAGAGCCTTACCTCTGAGCCCTGCGGAGCCCACCCCTCCACCCCAGGGACACGAGAGGGCCTTACCTCTGAGCCCCGCGGAGCCCATCCGAGCCTGCAGTGACGGGAGGGCTCTCCCCTCCACCCCAGGGACACGAGAGGGCCTTACCTCTGAGCCCCGCGGAGCCCATCCGAGCCTTCTCCTGCTGGTACACGTCTCTCTGCTGCTGGGTAAGGGCCAAGGGCTGCCCTTTGCTGTGGTATGTGGTGCAGTACTTAATCACCTGCTCAAACGCACCCTTCATGAAACAAACCTCTGGTCTGTCCTAGGAAGAAAAAGACACCAGTAGGAGTCCCCACTCGTCTGCCGCTGGAGCCCATCCACGAGCGGCCTGCGTTTCCCACAGTCCCCAGGGAGGCTAACCAACCCGAAGGCTGAGTGGCACTAAACCACAAGGATGAAACTTAATGTGAGGGGCCAGCAGGTGGCGTGGTGGTCAAGGTGCTAGACTCCCACATGGCTGACCACTGTTCGAGTCCAGACTCAAAGGCTTGAAGTGCACGCCAGGCACGTGTGTGCCCAAAACCCCCGGGAGAATGGAAAACGGGCTGAGGTGCATTACACCCTCCAGGGCTGACTTCTCACCACCCCTCTCGCTGTCTCTCTCCAGCAAGCGCATAACTTACGGCAAAAAACTGAGACAAAAAATGTGGGGGCTTTCTGCACCGCCTATAAAAACAAACCTGCCCCATGATCACACACTGAGCCTCCATCCAGGTGCTCTGACAAAAACAACAGGAAAAGGCGAGCTCTACCCTCGACCGCAAAGGGGCTTCGAGGTCTCTAGAGCTCAGTATCCACACACCTGTGAGCCCCTTCAACTCTCACAACTAACTCGCAGCCATGGTGTTACCAGACTTTTCTATTAGTCACAGTAAAAGTAATGTTAGAAAACTTACAATAAAAAGTTAGTCTCCTGCTCCCCCAGTCCTGCTCATTAAAGTGAATCAATCTTAATCCTTTTAGCTGTATCCACGCGACACTGCTACCACTTCACGCACCAGTCGCATACACTATTACTACAGGTACTAACTGGTCACCGGCTCCCCACTCGCCCTCTGCCATCTTTATGACGAGGCTAAGGCAAACCTGTCAGCGCCGCGCTCACATCAGGGCTGCTCGCTGCTCAGCCCGTGCTGAGGGCCCCAGCCCACGCGCACCGCTCCTCCGTGGGCAGGAACGTACCCGCCACCCCAGCCAGGGCACCTCGCTCTGACCAGTGATACGTGAGCAAGTGCGTGTGGCATTGCCAATGGAGGCTGGAGGGCTGCTCCGCAGTCTGTCCCTCTACTTCGGCCGTGGCGTGTGTGCTGACAGACAGAGCTGTCTCCTGCCTGCTCCTGAGTGAAGCGGCCTGGCCGAATCTTGGCCCAGAAAGGTGGCGGAGGGCATTATGTGTCCATGGCCTATCCTTACAGACAGAGCAGGTGGGACACTCTCGTTCACATTTTACCTTTCGTCAAGTCAGTGACTGCCTCTTTTTAAAGCGTGCTTTGGGGCCAGCAGGTGGCGCAGTGGTTAAGGTGCTGGTCTCCTACATGGTCAGCAACGGTTCAAGTCCTAGACCTGGCAGTTTGAAAATCATACCAGGTGCATGTGCGTGCGTGCCCCAAATCCCAGGAGAATGGGGAAGGGACTGCCACATGACGCCCCCTTCCTCCGTCTCCCCGCGAGTGTGCACACCCTACGGCAAAGAGTTAGAACAAGCTGCTTTATACTTACCATTAATTCTTCCCAAATTCTTCCGCAGAAAAGCTCTGCCATGTGGTATTTTTTATATAAACAAATGAACAGACAAGCGACTGGCACTGCCGTATCTTTACCGGAGACCCCCCCCTGGGGTCCTGTCCGCTCGCCCTGCTCCAGCTGCTGCTGCAGCACTGGGACCCAGGACTGCCTTCACCTCCCCACAGCCTCGCTGAGCCCCAAGTCTTCCTTCTCCTCGGTTTACTACCCACTAGTATCTTCCTAGGAAAGGGCGGACGGCCCTGGACACGCATTCTTAGTGAACCCTCGCCTTTCTAGGCTCAGCCAGATTAACTTCCTCTATGACGAAGGCTTCTGTCTGACCATCTCCCGGCCTCCTGTGTCCAGCGCTGTAGTTGAAAAGTATAAAGAAGCTACTGTAATTCTTAAACTTTTGTACATGGTCTCTACCCCTTGCCTAGACCTTTTTCTGTAATCTCTCCTTCCAGCTCAAGAACAAAGAACAAAACACGTTGAGAGAACCTGACGCCATGAGCCACAGGCAACGAACACCAGGCTGTAACTCAGTTAAGCTGTTTGCTCCATGGCAAAATTAAACATACCTGTGGGTGGGTTCTAGGAGAAGAGTGTCAAAGGGAACAAGGAGGCTAGTAAGAGGTGACTGTCCTACCTATCCCACAGTTACACACAGAGCAGCAGTTCTCATCACACACATGTTTAAATCTAAAGACAGAGAGTCGGTGCAGACATCACCAGCCGAGCTGAACAGGGCCTCAGCAGTCTTTAACAGGAATACCTGCTGTGTTCGATGCACACACTTGACGGCCATCCACTTCTGCTCGGAGCTGAAAGGGTACTCCGCTTTCCTGATGTAGTCCTGCT
>NW_006160119.1:1034825-1037187 GCF_000334495.1 Tupaia belangeri chinensis
CTCTCCTGCCCCGAGCAGCTGCCCCCGGCCCCCGCCGGGTCCTGAAGACCCAACGGCGTAGGCTGCCCTCTGTCCCAGCACCTTTCTGCCCACTCCCCCATGTCCAAGTCCCTCACACTTCTCAGAAGTCCAGCTGACTGCTTCTCACTTCCTACTCAAACACAGCCCCACACACGCTTTGTTTTTAAAGCGTGCTTTGGGGCCAGCAGGTGGCGCAGTGGTTAAGGTGCTGGTCTCCTACATGGTCAGCAACGGTTCAAGTCCTAGACCTGGCAGTTTGAAAATCATACCAGGTGCATGTGCGTGCGTGCCCCAAATCCCAGGAGAATGGGGAAGGGACTGCCACATGACGCCCCCTTCCTCCGTCTCCCCGCGAGTGTGCACACCCTACGGCAAAGAGTTAGAACAAGCTGCTTTATACTTACCATTAATTCTTCCCAAATTCTTCCGCAGAAAAGCTCTGCCATGTGGTATTTTTTATATAAACAAATGAACAGACAAGCGACTGGCACTGCCGTATCTTTACCGGAGACCCCCCCCTGGGGTCCTGTCCGCTCGCCCTGCTCCAGCTGCTGCTGCAGCACTGGGACCCAGGACTGCCTTCACCTCCCCACAGCCTCGCTGAGCCCCAAGTCTTCCTTCTCCTCGGTTTACTACCCACTAGTATCTTCCTAGGAAAGGGCGGACGGCCCTGGACACGCATTCTTAGTGAACCCTCGCCTTTCTAGGCTCAGCCAGATTAACTTCCTCTATGACGAAGGCTTCTGTCTGACCATCTCCCGGCCTCCTGTGTCCAGCGCTGTAGTTGAAAAGTATAAAGAAGCTACTGTAATTCTTTTTGTTTTGTACATGGTCTCTACCCCTTGCCTAGACCTTTTTCTGTAATCTCTCCTTCCAGCTCCAAAGAACAAAACACGTTGAGAGAACCTGACGCCATGAGCCACAGGCAACGAACACCAGGCTGTAACTCAGTTAAGCTGTTTGCTCCATGGCAAAATTAAACATACCTGTGGGTGGGTTCTAGGAGAAGAGTGTCAAAGGGAACAAGGAGGCTAGTAAGAGGTGACTGTCCTACCTATCCCACAGTTACACACAGAGCAGCCTGAAGGCCGTCGAGGCCCATCTGCATGGCATGAAAAGAAAGTTAATTCCCAACAGCACGCGACTCCTTCCTTTAACAGAAAACAAGGGAAACAATTTACGGCGAGGTAGGCTAGATGCCTGGACTGCTCTGCAGGTACCAGAGACGGGGAGCGGCACCCCAAGGCCCCGACTGTCCCTGGGCAGTCAGGCCTGCCAACCTTGAAGCCTGAGGGGCCAGACCCGGCCCGAGGCATACGAGCTGCAGATGCAGAAGGCGAACCTTCCACACTGACGGCATTCACCTACTGGCTCGAGGTCTGCAAGGGTGCAGTATGATCAGTTCAGTATGATCAAGTTCCAGAAGGGTGCAGTGTCAGAAAAACTCACGGTGCCTGAGCCGTGCTGAGTGCGAACTTCCATCGCCATCAGAAGGTTCAAAATCAGCCCTCACTTCTTAGCACTCGCACCTGCCCTGCCGGCTGCTACTGGCCTGGCCTGCGACACCCGGCCCCCGCCGGGTCCTGAAGACCCAACGGCGTAGGCTGCCCTCTGTCCCAGCACCTTTCTGCCCACTCCCCCATGTCCAAGTCCCTCACACTTCTCAGAAGTCCAGCTGACTGCTTCTCACTTCCTACTCAAACACAGCCCCACACACGCTTTGTCGAAGACCCCAGTGGGCGTCAGAAATCGCAGACGGTACGTAACCCGACACACCCAACGCTCCTCAGCCGCATAACAGAGACGGCCCCTAAGTGGCAACTGGGCGGGCAGCGCCCACAGCACAGACGCCCTGGACAAAGGGGCAATTCCCATCCCAGGTCAAGACGGCCGGGACCGTGTGAGACACTGTCACAGCGCTCAGGATGACGACAATGGAAAACTTACAAACCGTTTATTTCTGTATTTTCTATTTAGTATTTGTAGACCACAGCTGACCATGGGTAGTTAAAGTCATGAAAAGCTGAAAACACACATATGGGAGGACTCCTGTAAGTTTTCAAAGGTCCTCCAGAAACCCGCCACACACCACCTATGTAACAGCCCTGCGGGGCCCTCGAGCACCCTTCACTGCTCCGGGTTAGTCCGCTCACCAGCCCTGAACTATTCTATGCTATTTACTCCAGAGACCCACCACGCACTACCTACTTAACAATTCCCCCAGCTCCTCAAACAGCTCTTGTCCCACCTAGGTCAGCCACGTGCCGGCCAGGAGCGAGTCAGCCTGCTGACTCCCTGGGCTCCCACCCCAGCTCTGTCACCCACGCGCCCCCCATGCCCG
>NW_006160119.1:1037333-1038610 GCF_000334495.1 Tupaia belangeri chinensis
CTCATCCCATCTACCCTTTCCTAGCCTTCAAAGACCAGTTCCCAGCTCTGAATTTGTGATTTTTACAAGTGGCTCGATGTTTTAAGAGGTAACTGGCTACAATCTTGGTTTTTCATTTGTTCCAGGAATATCAGTATTAACTCCAGACCTAGGTTAACATTCTTTACTTCACAAAGAGGTTATTCTCTTGTCAAGCATAACACAGGAACCCCTTGGTAACTGAATTTTGTATGCTCAGCTACACTGTGCTATTTCAGTTATAAGGAAACCAAACGATAAAGAAACAGCTCTCTGTCAAGGAAATATGTACATGTGCATTCTACAACTCCCCATTTTACTTCATTAAGCGAAAGAACCTACAGTCCTGTGCTGGCCCTCTCAAGCCATCTCATCTCATCTAGGAGCACTCTGCTTCACACCAGGGTCATAGTCCAGCAGACGGTTCCGGCGGCAGACCAGCTCCTTCTGTTACGGTGGGGACAGACGGCGCTTGTAGGACGTGGGGCATAGAGAGATCAATAGGACCCGATAAAGAGGCCCCTGAAAACAACACTCCCTCTGCCCCAACACGAATGTTAACTCCACACTCATTTTGGGAAATTGATAAAAGAGTTAAAGAGAACCTTCTTTCTCATGACTGCATTAATGACGTTTACATGGAAATAAAGACCGCCTTTCACGCATTTTAAAGTTAAGTACCAGTGGCCACACACGTGCATAAGGCTTTTCACTCAGGTCTCGGCATCATGAGACAGGAGCAAGCCTGCGTCAGAAGAGCCCGTCACTGGTCAGGGCTGGGACATTCCACTGCCCCACAGCGCTGCACTCCATGTCTGAGACGGGAACTGGTCACCGAGAGGCGGTGACAACAGTGACATGGCCATCCTCTGCACTCACTCCCGCACAACAGCAATGCTGGGCTCGAGGGCACACAGCGCTGGAGCGGGCCGGGCCGTACCTTCACGGCGAGGGCACACAGCGCTGGGGCGGGACCGTACCTTCATGGCGAGGGCAATCAGGGCTCCCTCTGTCGGCTTCCCCATCAGAGTGTCGTTTCTAATGACGGCGTCGTTGCACACGCAGCCCGCCTGAGGAAACACACAAGCGATGGAGCGCCACCGTGCCGCGGGGAGGGAAGAGACGAGCACCTTCGTGAGTCATTTACCTCCACGATTCTGCTGACGGCCGGGTTGTAGAAACCGTGGACGACGTCGCCATCGACGAGCACTTCCCCAAACTGATTGTAGCCGACACCAGTAACCTGAGGGACACAAAGC
>NW_006160119.1:1038638-1044282 GCF_000334495.1 Tupaia belangeri chinensis
GGTTCAGGGAACAGCAAGCAGTGACGACGTGGCTGCAAAACTGTGCCTGGCGCTCACGCTGCACACGAGGACACTCGACGTGACAGCAGAGAAGCATTCAGCAGAGCCTGTGACAGCCGCGAGGACGGCTCGTGCACGACAGTGATTCCTGCGGACCCTGTATTACAGGAAGGGTAAAGCACAAAGCGTCTTTATACCAACACGACCTTACAGAGCACAGCACAGTGTGTGAAGAATGCTGATCCACTACCGCGTCTACCGCTCAGAGCGCGGACCCACTACCCCGTCCACCACTCAGAGTGCGGACCCACTACCCCGTCCACCACTCAGAGCGAGGATCCACTACCCGGTCCACCACTCAGAGCACGGATCCACTACCGTGTCTACCACTCAGAGCGAGGAGCGCGGACCCACTACCCCGTCCACCACTCAGAGCGCGGACCCACTACCCCGTCCACCGCTCAGAGCGCGGACCCACTACCCCGTCTACCGCTCAGAGCGAGGATCCACTACCGCGTCTACCACTCAGAGCAAACCCACAACCCAGGCAACAGGTATTTGCTGCGGATCCGAGGCTCACGGAGATGAGGAGCTCAGCCCCAGCACTGCCAACTCACACTCACACTGTGTGCGACACGCTGGCTTAACACCGTGGGGCGCAAGGCAGCTACACTTTACGGCTAAAACCACCACCCGTGACAGAAGTAAAGGTCACATTAAAGCAAAACAGTTAAGAAAGAAAAGAACTAACAATGGCTACCTCTGACACATAAAACGAGAGCTCTCCAGAAGGGAAACTGACGCTGTGTCTCCTGCACTTGGACCATGTACAGTCCAGAAAGGGCACACTCCACGGCACTGTGCATCTTAACGCTCTGAACACAGACAGCCCAACTTTAACGCCTACGCAAAAGTGGGTCTACATGAACCTGAGCAGCTTCCGTCCACCTGTCTGCTGCCTGCTCTGCTCAGTGAACGAGCGGTGGGCACTTCTAAAATGCCATGTCCATCACAAGGAGTGTTAGGGCATCGCCGTCCAAACCTGCAGGCTGGGGTGAGACTTGCCCTCCACCAGCTTCAGGAACCACTGCACGGGGACCTGCCCTCAGGAAACCGTCACTAGCTTTTAAATATACTCGCTCACTGGCTCAGGTACGTTGGGGGTGGTCAGCAAAGCTCTTCTGAGAGGAGGGTGCTGGACTGAGTGAGGGGACGAGGAGGCGTCACCCCTGGGCAGTGTGGCAACACACTCCGGCTCCCAGCGCGGACTTCCGCCCTAGCCGAGTAGCCGAGGAGCCATGAAGCCGTGAAGCCCACTCCTCCAGGGCAAGGAAAGCACAGGGAGCTCCAGGCTGGAGAGGGCAGTGAGCACAGGGTCCAGGCCCGGCTCAGGCTCCTGGTCACAACGGGGCACTGGCGCATACTCGTGCTTCCCACTGAGCGCTGAAGGGGTTCTTCCAGCTGCCTACACGGGACGGGCATCAGGACGGGCAGAGTGCCGGCTCCGCAGCAGTGGCAGTGCGCTGCTCAGAAGCCAAATCCTACGTGAGGACTATGGTTCAAGTCCCCAGCATGGTGAGCCTGGAACATGCCAGGCAAGGTGTGAGCACTCAGGACCTGACGGGCCAGAGGGCTGGAAGAGGGGAGTACAGCGTGACCAGACCCTGGGGACGTGCTCCTCTTTCTCTCTCTTTCATGAATTAATTAAAAAAAGGAAAGTTAGAGAGGGCACAGAATAGCCGGACAGTGGCACAGCAGAGAACCGCAGTGCTGTCAGGACCGCCCCAGGAGGGCTCAGGTGCGCGTCGGAGCTCTCACCAGACGCCGAGCAGGCCCGGCCCGGCCCGGCCCGCGACCCGGCTGGCTGGGGCAGGGGGAGATCCAAGACCCTGTGGGGGCACAGCTCTCTATCTCTGTCTCTCTCACGCATGGAGCCAATGAATAGGTAAATGTTAAAAAACTGTTTTTTCCCTTTAAAAGGAAAGGGTACAGGATGACCACTCCAGAAATTCTGTGAGAGGCCATGGGAGAGGTGACGATGACTCAGACTGCACCCTGGCTACAAAGCGGTAACTCACTCGGGCCCAGACAGGTCCTGCAGCCTGCAGGGTACTGCGACTAAGGCTGGGGGCCACAGGGAGACCCAGGGTCAGCTGCCAGGAGGGCAGGACAGAAGCAGCAGAAGCAGCGCCTGTGATCCTAGCTACGTGCAGACCACGGCAGGGGCTGCCACGTGACGCCTCGTCAAAAAGAAAGAGAAAGAAACTGGGGCCAGCAGATGGCACAGCCGTCACAATGATGGGCTCCCGTTCAAGCGGGTCCCGGCCCTCTGGCTTGAAAACCACACTAGGCTCATGTGCATGCATGCCCAAAATCTTAGGAGAAGGGACTGCAGCATGGCCTCCCCTTTAGGGAATGACTTCCCACATTCCCTCTGTCTCTCTATCGCTGGGGCGAGCACACAGCCCTGAGGCAAAAACCTCTACAGAAAAAAAAAAAAAAAAAAAAAAAAAAGGCCAGATTTGGTGACAGGCGGATACAGAGATATGACAAAATGACAAATGTGGGCCAGCCCTGTCATCGGTTCCCAAACAGCCCACCCCAATTACAATCCTGGCTCTGACGGTTTGTCAAACATGCCAAGTACCTGTGCGTTTAGCCCCAAATCCTGATGGGACAGAGAAACGGAGAAGGGACCACAGTGTGGCCACGCCCCACTGTTGCTTCCTCCCTCCCTCCCTGTCTCTCGCTCTTTCTCTGTTGAGCAAAAATGCCAATGTAAAGAAAAGGGAACAGAGGTGTCATGGAGGAGGCAGTCTCTGGGCTGAACAAGTTACACAGGAACGAAACGGACTTGAAGCGTCCCAGGAGCAGGGAGTGCCTGCGGCCACGTGACAGCCCTCCGGAAGGGAAGCTGTGGTCAACGGGACCGACACCAAGTTTATTCACCAAAAACGCGAAGAACGCGTACCTCGGCGTGCAGGCCGTCGGATGTGAATATGTGAGTGACAGTCATTTCGTTCTTCGTCAGCGTCCCGGTTTTATCTGAACAAATCACGTTGCAGCAGCCTAGAGGGAACATCATCACGTGTCACCAAAAGAGCCACAGGGAGTGCAGGCCCCTAGCCCTGCCACCTCGCTGACCTTCAGAGCGCAACTCGCGGTCACATGAGGTGCCCTCTCTCACTACGCTTTATCATAAAGTTTCCGCAATTAGAAATAAGATGTTCTCTTTCTTAGTTCCTACAAAGATATTCCATATTAGATTTATATGATGACTTTACATCATAGACACTTTAGAAAAAAGTATGGAAGACCCCAAATATCAACCCACAAATTTCTTCAATCAGGATTTTTCAAACTACTTCTTGGTTTTAAAATGCAAATTAGAAATTAAATTCAACACATTTTTTGATATTCTGAGTTTTCAAAGTCTGGCAGTATTCCACACATCAAGTTATATTATGGCAATATGACCACTATATATCTACTGTTCTTATAAGCGAATTCAGCTCAAGCATGGCATTTGGGATCTGGAATCTATCTTCCTTGAGATGTGACCCTAGCTACGTGCAGACCACGGCAGGGGCATCTCTTCCTTGAGATGTCAAAACGGAAAAAGGCCTAGTAATGTTACCCCAAGGTCTCACTTACTCCATGGATGGTTATCTGCACCTGCTGTGGCATGAGAACAGTCCATGGGGCCAGTCAGGTGGCATGGTGGTTAAGGCAGCTGGATCCTACCTGGCTGACTGCACAGCTCAAGTCTCAGGCTCGGTGCCTTGAAAAACACACCACACACGTGCGTGCGTGTCGAAAACCCCAACGGGGGATGAGAAAGGGCTGCAAGGCACCGTGGTCACCCTCCCGGTGAGTGCTTTCCCATTCTCTCACCCTCCTCTCATGTAAGCGCCCCAAAATCCCAACGGGGATGAGAAAGGGCTGCACAGCACCAGGGTCACCCTCCCAGCAAGTGCTTTCCTGTTCTCTGCCCCCTCCTCCTCTCTCAGGTGAGCAGACATGCTCTGCAGCAAATTAAAAAGAAAAAAAAAAAGCACATTCCATAATGAAGAAAGATTTCTCAAAGAGTCCGCTGCCCCGAGGGATATGATTTTTTTATTTCCCTTCAATATAAAAACTATACCCAACATTGCCTCCAGCCAAACACGATATGCAAACCTCTACTGCAAACCTGCAGCGGTGACGTGACCCCGCCTGACCCATGCAACGCCGACTCACCCAGGGTCTCAACGATAGGCAGCTTCTTCACGATGGCCCTCTTCTTCACCATCCTCATGACACCAAGGGCGAGCGTCACTGTGACCACGATGGGAAGGCCTTCGGGGATCGCCGCGACAGCCAAACTACGACGGGTGTGACAGAGCTGGGTGAGTCAGAGCACCCACCGCAGGGCCCGGGCTGCGTGTCACTTAAGGCAGTCAGCACCGGGGCCAGGTGGTGGCACGGTGGGTAAGGCACTGGACACTCCCACACGGCCAACCACGGTTTGAGTCCACGACCTGGTGGCTTGCTGAATTAATAAAAATTTTTTAAAAAAGGTAGTCAACACCAAAAAATGGCTTTCTCAAAAGGAAGGTAAAGGTGATTAGCGTTTGCTAGACCCATCAGCTGCCAGGACAGCACAGTCCTGTTAAAGACGGCAGACTGTGAATCCGACCGCCTGGATCTGAATCCAGGCTTCGACCTTTACTGGTGACCACGGGCCACTTACGACACCACCTCTGTACTTCAGTTTCCGCACCTATAAAATACAGTTAGCAACAGATGTTTGAACAAAAACTTGTACGTGAATATTTGTAATAGTATTAATCTCAATAACCAAAGATGGAAACAAGTCAAGTGTCCATCAACTAACGAATATGGCCCCTACACAATGGAATATTATCCATCCATTAAAAGGAAGGAGTACTGGGACATGCTACGATGTGGACAAACCCTGGAACACCCACGAAGGGAGCGAAGTCAGACGGGCCACCGAGGGCATGACTGCCCACGTGGAGCAGCTAGAACAGGCAAGCCGGCCGGGGTTCCTGGGCCAGGTAACCAAGCCCTATCTGAAATATCTAGAGTTGGCATACCCTACGGAGGTAAGCTGGGACAGACACCGGGGCTGGGGACAGAGAATGGCTGCCTTGTGTGCACACGGTTCGCTTCTGGAGTGACAGAAAGTTCTAGAACACAGCTGCGATGGCTGCTAAAACCTAACAAATACACTTTACTAAACTGTGCACTTACAAAAATAAGTTTCTCAGTATGCACATTTTACCCATTTTTAAAACTTACTGCTTCTCTTTGTCATTTTAGAAAGAAGTCAAACCTGCCATTTGTGTGTGTGTCGCTCGAAGCATTTTCTCTTGAACTGTGACAGCTAAGGACATAAGCACTCCTGGCCTTCATTTCACCACTGTTCCCTACTTTCTCTTTAACAGGATCCATCGGAGTATTGTTAACAACCCCTTCTAAAACCATAATTAGACTTCCTGGGCTCCTACAGGCTGACTGTAAAGGCCGAAAGCAAGTGAGCAAAGCTAACAACACACTGGCTGGGCACACGCGTGGAGGCAGCGGGCAAGGAGCCCATACTCCCTCCCCGCTTCCGCCTCTCCTCTGCGCTGCTCTAGAA
>NW_006160119.1:1044324-1069542 GCF_000334495.1 Tupaia belangeri chinensis
CTTCCATTAACCCTCCTAGCGCCGTGAGAAACAGACATCACCATGGATAATCTAGACCAGTGGACCTTTTCAACCTTTTGCATTGAAGTCATTTCACAAATAATTTTCCAATTAAAGGGACTGTGGAAAACCTCATTAGAAATTTTCATTTTAACCCAAAACTCTTCCTAAATCTGAAGATGTACTGGGTTGTGAGCCAAGTCGTGACTCATTTATTCTGCAGAAAAGACGTAAGTGCGCCATGACTTCTCTGACACCGCGGCACGTACGTGAAGTGGGCAGCACCTCTTGTAAGCGGCTGCTCACCAAGTGCGCGTGAATCTGGTGCAGAACGTGTTTCCGAAGGTGCGGCTTACCGACCCGGCTCTTCTTTTTGCATCCGTTTCATCAAAATCTAATACTTTTGAAATAACGTGGCTGAACAAAGACCAGCACTGCTCCACAGCTGTAAGACAGTTCTGGTTTTAGATTTATGAGAACCAACAATGTGGGTCCTATGAATTTTTCCATTTCTGCATTTTCTATTTCCTTGAACCCTCTTTATATTCAGATTAGCCTCAAGCGTTTCTCCAATGAAGTAGGTGTGGATGGACAAGCACTGAAGGAAAGAAGCAGCACATCGTCCTACGCTCTTCAGCAAAGATGGTGAGGGCTGCTGGAAGCCACTGCAGGACGAGGCCCTTGCTGAAGAGTCACTACTGGAAACCACGCCCGTTTCTATTCTGTCCTTAGAAATCCAAGAGACTTAGAAATCACTGGACTCCCACAGGGCTGACCATGGTTTGAGTCCCGGACACAGGGGCTTGAAACTCACGCCAGGCACATGTGTATGCGTGTGCCCAAAATCCCAGGAGGAGAATGAGAGAGAGGACTGCAGTGTGGCCACCCTCCCCGGGGAGGCGGTTTCTATCTTTCTGTCTCTGACAAGCGCATGCACCCTATGGCAAAAATCTCTCAAAAAAAAGTTCAAGAAAATCCAGAGTATCATCATTCAAGGGCCCACAGCCTTTAAGATTTCACGTGCGTGCCTAATTCCGCCCCCATCATTAATGCCTACAATGCTTCCACCCGACTCCTTTCACTCACTTTCTGACTCGTCTAGCAAAGACTTCTCTCGTCAGTTGTTCGCTTTCCTTATAGGAGGAAGTAAAAATCAGGGCAGGAGGTGGCGAGGTTGTTAAGGAGGCGGGATCCCACATAGCCCACTGCAGGGTCCGAGTCCTGCCGGCCTGAAAATCACGATGGGTGCATGTGCGCATGCTCAGAGGCCTGAAGGGGAAAGGGGAAGGGGCTGTGGTGGGGCCCTGCTGCTTAGAGGTTCACTTCTCACTCTCCCTCTCTCTCTGGCAGGTGCACACACCCAATAGCAAAAAAATAAAAAAAAGTAAATAACTCTAAATTCTCATCTTTGTTTGATGAATACACAACCAAAAAAATTTACAAAAATGTCGTCTCCAGATTTCTTTTGTACCTTCCTAAAATAATGATGTGACAGTTTCCCTTGCGCTTCCATTAACCCTCCTAGCGCCGTGAGAAACAGACATCACCATGGATAATCTAGACCGGTGGACCTTTTCAACCTTTTGCATTGAAGTCATTTCACAAATAATTTTCCAATTAAAGGGACTGTGGAAAACCTCATTAGAAATTTTCATTTTAACCCAAAACTCTTCCTAAATCTGAAGATGTACTGGGTTGTGAGCCAAGTCGTGACTCATTTATTCTGCAGAAAAGACGTAAGTGCGCCATGACTTCTCTGACACCGCGGCACGTACGTGAAGTGGGCAGCACCTCTTGTAAGCGGCTGCTCACCAAGTGCGCGTGAATCTGGTGCAGAACGTGTTTCCGAAGGTGCGGCTTACCGACCCGGCTCTTCTTTTTGCATCCGTTTCATCAAAATCTAATACTTTTGAAATAACGTGGCTGAACAAAGACCAGCACTGCTCCACAGCTGTAAGACAGTTCTGGTTTTAGATTTATGAGAACCAACAATGTGGGTCCTATGAATTTTTCCATTTCTGCATTTTCTATTTCCTTGAACCCTCTTTATATTCAGATTAGCCTCAAGCGTTTCTCCAATGAAGTAGGTGTGGATGGACAAGCACTGAAGGAAAGAAGCAGCACATCGTCCTACGCTCTTCAGCAAAGATGGTGAGGGCTGCTGGAAGCCACTGCAGGACGAGGCCCTTGCTGAAGAGTCACTACTGGAAACCACGCCCGTTTCTATTCTGTCCTTAGAAATCCAAGAGACTTAGAAATCACTGGACTCCCACAGGGCTGACCATGGTTTGAGTCCCGGACACAGGGGCTTGAAACTCACGCCAGGCACATGTGTATGCGTGTGCCCAAAATCCCAGGAGGAGAATGAGAGAGAGGACTGCAGTGTGGCCACCCTCCCCGGGGAGGCGGTTTCTATCTTTCTGTCTCTGACAAGCGCATGCACCCTATGGCAAAAATCTCTCAAAAAAAAGTTCAAGAAAATCCAGAGTATCATCATTCAAGGGCCCACAGCCTTTAAGATTTCACGTGCGTGCCTAATTCCGCCCCCATCATTAATGCCTACAATGCTTCCACCCGACTCCTTTCACTCACTTTCTGACTCGTCTAGCAAAGACTTCTCTCGTCAGTTGTTCGCTTTCCTTATAGGAGGAAGTAAAAATCAGGGCAGGAGGTGGCGAGGTTGTTAAGGAGGCGGGATCCCACATAGCCCACTGCAGGGTCCGAGTCCTGCCGGCCTGAAAATCACGATGGGTGCATGTGCGCATGCTCAGAGGCCTGAAGGGGAAAGGGGAAGGGGCTGTGGTGGGGCCCTGCTGCTTAGAGGTTCACTTCTCACTCTCCCTCTCTCTCTGGCAGGTGCACACACCCAATAGCAAAAAAATAAAAAAAAGTAAATAACTCTAAATTCTCATCTTTGTTTGATGAATACACAACCAAAAAAATTTACAAAAATGTCGTCTCCAGATTTCTTTTGTACCTTCCTAAAATAATGATGTGACAGTTTAAAGCACAGTAAGAGAACTGAAGGGCAACAGAGGAGTGTCAATTTACTACTTTACGGACCTTCTGGGCGATCCATCACTCTGTTTTCGTACCGTTTTAGTCATTTTTAGCACAACGGAAAGTAACTTTGCAAATATTCCCTAGGGTGATAAAATAACACAATTTTCCAGGAAATATGAATAGTCGCTAAAGACATCATAATGCATTTTAGATTTATAAAGAGTCTAATGAAACCATGTGGTAATTACAAAGTAAGTTTTGCTCTATTAAACAGTTTTAAAATTTCTTGTTCTTTGGAAGACTTTGAAGAAAGAATAAAGGTTATACTCTGTCAACCATTACAAGGAACAATCCTCAGAAATTAAGATTGGGGGCCAGCAGGAGGCGTAGTGGCTAAGGCGCTGGACTCCACACGGCCTGCACTGCGGTCTTTCTCTTCGGTGCTGCTAGTGCTGACAATCCCTGTCTATTCACCCATAAAAATGCAGGAGCATGTTAATAACCCGACATCTCGTGGGTCTTGTCCACTGCCTTCCTACAGATCATCTATGTACGTGGCTGCGAACTCGCTGAGCAGAGCTGTTACTCTCACGGGCTCCCCGTTACAGTCTCCACAACGGAACGCACTCAGAACGACGAGAGGCCAGAGGCCTGTGGTACAGCAGGTGTCGGAGCTTACCTCACACTGATGGTGAACATCTCCAGGATGTCTTTTCCCAGTAACCAGCCGACCAGCATGATGATGCCTGGGACAGAACAAACAGTGTTGTCGCCTCCTCCACCACGCCACCGAGGGCGACGGGGCGAGAGGCCGAGGGCATCGTAGCTGCTGTCGCCTCCTCCACCACGCCACCGAGGGCGACGGGGCGAGAGGCCGAGGGCATCGTGGCTGCTGTCGCCTCCTCTACCACGCCACTGAGGGCGACGGGGTAAGAGGCCGAGGGCATCGGGAGCGTCTCTCCAGATGAGATGAACAGTACACATGTCACAACGACAAGGTTTTACAGCACCCCGTGACGCTAACAACCCATTACGTTTAAACGCTTACAAAGATAAAGCATGCACCTGACACACACGGTTTAACCTCTGGTGCCACCATTCCCACCCACCCCGCAAAGCAGTACCTGATAGCTCAAGAAAATACAACCACGTTTTCATACAATGGGAAGAAAAAGGCAGCATAAAATGTACAGGTATGTCGACTTTTGCCAAAGTAAACACTGGAACTTCAGTCTTCATAACTTGGTGTTCAGACCTTGCCTCTGAAGTCTGGGTTACATACAGAGGGACCCCAATCAACAAACCGTGGCTGGACTGTGAGAATTAAAACAGGACCTGTCTCCAAGAGTAATGCGCCTCACTGAGGATCCAAACTGCACCAACATTTAAGTGTTGCTACTGGGTCGTCGGAAGTCATGACACATTTTTGCACAGAAAACATCATGACTTTTACAATGACCCAATACATTTATGGCACTGAACAAAAAATTTTAAATTGATGAACATAAACGACATTTCCTGCTTTAGCCTTTCTTTAAAAATAATAGAGACTAAGGGGTCCAGCCAGAGGTGTCGTCATTATCTGGCTGAATCCCACGTGGCCACAGTCCAGGTCCAGGGCACTTCGAGCCCTGAACCAGCAGCTTGAAAAGCACCTCAGGCATGTGTGTGTGGGCCCAAAGTCTGAGAGGAGGGAGCCTGGCCCATGGCCCAGAGGGTGGGGACCTGGACCCCACGGTGCTGGCCAGGCAGTGTGCGTCCTGGCCCGGCAGCCGGAGGGACACACCACGCACATGGGGTGCGTGCCCAAATCCCAACAGGACTGAGAAATCAGGCGAGGCGGCTGTGTGCTGTCGCCCAGGAAGGGGCGTTTTCTGCCTCTCCCTCTCTGGTACAAAGAAAATTAAGTCTCGATCTGCAACTTTTTATAGAGGTTTTTGTCAGTGTGCCCGCGCAAAGAAGAGAGAGGATGAGACGGTGAGAGGAAAAGTGAGAAACCCCCCCAGGGGAGATGGCCACGCCGTACCCCCTTCTCCTCTCTCCTCCCAGGACCTTGGGCACGCACCACACGCACAAGCCACCGGGCCTGGAACTCAAACCACAGTGAGCTATCTGGGAGTCCACCAGCATAGCCGCCATGCCATCTGCTGGCTTCAACTCAATTCCACGTATTACCCTGACAAAATGATGCCGAACGTATCATACTAATCGTGGGGCCGGCAGGTGGCATGGTGGATGAGGGCACTGGACTCCCACACGGCTGCGTACAGTTCAAGTCCCAGACCTGGCAGCTTACCTTCTCACTTTCCTTCCCCCACCAGTCAAATTAAAATAATAAATAAATAAATTTAAATAAAATAACTCCTACACAGGCACACACACCAGGTACTCACAAAGCAGAAGCATTTCTATTACTAAATATGAGACAATTCTATGGAGTAGAGTTAGTAAAAACTAGAGAAGACTTCATTGGCTAGAATTCCCTTACATTTAATAAATTCACTATAGATTTTCTAGAAAATAGCCATAATCGAGTGAAAGGAACTGCGAGACACATACCACTTAGACAAAACCAACCTAATATCCTCCTACCTCCTGCTTAGCGCTTACAAAGGAGACCGGAGAATAACAGAGTGGACACTTACTTCACTGACATTCCCGAGCACAAAATCAGAGTTTCACGTCGACTTTACAGCAGTAAGCTAGCTAAATACCCAACACACTGAGACTAAGGACTCCAAAATCAAAGCACACATACAGTACGTGACGGAGACGCCGGCGCAACTCAGGGGTAAAGAACTGGCGGGGCAGGGCAGGCACATGCGTGTGTGTGTGCCTAAATCCCAACCGCAGGGACGGGACTGCATTACCACGTACCCCGCTGCACATGCGTGTGTGCCTAAATCCCAACCACAGGGAAGGGACGGCCTTACCACATACCCCGCTGCACCCCACTGCACATGTGTGTGTGCCTAAATCCCAACCACAGGGACGGGATGGCCTTACCATGTACCCCACTGCACCCCATTGCACATGCGTGTGTGTGCCTAAATCCCAACCACAGGGACGGGATGGCCTTACCATGTACCCCACTGCACCCCACTGCACATGCGTGTGTGTGCCTAAATCCCAAAAACAGAGAAGGGACTGCAATACCACATAACCGCCATTGCACCCCAGCCTGCACATGTGCCATCTGGCAATTAAAAAAAGATTAAAAACACACATTTCTTGAAATGAGAAAAGAAAAAATATAAATTATTTTCACATTTAGAATTACTCTCATCTCCAAGATACCTCACTACCTATGCAAAAATTCCAAAATCCAAAACATCCAAAACACTTCGGTCCCCAAACATTTCGGATAAAGGATACTTAACCTGCATGCACAGACATACACACAATGGGGTACGACCCAACCTGAAAATCGTTTTAGGTCAAAAGAGAGTATTTATAATAGAAAAACAAAAAACTGGCCTATAAAACAATGCTATCGGGACCAGCAGTTGGCATAGCAGTTACATTGCTGGGCTCCCACAGGGCAACCACAGGGACGGGATGGCCTTACCATGTACCCCACTGCACCCCACTGCACATGCGTGTGTGTGCCTAAATCCCAAAAACAGAGAAGGGACTGCAATACCACATAACCGCCATTGCACCCCAGCCTGCACATGTGCCATCTGGCAATTAAAAAAAGATTAAAAACACACATTTCTTGAAATGAGAAAAGAAAAAATATAAATTATTTTCACATTTAGAATTACTCTCATCTCCAAGATACCTCACTACCTATGCAAAAATTCCAAAATCCAAAACATCCAAAACACTTCGGTCCCCAAACATTTCGGATAAAGGATACTTAACCT
Organism: Tupaia belangeri chinensis; assembly: GCF_000334495.1. Classification (NCBI taxonomy): domain Eukaryota; kingdom Metazoa; phylum Chordata; class Mammalia; order Scandentia; family Tupaiidae; genus Tupaia; species Tupaia belangeri. Next base: position 1,051,197 of record NW_006160119.1, read on the forward strand.
GCATGCACAGACATACACACAATGGGGTACGACCCAACCTGAAAATCGTTTTAGGTCAAAAGAGAGTATTTATAATAGAAAAACAAAAAACTGGCCTATAAAACAATGCTATCGGGACCAGCAGTTGGCATAGCAGTTACATTGCTGGGCTCCCACAGGGCCGACCACGGTTCAAGTCTCAGACTCGGGGGCTTAAAATACTTCGATTACGTGTGCAAGAGTGTCCACGGGCCTGGGGGAGAAAGGAAGGCAGCATGGCCATCCTCCCTGGGAGGGCGACTCCTCACTCTCTCTCTGTCTCTCTCTGACATGCACACAGGAAGGCAGCATGGCCATCCTTCCGGGGAGGGCGACTCCTCACTTTCTCTCTGTCTCTCTCTCTGACATGCACACAGACCCTAAGGCAAAAACCTCTAAACACACACAAAAACTATCAGATTTTAATTCAGGACTAAATTCTAAAATGTATACAGAAATGCCAAATACAGGAATTATAGTGTTATATCTTTTCTTTGTAGAAAACGATAATGGCTGGAGGTTAGCTTTATAATACAAAAAGTATCAAGCTTTAAAAAAAGAAAAATAGGGGCTAGCTGGTAGCATGGTGGTTAGGGGCCCTGGACTCCCACCTGGCTGAGCACTGTTCAAGTCCCAGACCTGGTGGCTTGCTTTCTTGCTTTCTCTTTCTCTCTCTTTTGCTCTGATCAAATGAAAAAACTAACAATGATAAATGTAATCAAGGAAATCACTCTTTAAAAAAGAAAAACAAGTAATATCAGTCTAAGTCTACTCTTCGCACTCACAAAAGAAAACCCGAGTAAAAATATAATATACACATACTCACTCTTCTCTTACCTATTATACCAAAGGAGTAGAAGGAGAGCTGTTTCCCTAAGAGGTCCATGCTCTTCTGCAGAGGGGTCTTCGGTGCCTTGATAAATTGGAGAAGAGTGTAAGCACAATTCACTGAACTTACTAAGGCCTACCAATGCCAGGGCTCTGCTAAGTGGCTGACATACCCATTCCTACAGTAACCACAGAACTCTCCTATGAGGTAAATACAATGCATCTTCAAAAAAGCTCACAAAAAATATGTATTATGAAAACTATGCATGGTTTTCAAAGACGTTTTGCACCAAAATAAACTGGTACTTTGAATCTACTTTTTACAAACTTTCTGAAGTCCTCTTACACTATCACCACCACTATAACCAGAAACTGAGTCCTTTAACTTTAAGCAATGCCCACACAGGTCACCCAGTAAGGAATGAAAAAAATGTGCAATTATAAAAAGCCCATTTATCTAAAAAGGCCCCTTCTCCATATGATTCCCCCGGAGAACCACCTGTGCTTCCTTCTCCTAGCTTCCTCAGGTCTTCGTTACGGCCGGTGCTCCCTGGTCCGTTCCCATCTCCCCCGTACCCACACACACAGTGACCCGCCTCGTCCACGGGCTCCGAATGCTAACCCCGCTCTCTGGCCCCCGCTCGCTGCAGGCTTCTGGGAAGGGATTTCAACACCACCTCATATTCCAGAGTCCTGACAAGTTACCTGAGGAACCCAGAGGACTTAGGGACATCGCGGTATTTGGAAAATGCAACCCCCCCTTTATTTGTAACAACTATTTTAAGTGAGAGAACTCACCCTTAATACCCTTAACGAAAAACATCTAAGCTGTTAGGCTGCCAGGAAAGTCATGACTTTTTTCTGTGCTTTTCTATGCAAAAGTGCGTCACGACTTCCCCAACAGCCTGACACTTTCTACTCAGCAATCTTTCTCATCCTTACTTGGGTTACACAGAGCGGACCTTTGCTAAGGGACATGTCCTGGGGACAGCTGGCAGCATGGTCCCACAAGACTGCGCAATGACGCGTCCTAGGACCCAGCGGCCTGGAAACCCATCAGGCAGATGTGTGTGCCCCAAAGCCTGAGAGGAGAGCAGGGGACAAGGGTGTGCACCAGCCTCATCCCCCGTGAGGGGGTTTCTCATGGTCTCTCTCTGCTTCTGGTGAGAGCTCATGCCCCATAACTAAGCTTAAAAAAAAATGTTCTGCGGTAAAAATATACTAACTAGTATCCTTTAAATTACATGATAATGCCAATTTCTTAAAGAGAGAAAAAAGATCTATAAATAATTGGCGGGGCCAGCAGATGGTGTGGTGGTGAAGGCACTGGACTGCCACATGGCTGACTACGGTTCGAGTCCCAGACCTGGAGGCTTACGTTCTCACTTTCTTTCTCTCTCTTTCTTGTTGGATTAAAAAATAATAAAAACAAATTAATTCTTTAAAAATATTAAATAATCTGCTATAAACCTTTTTCTAATATACACAATTATTAAAGATTCAAATCTTTTAGAATACTGACAATGTGGATCCAGGTCCTTCCAATTAATAATAGAATTTCCAGTTTTGCTTTTACAGTAGTTATATTCTGAATAAACTATTGCTTTCAATAGTCATATGATAATCTATCAATTCTTTTCTCTACTTGCAGTGGAGAATTTCATATTTAAGACAAATAAACCATGAACACCTTAAGTACTCACTTCTTCTGCTTGCATCATTTTAAAAACCTCTCCAAATTCAGAATTTTCTCCTGTTCCAATGACAATGCCCTAAGAGGAAGAAATGGAAAAACGCATTTACTGTCAGAAAGAACCACCTGTCCCCATCAAAAACAAGAACAAAAACTTTTCATTCTTTCTTCAAAGTCTTACCTACAGTCATTACTGTAGGAACACATACACACTCAATGTTCCCTTAGCAAACTGACTTCACTTCCATTAATATTTAACCCTTGTGACACAAACCTTAGAAACAAACATCTAATTAAGCTTATCACCGTTCATTCTGGGGCCCATTTTTTGCCTTTACTGACACTTCTGAAAACTGAATCTTACACTCAAGAGACATCTAATGCAGTTCCTTTTCCCTGATCAAATGCTCCTGAGTAGCACCCTTTACACCGAGTGCAGGATCTAGGCAGTGAGGGCGTGAGCACGGTGTATGTAAGACGGAGCACATGAACACATTCACCACCTCTGACACGGCACGCTCTGTTGTGGACATTCGAGACCTGCTCTAATAGTCACCCTGCAGGTACGTACCGAACTGCCTATGACATTCTTTACTGCCACGTGCAGTTCTAGAGAAAAACAGATTGAAAACTAGGCTAGGACCAGCAGTTAGCGTAATGGCTATGTCGCTGGACTCCCAAGTAGTCGACCGCAGTTTGTGTCCCGGACCCAGTGGCTTAAACTCACACCAGGCACGTGTGCATGCTTGCCCAAGATCCCGAGAGGAGAATGGAGAAGGGATTGTGGCGTGGCCATCCCCCCCGGGGGTGATTTCTCGCTTCCTGTCTCTATGTCTCTGTCTGTCTGGCGAGCACACGCACCCTATAGCAAATAAATAAGTAAGAAAATCAGGCAACAATCTCATAAATTAAAAAAGATGATCTCAACAGCCAATGACACACAAATTTGTAACGTCCATGTAGAGGACTGTGGGAGATAAGAGTTAATGATAGGAAAAAATCTGTGGGTGTCAGTCACTGGTCCAGTTAGAGACAGGTAGAACTGCATACAACAGCTCAGTAGGGAGAGACAGAAAAAGGACGCTGTGAGTCTTGGCACTGTACTGTCTACCAAGAAAAGTCCTCGAAAAAGCAAGATCAAACGAAACTGGAAAGATGTTCAGAAGTGAAGACACGGTCAAGTCAGGGATTTGGTGATTTATAGGCTTATAAAGTGATTTTATTTTCCCTTCACATGTGAAGGGTAATCTTGCTGGGTATAGTATTCTTGGCTGGAATTGCTTTTCTTAGTTTTAACTATGTCTTCCCATTCTTCTCTTGCCTGCATTGTTTCAGCGGACAAATCCAGCGTCTAATGGGGCAACCTCTGTAAATAACTTGGTATTTCTCTTTTGCCATTTTTAGAATTCCCTCTGCCTTTGATTTTACCAACTAGGTTATGAGATGCGTGAAAGGATCTTCGTGTTCTGTCTACTTGGTATCCTGTGTATTTCCTGGATTAGGATGTCCTCATGTCTCTTTAAGTTTGGAAAGTTTCAGCTAATATATTAGGAAAAGTTTTTTCTATGCCTTTACCTATACCTTCACCTTCTGGATATATATATTATGTAGACATTTGGCTGTTTAATGGTCCCTAGGATTTTCCATATATTGTCCTCATCTTTAATGGCTATTCTGTTCTTTCCAGTTGCTTGGACTAAATTGGAGGTTTCCTTTCAAGGTCATAAATTCCTTCTTCTGCATGGTGTAATCTGCTGTTGATACTTTGGAGGGAGTTTTTGATTCCTCTTCCTCCCCCCGAGTTTTGCTATAGGGTGCTTGTGCTCACCAGAGAAACAGAGCGTGAGAAATCACCCCCCGGGGCGATGGCCATGCTGCAATCCCTTTTCCTCCATTCTCTTGGGATTTTGGGCACACATGCCCGGCATGAGTTTTAAGCTGTTGGGTCCGAGACTTGAACCGTGGTCAACTACGTGGGAGTCCAGCAGTTTAACCACTACGCCATCTACTGGTACCTGCAAAGTATTCTTTCTCTCAGAAGTTTTGTTTGGTTCTTCTTCGCTGTGTCTATCTCCTTATAGAGCTCCTCCTTCATGTCATGGAAGGATTTTCTCATGGTTTCCTGTCTTCCCTTGCACAGTGTTCAGTATCGTTACAGTGAGTATTCTGAATTATTTTTCTGACATTTCTGTGATCGCTTATATTTTACCCACTGTTGGTGAGGACTGATGATCCCTTGAGGGGGAGGTATTTCCTAATTTCCTCCTATTCCTTTGACTCTGAGTTTATTTTTAGTCATCTGGTGAGAGTGGTACGCTGGCTTCTCCCCACTCCTTTGGAGCTGTCTGTGGCTGTGTGCTCCTGCACCTCTGTGATACGTGTGAGTGCTGAGCCACTTCCCTCCTCTCCTGTGGGGGTGGGGAGTGGAACACACGGTGGGAGTGTAGGGTTTAGGTGTCAGAGGGGAGTTTCTCTCCTTTTACTGCTAAGGGAGCTCTAGGGAACACATTCCTCCAGAGTCCCCTAGTTTCAGGTGTTTAGATTTTGTACACCCAGCCTAACTGCTCTCAGTGCGGACGGAGGCTGGCTGGCGGGGAGCCGGGTGGCAGACCACGTCGCCGGTGCACCTGTGCACACAGGCCAGAGAGCCCCTCCCGCCCTGGAGGCTGGTGAGCTCCAGCCCAGCAGCTGGGTGTGGCCTGCTGGTTGGCCCCTGGCTCTGGGTCCCAGGGTTTCCCTCTCGCTCCTCCTTTTCCTGGGGTTGCGTGAACAGCTACTGGTTCCTGAGGCTGCAGCGCCGCTCCTCACCAGCAGGCTGGGCAGGGGCCCCTGGATGAGCTCAAGCCGGCGGCCTGGTTGGGCCTGCCTCGGGCCTGCCCGTGGGTCCTGGCTGGGGAAGGGACAGAAAGGCAGCCGCACTGTGGGCAGCAGCTCCGACCTGCTATCTCTGGGACCGCAGGGTCTCCCTGTTGCTCCTTCTTTCTCTGGGATTCTCACTACTTCTACATTAAAGAGAAATCAGGGGCCAATGGGTGGTGTAGTGATTAAGGTGCTCGACTCCCTCGTGGCTGACTGCCGTCTGAATGTTAGACCTGGAGGCTTGAAAACCACGCCAGGTGCATGTATGTGCATGCCCAAAATCCCGAGAGGAGAATGGAGGAGAAGGGACTGCAGTTTGGCCGCTGGCCTCGGAGGGCGATTTCTCACTTTCCCCTGCAGTGTCTCTCTCTTTGGCAAGCACATGTACACTACAGCGAAACACCTTAACAAGGCGGCAGGGGAGCGTTAGCGGTTCCAGCAGAACCAGCACCACCAGTACCACAGTTATCAGTAAACGGCAGAACTACGCACACGTTACACTTCAGGGGTACGGCTTCTCCCTAACCTCGCAAACGGAGGCCAATGATTAAATTCTACACCGGGTTTCTTCCTTCGTCATACATTTTGGGGAAAAGGCACACGCACGCACACACACACACAATTATCAGAAAACTGAGAAAATAGTTAGACACAAACATTTTTTCCAAAACAAGAGAACAGTCACCTTTGCTTTGCCACATCTGACCAGTGTTCCCATGAAGGCGATGTTACCTCTTGAGGCAAGGTCTCCATTAGTGGCGGCTGGCTGAGGAGCCGTCACCTTAGAACAAGGTGTTGTCTCCCCTGTCAAGCTGGACTCATCGATGGAAAGGTCCACAGCCTTGGGGACATAAAAGAGCATCTTGTGAATTCAAGTTTGCAGTATATTCGGCATCCTGAGGGCTGCCCACCATCATTTCCCCTCACGTACCCTCTCCCTCTCTGCTGCCTAGCCTCACCTGCATCAGACCCACTCCTCTAAGACACAAGCCCAGAGTTGTTTTTTTGGTGGGGGGGGGGGGGGGTTTGCTATAGGGTACATGTGCTCACGGGAGAGACAGAGAAAGACACAGAGACAAAAAGCAAGAGATCACCCCCAGGGAGAATGGCAATCCCTTCTTCTCCATTCTCCTCTTGGAATTCTGGGCACGCGCGCACACATGCTGAGCATGAGTTTCAAGCCGAGTCTGGGACTCGAACCACACTCAACCAAGTGGGAGTCTAGTGCCTTAACCACCACGCCACCTAACATGGTGAGGTTGGATCAGCGGGCAGCAAGGAAGCTAAGGAGACTGGACCCCACATGGCTGAGTCTGCAGTGCGAGTCCTGGACGCAGCGATCAGAACCCACGACTAGCACATGTTCTGAGAGAGCACAGCAGAGGGGACTGCAGCATGGCTGCCTCCAGGAGAGATGGCTTCTCATCTCCCTCTTTCTCTGTCTCTCTCTGAAAAATCCATGTGTCCTACAGAGAATTTTTTTTTTTTTTAATGAAGTCAGGACCAGCAGATAGCATAATGGTTACATCGCTGGATTCCCACATGGCCAACCACGGTTCGAGTCTCGGACCCAGCAGCTTGAAACTCACGCTGGATGTGTGTGTGTGTGTGTGTGTGTTTGTGTGTGTGTGTGTGTGTGCCAAAAAATCCCGAAAGGAGACTGGAGGACAAGGAACTGAGGCTTGATCACCCCCCGTCAGGGAGTGGGAAGGATTTCTTGCTTTTTGTCTCTCTGTCTTTGTCTCTCTGGTAAGCACATACGCCCATAGCAAATCTCTCTCTACAAAAGATTTAAAAACTCTCAAAAGAAAAAAAACAAAGGCAGCGCAACTCGAAGTAGGTGGAGCTGACTGCCGCACCCTGAGACTGCACTCTGTCGAGCACTACAAACGCAGGGCAAGGGCACCGCCTGAGATGCACTCCTTTTTTTAAATTTGCTACGTCCCATACATGCTCACCAGAGAGACACGCAGAGAGGAGAAGTGGGAAAGTAAACCACCAGGTCCAGGGTTTCAACCACGGTTGGCCATGTGGGAGTCTAGCACCTTAGCCACCACACCACCTGCCAGCCCCGAGACTCATTCTTTATCTAGAAAAAACTCAGCTTTCAGACAAAAGCCTATCTCCCCTTAAAGTCCTGGTGCTGTGTCTGGCAAATGAAAACAGACTATGACAGAAAGAGCCACATGCATCAAAGAAAGGTATCAAGAAAGAAATGTTATCATTCTGGGTTCAACATTCACGAAATCATCCTTGCTGCATCTCTCTACGTTTGCTCCAAATTAAAGTCAACAAGAATTTTAAAAATGTGTATTTCCTTGCAGATCATTGTAAAATCTTTCAACTCCTTAAAAAGATTCAAGTCTGAGTGTTTCTGCCCTGACAGAATTAAGTATCCGCCTCCTCTGAGCGCACACTCAGAACCATCACGCTGTGGGACACCTGGCGGTTTAAGGCCCGCAGAAGGGTCCCCCAAGGGTGCTCACAGACACGTCCAAAGTGTCAGAGATCATGGACACACACGTGCGTCCTCTCGCTCTTTCATACCAACTCAGGCCAAGTACGTTTTGGAAACAGTGAGTTAAGAGTTAAAAATCTTCAATACGCTAGTGTGAATCACTTCAACAGGAACGCAGACAGACCAAGGGTTTTCAAAGTCCGGTTCCAGCAGAACCAGCACCACCAGCACCTCGGGTTGTTGGAGATGCGAACCCTCTGCAGACCTCAAACCAGCGGCAGGCAAAGTAAAACCGACCGACTGTTCCCTGGTAGGGGCCCGCCAGATGGCTCAAGTTGGAGAATCCGTGCAATACATGTTTTCTCAAATTTCTTTGATCCTTTTTATTCCAGAAGCTGTTATCGAAGGGCCTTCAGGGCACTCTTTAAGAAATGAGGAAAAAATTTATAATTTTACTTATTTACAAGCTCATTCACTCATTTAACAAACATTTACCAACTACCCTAACTCTGTGGTAGCACTGGGCTATACCCCGGAAAGAAAACGAAGAAATTAACCAGAAAATGAGGAGACTAGTCAGGACAGTTCTACACCGCAGTCCCACTGCTAGTTTAAGCTGAACTAGTAACCGTGTCCTCATTCCGACTCCTGACTCACAGCTCACACCACTTACGGAGTACTCAAAACTCAACCTTTTGTTTCTTTATTGGAGGGAGAAGTGAAAGGTAATAAATCCTGTCCTCTTAAACATTTCATTTCTATTTTTTTTTCCTTTTTTTGAAGAGGTTTTTGCTATAGGGCGTGTATACTCGCCAGACAGACAGAGAAAGAGACAAAAAGCGAGAAATCTCCCTCTGGGGGATGGTCACGCCACAATCCTCCTCCTCCACTGTCCCCTAAGGACTTGGAGAACGTATGTACATGCGCCTGGCGTGAGTTTTAAGCCACCAGGTCCAGGATCCGATCTGCGGTCGACTACACGGGAGTCTAGCGACACAGACATCAGGCCCTCTGTGATCGGAGTCCGTCACGCACTCTGCCCGGAAAGCCAGGCCTCGCGCCCGTGGGGTGCTCGCTGCTGCCTCGCTTCTCCACTTCTGCCCAGCACTCCTCTCGCACGGGCCAGCAACACCCCACGCCGTCTGAGACCGTCTCTGCTCTCACTCCGACCGCGCCCTCCTCTAAGTGCCCACGCCTGGCCTCGGCGCTCCTCTGTCCCGGCACTCTGCCGAACTCTATGGGAGTGCCTTGAGAATCTGTATGAAGCACGCTGTCCAACAACAGAAGTTCTGCATCTCCCATAATGCTCGCAAGGTCTCCACGAGGCCTGCACATTCGCTAGGCAGGTCGAGACTTCATGAGAGACAGATGCTTTTGAAAAGCCGTACTACATGCCTACACCTTAAGCTAGAATGGTGTCTCAAACCAACGTGCTGACCCTTTTCATCTCCAGAGGGCGCACGTGTAGTCACCAGAGAGACTGAGCAAGCGAGCGCCCCACAAGGGCCACACCACAGCTTTTCCTCTGCTTCTCCATTTCATCGGGATTCAGGCACGCACGCACACATGCCTCACACGTCCCGTCGAGGGGCCAGGGCTGGGATTCTGACCGTGGTTGGCCACGCAGGGCCGGGATCCCCGTGCACAGTGCTCACGGCCAAGCTGCAGCTGCACCTGCGTGTAGTCCTTCCCACTGCCGCTTGCCCTCCCGCCGGCGCCAAGTCCTCTTCTCTCACAAATATCGCCACACTTACCTCGAACAAGCGTAAGTCGGCAGGAACTCTGTCCCCCACAGACAGGCACACCGTGTCGCCTGGAACCAAGTCTCGGGCAAGCGTGTGTTCCAGTTTCCCCTCACGCACACTGCAGCAGGAAGCAGAGACAGCTAGTCAGAAAAGGAAGCTGTGCGGCTTCGTCGAGAGCAAATTACATTGCTATATTCCTGCCAGTCCTGCCTGCCAGGGAAAATGTATTACTAACACCATTTCCAAAGAGCAGGTGAAAGATGAGAACCAAGAAAGGACTGCTGCTGTGCTCTTAATTCAGATGCTCCGATGACAGGAGACCACTGGAAAACTGACAGTTCCAATGTAAACCTGAAGCAACCTTCTGAACCACCTGGGTCCGCCCAAATACCAGTACACTCAGAAAAGTGCTTCGCACCTACTGACACACTCAGAAGTATCTGTTAAATAAAATCCCTATCGCAAGAATCTCAAACTGAGAACTGAAATTTTAATAGTAGTTTTTGCTACATTCATCACAGCAAGAAGTTCTCATGTCGGATTAATAGTTTCTTCTTCCTCGTTTAGACAAAACCATGGCCACAGTTTACGGACTAGTCACATTCAACTTCTGTTATTAAAGGGCTAGAAATGCATATCACAAAAAGGGTCGTACCAGTGGCATTCTGGTGGCACAAGTTTACTCAGCTCTTCAAGAGACTTTTCTGAACGATATTCCTATTTTAAAGAAAAAAGGAAAGAAATGTAAATACGTATGTTCGAAGAACACACTATTTAGATTTAAGTAGTAATCCCAAGCATTACTTTTCTTCCAATTCTTTTGTTCTTTTACTTGTACTTAATTTCCTACTTATAACAACTTGCCCCTTACTTAAAAATGGTTTTGATAATTAAGTACTCCCAACTTCACATTGCAATGTTCGATTTGCAAACGTAAGGTTAAGTTATTTAGAAGAAAACGAAAACTGAATACTGTTCCAAAGCGTGTATGATTTGTGTCACTGAAGATAAAGCACTGAGCCTCGTAATCAAGGTAACTTTATTATGCACAATGACAGCAAAGGAAAGACAATGGGCTACAGCGACGTGGGCGTTGAGCACGGAAACCCACGCTCACTCCCGTGGAGTACTACGTGGATCTCCCTAGGAGGAGTCCAAGGTAAACAAGGAGATGTGGATGTGCCTAACCCTTGGAGAGGGAACCCCCAGAAGTCCTACCCTGACAGTCCCGTCTTCCGCCATCCACACGCCAGCAGGGGAAGCGGCAGGGAAGCACCCCCAGCTCCCTACGCTGAGCAGCCTGCTCTGCGCAGCATGGCCAGCGCGTCTGCACTGAGCACGGCCCCCTTCTGAGACGGGTCACGGGGAGAGGGGAGCGACCCGGAGCAGAGTCAAGCTTGCTCTGAAATGACAGCAGCGCCAGTACTAGTCAGATGTCACCCCGTCACAAGTGTCTTCAGGCACAAAACACAAGCAATACATATGAGAGTCACTTTCAACGCCTGAACCAGTCTGTCGTTAAGAAAGCGGGACAGATGTAAGGAGAAACCAAGTACAAAAGTTACAGGACATGGCTCCCAAAAAACACCAAGAAAACCAAGGAGTTTCTAGCCTTACCCCAAACTCCATAAAACAATCTTTGCAGAAAATGCTCACTAATCCTAGCTGGCAATGGTAAACGGCAGACACTGCCCCGTCTCTCCCACCTCGTCTCGGTCCTGAGACTGCACTTTAACATCGTCGAGAGGCCCCTTTCGCCAAAGTGCCACCGGGTACACCACGTGCCAGCCATCCCTAAAGCATCCGGCAGGTGGTCATCGCCGCCTGACTGCACAGACCACGGGCAGTCCCCAGCCTGGGAAGCAGAGTGACGGCAGGGAATGGAGGTCAGAGAGGAGCGAGGGGAAAGCCAAGTACAAGTGTAAAGACACAGAAAGCAACTCTTCTACACACGGAGAGAGCACGGGCACATCAGAGCACAGCACACTCCCTACACACGGAGAGAGCACGGGCACATCAGAGCACAGCACACTCCCTACACACGGAGAGAGCACGGGCACATCAGAGCACAGGACACTCCCCTACACGGAGAGAGCACGGGCACATCAGAGCACAGGACACTCCCTACACACGGATAGAGCACGGACACATCAGAGCACAGGACACTCCCCTACACACGGAGAGAGCACGGACACATCAGAGCACAGGACACTCCCCTACACACAGAGAGAGCACGGGCACATCAGAGCACAGGACACTCCCCTACATTAGATAGACCACATTTACACATAACGATCAAGGGTTAGGAAACGAGGGTATATTTTTGATAAAGAATTTCCTGGACAAGTACTGTGGTAAGTTCACCTGACAGTAAGCGTGATCTTTAGAAGGCTTGACCTGCTGCTCGTAGAGTGCTTTGTGGGTTCCATGGCACACGTGGGGAAAGGAGTCGCACGTATGTAGGAACCAGACCTGGCAGTCTGGAACCGGCTTTTCATAATGTTTTAAATTTTCCATCCAATGAACCTGTCATGAAGATACTTGGCAGCTGGTCTCAGACGTAGCATTACAGTAACTGACACCAGTGTGCGTGGAGTGCCATTCACTAATGTGGAGATCGTACTCCTGTCGTAGGGGTCCTGATGACAGGGCCGTGTGTCCCAGAAGGAACGAACTACTGAGGTCTTACGTGCGAGGGGACGGCGCCTGTGGGACTCCTCCTGGAAGGGGCACTCTATACATCTGACACATGAAGACGCAAGGGGGTGGGCCGGCAGGTGGCATAGTGGTTAGGGCACTGGAGTCCCACACAGCCGACCTCACTTCCAGTCCCGGGCAGGCGTGTGTGCATGAGTGCCCAGTATCCCAAGAGGAGTACAGAGAAGGGACTGCAGTGTGGCCAAATCCCAGGGGAAGGTCTCTCACTTTCGGTGTCTCTCAAGCGAACGCATGCACCCTAAAACAAGCGAACAAAAGATGCAAGGGGGTGCAGCTGCCGATCAGGCCCGGACAGGGTGGGACGGACACCTGCCGTGAGCGATGCCCCATCTGGAACTACAGTCTAGGCTCACCTGCGTGAGGTCGACATTTGGCTATTTTAAGAAAGATGATTATGTTCGCAATCGAAGGACCCTGATGATCTACGAATGGAGCTCACACACCTACTACACGTGTCTGATTCCAGCTGGCTCTCCACATTGGGTTCGCATAAACCGGGTAACTTTAACTTAGAGAGTGATATAAAAGGAAGGGGCAGTGGTAAGAAATACTCAGATATGAGATTAACCACAAAAGTATAACATACCGTCTCTTTTAATTCCAAGGGAGAAAGAGGAACGGATGGGGAGAAAGCGAGCGAGCACGCCAGCCGGACCTCAACGCCACCGCCCCTGACCTCACCTCGGCCAGCCCGGATCACGGGCACCCACACGCCCCGACACTCAGGGTGGCCTGCCTCACGGGCGTCAGTTCACCACTGTGTCACTGGACAACCCCTCAAAATGTAACTCTAAGATACAAAACAGCATAAACCTCAAGATCACACCGAAGTACCATATTTTTCCCTAAGTTTTCTGTTCTCATTAGCCAGGCTATCCAAAAATAAGACCTGCTGATATATATTCCAAAACAGTATGAATATTCATAAAAGTTACATACAGTTAAATAAACATGGAACAAAGCCCACAATTTTACTGATTACCTATACTCGTTAATAAAAACCCCAACATTACCTACCCCCATTCATGAAAAAATGTTTCTGGTAGAGGTTTTTGCCTTAAGGCGCATGCACTCACCAGAGACAGAGACAGTGAGAGGGACAGTGAGAGATGCCCCTCCAGGGAGGATGGCCATGCCGCAATCCCTTCTCCTCCCGGGATCTTGGGCACGCACGTACACTCCTGGCTGAGTTTCAAGCCACCAGGTCCAGGACAAGAACCACAGTTGGCCATGAGGGAGTCCAGTGACACCACTCCACCATCTGCTGACCTCAAAGTAATTTTTAAGAATTTTTTTTGTGTGTGCTTTAGTTATTGTTTAATGGATATGCTAAACAGGAAGTTGAACACAGATTTAAACATCTCTTCTGTGAAGGAATAATGAATTTAAATGAAAGGAAGAAGGCGGTTACCAATAGTAATTAGAAATATTTTAATGCCCAAACAATACCCAAATGAAGTAAGTTAGGAAATACCATTCAGTAAACAATACCATTCTGCTAAGGAAATCAATCACAGAGATCTATGAAATTTTCTTCAAATGTTTTCTTTATAAATTAACCTTTTATTTTTATACTTTGTTTCATATAGATTAGTTCTAATAGGTATTAAAACATAATCATATTATAAAACTATAAACCTTTTCCAATTTTTTTTTTTTTTGGAGAGGTTTTGGCTATAGGGTAGCGTGTGCTCGCCAGAAAGACAGAGAGAGACAGAGAGAAAGCGAGAAATCATCCCCCTCCCCGGGAGATGGCCACGCCGCAATCCCTTCTCCATTCTCCTCCCGGGATCTTGGGCACGCACGCACACGCAACCAGCGTGAGTTTAAGCCACCGGGTCCGGGACTCGAATTGCAGTCGACTACATGGGAATCCAGCGACATAGCCATTATGCTAACTGCTGGTCCACCTTTGCCAATTTTTAATCGGAAAGATAAAGTCATTGCTGGATTTTATTTCTATTACTATTTTTTGTTTCCCTTTATTTCTATTCTTCTGAACATCAACAAATATGAAAACAGGATTTTCTTCATCTCAGTACCTAAATCAATGCTCAATGCTTAGTCTCATAAACCTTTCTAAAGAGTTGTCAGTATCTAAATTCTTTTAAAAACTTGTTCTGGGGACCAGAAGTTAGCATAATGGCTATGTTGCTGAACTTCCATGTAGTCGACCATGGTTTGAGTCCCGGACCCGGTGGCTTCAAACTCACACTGGGCGCGTGTGCGTGCGGTGCCCAAGATCCCGAGAGGAGAATAGACGGGATTGCGGCGTGACCATCCCCCTTGGGGGTGATTTTTTGCTTTCTGTCTCTCTGTCGCTCTCTGTCTGGCGAGCGCATATGCCCTATAGCAAAATCTCTAAAAAAAAAACTTGTTCTAGAGCTAGCAGGAGGAACAGTTATTAAGGCACTGGACACCAATGAGGCCAACTGTGGTTCGAGTCCCAGACCTGCCAGTTAGAAACTCACGCCTGATATGTGTGCCTACATATCCAAATCTTAAGAGAAGGATGGAGGAGAAGGGACTGCAGCGTGACCATCCCCCTGGGAGTGATTTCTCACTTTTTCTCTCTTTCTGGCAAGCACACGTACCCTGTAGCAAAAATGTCACTTAAAAAAAAAAAAAGTTCTGAGAGGCATTATTACCCCCAGTAACTACTACAAGCCACTTTAATAATTTTAACCAACTAACATAGCATTTGCATGTTGGCAAAACGGACAACTTACTCACCTGAACAAAGGCAACTGTAACGACGATGAGTATTGCCTAAACGAGACAAAGAAACAATCTTTCAAATTAGACATTAAGATGAGAAATAACTATTTCATTTTTCTATCACCTAACATATTTTATTTAAACACTGAAATCAACTAGAGAAAAAAAAGAATCACAACTTTGTCTTGAGGACTGTGGCGGAAGAAAGGCAGTTTCCAGTGGCTTGCCTTCCCCAGGACAGCTTCTCAATTGTTCTGATCTCAGGATCCCTTTTGTTTATGGGGATGACATCTACAGATATATACTTTTCAATTAGTTTGTCTTAATTTCTACTTATTAATTCAGCTTAAAAAGTGAAAGTCCTTGGAGCTGGCAGGTGGCGTGGAGCTTAGGCAGAGTCCCCGCAGCTGGCCGCAGAGAGAGGGCCGAGTCTGGTGCTTGCTCTTTCTCTGTCTCTCTCCCTCTCTCTGGTGAGCGTACACACCCAACAGCAAACTTAAAAATAAAAATAATAGCAAATAATAAAATTTTAAAATTCTGAAAAAAGGGTATGCACACAAGAGTCAATATTTAATAGGCTTTTAATTTCTTTATCAAGAAACAATGTTTCAGGACCAGCAGTTAGCGTAATGGCTATGTCGATAAGACTCCCATGTAGTCGACCGTGGTTCGTGTCCCGGACCTGGTGGCTTAAACTCATGCTGGGCGTGTGTGTGTGCATGCCCAAGATCCTGAGAGGAGAATGGAGAAGGGATTATGGTGTGGTTATCTCCCCTGGGGGGTGATTTCTTGCTTTCTGTCTCTCCATCTCTCTCACAGGCGCCCTATGGCAAAAACCTCTCCCAAAAAAAGAAAGAAACAATGTTTCTTATTCTTAAAAGAAACAATGATGGAAAATAAATGACTAGAAATACAATTTGGGCCACTCATTTGTAATATGCTCTAACAGCTCTATCCATCACTGCTTCCTGGCTTCCTGGTACTGACGCCAAAGCCCACAGTGGAAGGACTGGGACAGCCTGTCCTCACAGGGGTCTGCGCACGTCTCAGACTCCCGGGAGGAGCGGGAACAGGTCAGGACCTGCAGCTCTGCAGTGGGGTCTGCAGTGTTCTGAAGCAAATCTCACTTGTATGAGCAAGCACCTGAGTTTGCTCCAGATCCACATAGTACTATATATTCAAACATAGGGAACATTATTCAATGGAAGCTAGAATAAACTCGGTAAAAAGTAAAACCACACACGGTGGGTCAGCAGGTGGCATGGTGGTTAAGGTCGACAACATGGCTTGAGTCCCAGACCCAGTGGCTTGAAAGGCATGCCAGGGACATGTGTGTATATGTCTACAATCCAAAAAAGGAGGATGCAGCTGCCCCCAGGGGGTGATTTCTCTCCTCCTCTCTCCCTAGCACGTGTCCAATGGCAAAAATCGACAACAACAAAAAAGTAAATACAGCATGCACCGAATATTCTGAATTTCACATCAAATGGAAAGTAAAACAATCAATTTTTATGAAATTATTACAAATTATAGCATATCTATGAAATTACCAGGTTAAGTAACTCTCACGGGTGCTAATCAGACCTTTTGAATGTTAGTCAAGATTACTTCGACTAAAAGCAGACTCTCTAAATTAGAAAAAGAAACCCACGGGCATTTCTCAATTCGTTTTCCAGAGCAGAAAGCAACCGACACGTGCAGAGCTAGTCAGACAGAGCATGTCAACGCCCTTACCACAGTGATGCTGACGGCGTCGTCGAACTGACGCATCAAAACACTGATGACTGCGGAGGCCAGCAGCAGCATGATCAGGGGGTTCTTAAACTGGGGGTGAGAACACACAGCAATTCAACACCGTCTGTAAGAGAGTTCTTCTCTACTGGGTCACCATAAAGCCACGACGTATTTCTGAGTAGTAAAATACGTCATGACTTTTCCAACACCCCAGTATCTCGGCAAATGCTTAAAAAAATAAAGGGCATGATCAGAAAATTACGAGATTATACATTAGGTCTATTTTATATTAGCTGTTCCACTGACCAAAAACAGTGTTTATCCTTAACTACAGTTAAAAACTTTCTGGGGCCAGCAGGTGGCATGGTGGTTAGGGCCGCTGGATTCCCAGATGGCCAACCCTGGTTAGAGTCCAGGACCTGGAGGCTTAATTTCTCACTTTCCCTTTCTGTCTCTCTCTCTCTGGTCAAATTTAAAAATAACAAATGGAATTAAATAATTAAAAAAAAACTTTCTAAGGAGCTGGCAGGTGGTGTGGTGGTTAAGGACACTGGACTCTAATATGGCCAACCACGGTTCGAGTCCCAGAACTGGCGGCTTGTTTTCGCTCTCTATCACTCTTGCTCTCTCCCTCTCTGGTCAAATTAAAAATAAGTAAATAAAGTTAAATTAAATAATTCTTAAAAAAAAACACTGTTCTAACAACTCCTTTTTAGAAAAAAGAAAATTAAATATTGATATGTAAAACTAAGACTTATCAATTCTTCATAGCACATATTAGTTTAAGTGTACCAATATAGTAATTACAGGTGTTCAGAACTTCTGAGGCTAGAAAAAGTAGAAAATTATTTTTAAGCTAGAGTTGCATGTTAAACACTAGATAGAACACATAATTATGAGGTTCTCATAGCTTCTCAGTGGCCAGCCCAACCCCAGGAGTACTCCCCAGAGACAGCCAGGAGCAGAGACAGCAGGTGCTCTTCACAGAAGAGACGCAAGATTTTCCTCAAAAATGAGAGGTCTTCACAAAGTTCACGGGAAGCTCATATTATGAAAAATCTATGCACAGATTTTTAAAATGTTTGCACCAAAATAAACACATCCATCAATGCTTCTTTTCCATAAACTCTGTGAAGACGCCATACTACCGGTAACACCAACCCACCAACAGCACTCCCACGGCCACGAGAGCTGCCACACCCCAGTGAGACACCCACGATTACACACTAGGACCCAGTGAGACACCCACGATTACATGCTTGGACCCAGTGAGACCCCCACTCTTATACGCTCGGACCTATTAGACACCCGCTCTCACAGCTTGGACCCAGTGAGACACCCGCTCTTACACGCTCGGACCCAGTGAGACCCCCACTCTTACACGCTCGGACCCAGTTAGATACCCGCTCTTACAGCTCAGACCCAGTGAGACACCCGCTCTTACAGCTCGGACCCAGTGAGACACCCGCTCTCACAGCTCGGACCCAGTGAAACACCCGCTCTCACAGCTCAGACCCAGTGAGACACCCGCTCTCACAGCTCGGACCCAGTGAAACACCCGCTCTCACAGCTCAG
>NW_006160119.1:1070524-1075072 GCF_000334495.1 Tupaia belangeri chinensis
GACCCAGTGAGACACCCGCTCTCACAGCTCAGACCCAGTGAGACACCCGCTCTCACAGCTCGGACCCAGTGAGACACCCGCTCTCACAGCTCAGACCCAGTGAGACACCCGCTCTCACAGCTCAGACCCATTAGACACCCGCTCTCACAGCTCGGGCCCAGTGAGACACCCGCTCTTACAGCTCAGACCCATTAGACACCCGCTCTCACAGCTCGGGCCCAGTGAAATACCTGCTCTCACAGCTCGGACCCAGTGAGACCCCCGCTCTTACACACTCAGACCCAGTTAGATGCCTGCTCTCACAGCTCGGACCCCCCCACCTCCCCTGCTCGTGCAGCACATCTTGTTGAGGTTCCTGGGTATGAGGTGTCATCGCAGCACGGCCTCCCCCCAAACACCACAGCTCCTGGGGGAGATACCACCCGCTCCCCCCAGAGCTCTAATCCCTGAGCAGCAGCTGGAACCCTCCTGCACACCAGAATCACATGAAGAACTACGAACACAGGCCAGTACCCAGTTTCACACCAGACCAATCAAATCAGAACTTCAGACATAGGGACCGGCCTTCAGGGCTCTCTTAGGCATTCAAGTGCTCCCAGTGCCTGTACCCAGACAGTCCGGATTTAAACGACATAGCTTCACTCATTCTCAAAGTCAGACTTGATTACATTGAAATATCAGTATTGCTACTATTTAAAACTGTTAAAATCAGTATTTTCAAAGGAAACCTCTGTCAACAGTGTCACCTTTATGTGATACTGGGTGGTCGGAAAAATCACAACCAATTTCTCTATGTTTTTCTATGCAGAAATATATCATGACTTTTCCAATGACCCGATATATTCAGAGAAAACGCTGCGTTTTAAAATTTATAGAACAGGGAGCCAACAGATGGCATGCTGGTTAAGGCACTGGACTCTCATATAACTGACAACAGTTTAAGTCCCGGACCGGAAGGCTTGAAAATCATGCTGGCAGTTAGTGTAATGGCTATGTCGCTGGACTCCCACGTAGTCAACCGTGGTTCGCATCTCGGACCCGGTGGTTTAAAACTCACGCCAGGCGCGGGTGCGTGCGTGCCCAAGATCCCGAGAGGAGAACGGAGGAGAAGGGATTGTGGCGTGGCCATCTCCCCTGGGGGGTGATTTCTCACTTTCTGTCTCTCTGTCTGGCAAGCGCACACGCCCTATGGCAAAAATCTCTCCAAAAAAAATAAAAAAGAAAATCATGCTGGGCGCGAGTGTGCCCATGCCCAAAATCCCAAGAGGAGAAGGAACTGTGGTGTGGCCATCCCCACCAGGGCATGATTTCTCACTTTCTCTAGCACTGTCTCCCCCTCTGGCAAGCACGCACGCCCTATGGCCAAATCCTTTAAAAACTCCTTTCTCTTCGGGGGGAAAGAAACTTTACACAACAAAAATTACACGAATTCCAACATAACAGTAAACCCTGCCAAGTAGAAATGGTTAAATAAAAGGCATTTAAATAGTTGCTGCCCCTCCATTAACAGCCCTATAAAGTAAAGAACTGCCTAACAAACATCCAAATACTCAGCAGAGAGAAGAATAAAAGTAACTCACCTGAGAAATATACTTTTTCCACAGCGGCTCATCCTCACTGATGTCAAACTCATTCCAGCCGTGGAAGGCTCGCCTATGGTTAACTTCAGATTTGTTCAGACCATTCTGAAGATCGGCCTATTGGATTTCACACACCAAGTTAGCGGGCACGTTAGACCACAACGAGAGAAGGAAGCGCAGACGCAGACGCAGACGCGCGGTGTGATCACACCGATCACTTCCACAACAGCCAGAACTAGCCTGCGCGGACAGAAAGCTCTTCAGTGGCTGGCTGGGGCGAGGCTGACACAGTGGTGGATAAGCTGCGAAGGCACGCAGAGCTCCTGGACTGATCAAACGCTCTGCAGGTTAGCTGCAGTGGAGGTATGCGGTTCTGCGAGGTTAGAAGCCACTGAACATCAAGGTTCAATTAAACCGTCAACTTTTAACACATCAGGTATTTAGACACACCACGTGCAGTTTGAGACCCTGCTGAGGGTTTCTGTCTGTCTCTCCCCCACATGAAGTAAACAAACTTCTATTTAAAAGTTCTATTATCTGAACTAGGAGCGTGGTTACATTTGTCAACATGGAGACTGTACTTGAAGTAAGTGCCCTGGGGCTGGCAAGTGGCGTGGTGTCCCGGATCTGAGGTCTCGCTTTCTCACGTTCTCTCTCATCAAGTTTAAAAATAGTAAAAGCTAAGTAATTCTTAAAAAAGCAAAACAAAACAAAACAAAAAGCTGCATTGTATTTTATGTAAATTATGCCTCAATAAAAGACTGTTCTAAACATGCAGATGACAGGGCCAGCAATGACTAAGGCACCAGACACTCCCACACGTTCAACTGCAGTTCAAATCCCAGACCTGGTGATCTGCTTTCTCTCGCTCTCTCTCTCCCCCCCCCTTTCCTCCCCCTCTATCTCTGGTCAAATTAAAATAAATGAATGAATAAATAAAATTAAATAATTATTTTATTTATAAAAAAAGTCTGGTAAGAATTTGTCTTTAAAAAATGCAGGTGATAAGTAGTGTTTAATGAATCATTTAAGTTTCCTATGGGGAAAAAGGAACAGTACAAACCAGTCATTATAGAAAGTAAAATACCAGTACGTTTTCATTAGCTTTTTTTTGTTTTCTAAAATTAGTTTCTCCAAAAGTATACTCAATGGGCTATGAATGACTTGTTTTGGTGCCTACTGAAACAATGAGCTTTGTAGTAGTTTTGCTCTTTGACTGTGTAATTAGTTCAGGCTAACAATGTCTGCTTCCTAAATTACTCAAAGCAATGAAGTTAAGACAAAGTCATACTCTGTACATTTTATATTCTATGGACTCCACCTACAATCTTCAGTTGTCTCTCATACTTTATCACAAAACCAACTTTCAAGAATGAACTGATGGGGCCAGCAGGTGGCATGGAGGTTAAGGGGCTGGACACTCCCACAGGCCAACCACGGTTTGGGTCCTGGACCTGGTGACTTGCTTTCTCACTTTCCTTCTCTTGCTCTGTCTCTCTCTGTGTCAAATAAAAATAAATGAATGAATAACTAAAATCTAAATAGAAAATTCTAAAAAAGAAGAAGAATGAAATAACCTACATTTCCAAAATAACTAGTCTTCCTGGCCAAAACCTTTATTAGAGTTTAATAATGGAGTCTTCCAAAATTTAAACACACTGGGGCCAACAGGTGGCATGGCAGTTAAGAGGCTGGACTCCCACATGGCTGACTCTGTTGCAATCTCAGACCTGGTGGCTTGCTCTCTCCCTTTCTCTCTCTGGTCAAAATAAAAAATAACAACAACACATGGAAATAAATAAATAATTATTTCTTTAAAAAAAATTAAATATATTAAAAACAAATGGTTTTAACAGGGTATGAATACAGCAACCAAATTTTCTTAAATCCCAAAAACAGATACCAATGTTTTTAATATCATCGAAACATATGAACGTGTAAAGGAAAAATGTTTTTAAATTTCCTTTCTTGATGTTTCAATAGCTTCTGTTTTTTAAAACTAGAAAGAAATACAATTACATAAGCAATTAATGTTTGTGGTTCTGAACTTGCAGTTAGCTTTTACTTTGTCTTAGAAAGACCTTATTAAAAAAGATAAACATCTAACACTACTTATGTTGTTATAGCGATGATTTTTCTAATCTGACGAATCCTTACCCAGTACAAAGAGTGTAGTGGTTTAGAGTTGTACTGCCCGACTAGGTAGCCTACGGCTATTCAAATAAATAAAGTTAAATCTGGTCTCTGCCACCTAGCCACCTCTCAAGGAATACAGTCATGCGCACCTCCGTCAGCTTTCACCACACATTTCACGCCCAGTCAACAGTCACGTTCCTGGTTACTACGCTGGGCAGCACAGGCCAGGGTACCTCCATCCTGAGGGGACTCACTGGGCTGCACCGGCCAGGGTATCTCCATCCTGAGGGGACTCACTGGGCAGCACCGACCAGGGTACCTCCATCCTGAGGGGACTCACTGGGCTGCACCGGCCAGGGTACCTCCATCCTGAGGGGACTCACTGGGCTGCACCGGCCAGGGTACCTCCATCCTGAGGGGACTCACTGGGCTGCACCGGCCAGGGTACCTCCATCCTGAGGGGACTCACTGGGCTGCACCGACCAGGGTATCTCCATCCTGAGGGGACTCACTGGGCAGCACCGACCAGGGTACCTCCATCCTGAGGGGACTCACTGGGCTGCACCGGCCAGGGTACCTCCATCCTGAGGGGACTCACTGGGCTGCACCGGCCAGGGTACCTCCATCCTGAGGGGACTCACTGGGCTGCACCGGCCAGGGTACCTCCATCCTGAGGGGACTCACTGGGCTGCACCGACCAGGGGACCTCCATCCTGAGGGGACTCACTGGGCAGCACAGGCCAGGGTACCTCCATCCTGAGGGGACTCACTGGGCTGCACCGGCCAGGGTACCTCCATCCTGAGGGGACTCACTGGGCTGCACCGACCAGGG
>NW_006160119.1:1089451-1103345 GCF_000334495.1 Tupaia belangeri chinensis
GCCGCACCCCCGGTGAGACCCCCGCTCTCACAGCTCGGACCCAGTGAGACACCCACTCTCACAGCTCGGACCCAGTGAAACACCCGCTCTCACAGCTCAGACCCAGTGAGACACCCGCTCTCACAGCTCAGACCCATTAGACACCCGCTCTCACAGCTCGGGCCCAGTGAGACACCCGCTCTTACAGCTCAGACCCATTAGACACCCGCTCTCACAGCTCGGGCCCAGTGAGACACCCGCTCTTACAGCTCAGACCCATTAGACACCCGCTCTCACAGCTCGGGCCCAGTGAAATACCTGCTCTCACAGCTCGGACCCAGTGAGACCCCCGCTCTTACACACTCAGACCCAGTTAGATGCCTGCTCTCACAGCTCGGACCCCCCCACCTCCCCTGCTCGTGCAGCACATCTTGTTGAGGTTCCTGGGTATGAGGTGTCATCGCAGCACGGCCTCCCCCCAAACACCACAGCTCCTGGGGGAGATACCACCCGCTCCCCCCAGAGCTCTAATCCCTGAGCAGCAGCTGGAACCCTCCTGCACACCAGAATCACATGAAGAACTACGAACACAGGCCAGTACCCAGTTTCACACCAGACCAATCAAATCAGAACTTCAGACATAGGGACCGGCCTTCAGGGCTCTCTTAGGCATTCAAGTGCTCCCAGTGCCTGTACCCAGACAGTCCGGATTTAAACGACATAGCTTCACTCATTCTCAAAGTCAGACTTGATTACATTGAAATATCAGTATTGCTACTATTTAAAACTGTTAAAATCAGTATTTTCAAAGGAAACCTCTGTCAACAGTGTCACCTTTATGTGATACTGGGTGGTCGGAAAAATCACAACCAATTTCTCTATGTTTTTCTATGCAGAAATATATCATGACTTTTCCAATGACCCGATATATTCAGAGAAAACGCTGCGTTTTAAAATTTATAGAACAGGGAGCCAACAGATGGCATGCTGGTTAAGGCACTGGACTCTCATATAACTGACAACAGTTTAAGTCCCGGACCGGAAGGCTTGAAAATCATGCTGGCAGTTAGTGTAATGGCTATGTCGCTGGACTCCCACGTAGTCAACCGTGGTTCGCATCTCGGACCCGGTGGTTTAAAACTCACGCCAGGCGCGGGTGCGTGCGTGCCCAAGATCCCGAGAGGAGAACGGAGGAGAAGGGATTGTGGCGTGGCCATCTCCCCTGGGGGGTGATTTCTCACTTTCTGTCTCTCTGTCTGGCAAGCGCACACGCCCTATGGCAAAAATCTCTCCAAAAAAAATAAAAAAGAAAATCATGCTGGGCGCGAGTGTGCCCATGCCCAAAATCCCAAGAGGAGAAGGAACTGTGGTGTGGCCATCCCCACCAGGGCATGATTTCTCACTTTCTCTAGCACTGTCTCCCCCTCTGGCAAGCACGCACGCCCTATGGCCAAATCCTTTAAAAACTCCTTTCTCTTCGGGGGGAAAGAAACTTTACACAACAAAAATTACACGAATTCCAACATAACAGTAAACCCTGCCAAGTAGAAATGGTTAAATAAAAGGCATTTAAATAGTTACTTCCCCTCCATTAACAGCCCTATAAAGTAAAGAACTGCCTAACAAACATCCAAATACTCAGCAGAGAGAAGAATAAAAGTAACTCACCTGAGAAATATACTTTTTCCACAGCGGCTCATCCTCACTGATGTCAAACTCATTCCAGCCGTGGAAGGCTCGCCTATGGTTAACTTCAGATTTGTTCAGACCATTCTGAAGATCGGCCTATTGGATTTCACACACCAAGTTAGCGGGCACGTTAGACCACAACGAGAGAAGGAAGCGCAGACGCAGACGCAGACGCGCGGTGTGATCACACCGATCACTTCCACAACAGCCAGAACTAGCCTGCGCGGACAGAAAGCTCTTCAGTGGCTGGCTGGGGCGAGGCTGACACAGTGGTGGATAAGCTGCGAAGGCACGCAGAGCTCCTGGACTGATCAAACGCTCTGCAGGTTAGCTGCAGTGGAGGTATGCGGTTCTGCGAGGTTAGAAGCCACTGAACATCAAGGTTCAATTAAACCGTCAACTTTTAACACATCAGGTATTTAGACACACCACGTGCAGTTTGAGACCCTGCTGAGGGTTTCTGTCTGTCTCTCCCCCACATGAAGTAAACAAACTTCTATTTAAAAGTTCTATTATCTGAACTAGGAGCGTGGTTACATTTGTCAACATGGAGACTGTACTTGAAGTAAGTGCCCTGGGGCTGGCAAGTGGCGTGGTGTCCCGGATCTGAGGTCTCGCTTTCTCACGTTCTCTCTCATCAAGTTTAAAAATAGTAAAAGCTAAGTAATTCTTAAAAAAGCAAAACAAAACAAAACAAAAAGCTGCATTGTATTTTATGTAAATTATGCCTCAATAAAAGACTGTTCTAAACATGCAGATGACAGGGCCAGCAATGACTAAGGCACCAGACACTCCCACACGTTCAACTGCAGTTCAAATCCCAGACCTGGTGATCTGCTTTCTCTCGCTCTCTCTCTCCCCCCCCCTTTCCTCCCCCTCTATCTCTGGTCAAATTAAAATAAATGAATGAATAAATAAAATTAAATAATTATTTTATTTATAAAAAAAGTCTGGAAAGAATTTGTCTTTAAAAAATGCAGGTGATAAGTAGTGTTTAATGAATCATTTAAGTTTCCTATGGGGAAAAAGGAACAGTACTAACCAGTCATTATAGAAAGTAAAATACCAGTACGTTTTCATTAGCTTTTTTTTGTTTTCTAAAATTAGTTTCTCCAAAAGTATACTCAATGGGCTATGAATGACTTGTTTTGGTGCCTACTGAAACAATGAGCTTTGTAGTAGTTTTGCTCTTTGACTGTGTAATTAGTTCAGGCTAACAATGTCTGCTTCCTAAATTACTCAAAGCAATGAAGTTAAGACAAAGTCATACTCTGTACATTTTATATTCTATGGACTCCACCTACAATCTTCAGTTGTCTCTCATACTTTATCACAAAACCAACTTTCAAGAATGAACTGATGGGGCCAGCAGGTGGCATGGAGGTTAAGGGGCTGGACACTCCCACAGGCCAACCACGGTTTGGGTCCTGGACCTGGTGACTTGCTTTCTCACTTTCCTTCTCTTGCTCTGTCTCTCTCTGTGTCAAATAAAAATAAATGAATGAATAACTAAAATCTAAATAGAAAATTCTAAAAAAGAAGAAGAATGAAATAACCTACATTTCCAAAATAACTAGTCTTCCTGGCCAAAACCTTTATTAGAGTTTAATAATGGAGTCTTCCAAAATTTAAACACACTGGGGCCAACAGGTGGCATGGCAGTTAAGAGGCTGGACTCCCACATGGCTGACTCTGTTGCAATCTCAGACCTGGTGGCTTGCTCTCTCCCTTTCTCTCTCTGGTCAAAATAAAAAATAACAACAACACATGGAAATAAATAAATAATTATTTCTTTAAAAAAAATTAAATATATTAAAAACAAATTATTTTAACAGGGTATGAATACAGCAACCAAATTTTCTTAAATCCCAAAAACAGATACCAATGTTTTTAATATCATCGAAACATATGAACGTGTAAAGGAAAAATGTTTTTAAATTTCCTTTCTTGATGTTTCAATAGCTTCTGTTTTTTAAAACTAGAAAGAAATACAATTACATAAGCAATTAATGTTTGTGGTTCTGAACTTGCAGTTAGCTTTTACTTTGTCTTAGAAAGACCTTATTAAAAAAGATAAACATCTAACACTACTTATGTTGTTATAGCGATGATTTTTCTAATCTGACGAATCCTTACCCAGTACAAAGAGTGTAGTGGTTTAGAGTTGTACTGCCCGACTAGGTAGCCTACGGCTATTCAAATAAATAAAGTTAAATCTGGTCTCTGCCACCTAGCCACCTCTCAAGGAATACAGTCATGCGCACCTCCGTCAGCTTTCACCACACATTTCACGCCCAGTCAACAGTCACGTTCCTGGTTACTACGCTGGGCAGCACAGGCCAGGGTACCTCCATCCTGAGGGGACTCACTGGGCTGCACCGGCCAGGGTATCTCCATCCTGAGGGGACTCACTGGGCAGCACCGACCAGGGTACCTCCATCCTGAGGGGACTCACTGGGCTGCACCGGCCAGGGTACCTCCATCCTGAGGGGACTCACTGGGCTGCACCGACCAGGGTACCTCCATCCTGAGGGGACTCACTGGGCAGCACAGGCCAGGGTACCTCCATCCTGAGGGGACTCACTGGGCTGCACCGACTGACAGTCTGAGTGACTGCTTCCACTGTTCCTTCCCTCCCGAACAAACACTTACTTTTTTGGAAACACTTACTTGGAGAATGCTGGCAACTTCACTGACAGGTAATTCACTTGCTTTTTTGGATGTCAATACAGGAATCATTGTTTCATTTTCACCATTAGGTATTTTTTGAAAACGTGCAACCTAGGACACAAAAGCAGAGGAAAAATATCAGAAAATGCCAAACAATTCTAATCCAAATGCAAATCCAAACATTCACATCAACTTATTTTCCAGCTAGAAAAACACTTCCAAGAGTAATCTATCTAGTCCTAATGAGGCAATGTTATACTACCCACAGGCTATTTCTTCAAAAACGGCACTTCAAAAGGTAGGCCCCCAGTGCCGGCTAGGACACCAGGTCTCTACGCTAAATAAAGAGGTGCTTAAACAGACGTCTGTCCAGCAGAGCCTGACTCCTCTAACAAACTCACCAAGTCGCACACGGACGGGCACCACTAAGCCATCTCCACTTGAGCTGCTCCCCTTCTCCCCTCAGTAGCTCGTCTTACCTACCCAGAAAGGGAAACACCGGCTACTCTCCCCAAGCATCATGACCACAAGTCCGACCACAGACCTGTTCTCAAACTACGGGAAAGAGAACAAAAAGAAGCAACAGGCAGAGGACAGAGGGTACACGGGGCAGTGAGGGGCTGTAGGAAGCAGGTGAGTCTGAGAGGGTGGCAACCCCACGCTACTTGAGGTAGCTTCAGAAGCAGCACTAGAAATGCATCTCCAACACAGACTTGTTCTGGGTTCTAAGCTGAGGTTCTTTGTAGACAAAGTTACGAGTGACTGTGAAAGAGAAACACAAGTTCCACTGCTGGAAGTTTAGAGAAGAAACACTTCAGTGGCCACACATGACTTCATCAAAATACAACTCAAACTTCAAAGGACCGACCTGCTTCAAAACACAAGTGTTTATGCTTCCAGGTGAAATGTTTTCAACCTGGATCATCGACATTTTTAGAATAAGATAGTTCCCTGAACTTTTTTAAGCAACACTTAAGAACAATGTGATGAAAGAATCAGAACTTAGGAATCTGTTATTAACAAAGTGTTGTTATAGAGCATTTATGCATCAAGAATATTCCATTTACTCCAAATGCCGGGAGAAAAAAAAAAAGCCCTGATATAAGCAAATTTCTAGAATAGCCAAATACACATTTTCTAATATTAAAAAAGCAAAGAGCAGACAGTATTTTTCACTTTTAATGACAAGATATTAATGGCTAAAAGAAAACATCTAAGGAAATTTGGAGATATTACCTTTCCTTCACACAAAACAAAGTCTTGATTTAATAACACTTTTTTACATAATTAAGAAACTGAAGGCTTTAGAGAAAAAAATGGGAAATGAGTAAAAGCGGCACATTTTAGAGCCAATGAAACGCCCTTATTTTAAATCTGAACCACAAACACCCCAGAAATGAAGGTGAGCCACTATCACACAGATCATCCCACACGTGGACACGAGCTGGACCTCGGATACACACGTGGGTCTCCTGGCCGCTCCTGTCCAGGTATGTGCTGAAAAACTGTCCTCATTTGAGCAGTTCTGCTGTCAGTGTGTGTGTGTGTGTGTGTGTGTGTGTGTGTGTGTGTGTGTGTGTGGCTATCTGCCTCGTTCCAACCCAGAACTGTGCAGGGAGACGCGTTATCCAAGTACACTCTGAAGAGTTTACTGCAGTGGAGTAAATGATTTGCAGTAACAAGGCATGCTTTTCTGCTAAGGGAAATAGAATGGATTATAACCCACAAGGGCTTAGAAGGGCCCCTCGAGTGGAAAGTTAACCTCCATTTCGTTGTTCTGTCTCCTGAACGCACTCTGAGAGGCTCCTCACCAGCCCATTTACTGCTTGTGCGTCCTGGACATTACCCAGTCTCGAGTACCTGCTGCAGAGGTCTCTGCACTCTCAAGTACCTGCTGCAGAGGTCTCCGCACTCTCAAGTACCTGCTGCAGAGGTCTCTGCACTCTCGAGTACCTGCTGCAGAGGTCTCCGCACTCTCGAGTACCTGCTGCAGAGGTCTCCGCACTTTACAGCTGTCCTTTTGTAAGAATTACTTTTCCCAGGGACCGGCAGATGGCGTAATGATTATGTCACTGGACTCCCATGTAGTCCATCAAGATTCAAGTCTCAGGCCCGGCAGCTTAAAACTCATGCTGGGCGTGTGTAAGTGCATGCCCAAAACCGAGTGTGTGTAAGTGCATGCCCAAAGTCCTGAGAGGAGGACAAAGGAGAAGGGACTGCAGCAAGCCAACCCCTGGGAGCAATTTCTCTCTTGCTGTCTCTCTGTATCTCTCTGGCAAGCATATACGCCCTATAGTAAAAATATTTTTAAAAAGCAGAATTACTTTTCCCAGAAAAGGGAATTTTTAAAGTTTCTTTTTGTTGTTAAGATAGACTTACAGCATATCTATGTTTACCACAATGATCTGACAGAGGAAAAACTAATGCAGGAGAGAGCTGGGGACAACTAATAAAGCCAAGTCCTTGATTCCATGAGAAGAAATAGAAGCTTGTGTATTCGTAGACGAGCTCACCTCAGATAAAGAAAGGGGCAGTTCTCCCAGTTACCAGCCGGAATCCCCAGAGTAACACAGGGAGGAGGGAGACATGCTAGCAGGTGCCGTGGAGGAAGCTCACGGGGTAGCCCCAGTCTGGTGGCTGGGGAAACTGGAGCCGGCGCGGCTGACCACGGCCCAAATCCCAGCCGCACCATCCTGGAGAGCATGGCGTGTGCGCAGGGGCTCCCGCTCCCAGGACGGTGGAGAGGCAGAGGGGACTGCAGCCTGCCCAGCTGCACCAGCGTGGAGAGCATGGCATGTGCGCAGGGGCTCCCGCTCCCCAGGACGGTGGAGAGGCAGAGGGGACTGCAGCCTGAGGTGCTTTTCCTCTCCCTTCCCCCGCCCTGGTGAGTGCACACGCTCTCTGGCAACTTAAAAAAATAAAAGGAAATAAAATGTTTCAAGAATCCAAGAGGGTTTCTAGTACAAAAACAGGCTAAAGAAGCGAAAACTGAAAAAGAATAAATGATACAAGTTGGAAACTAAAATAATCAAGGTAAGAGTAGTAAGGATCTATCAATTTGGACACTATCGTCTAAGTCTAAAGAAGAGATAAGTGAAGCTTGTACCAGGGTAGTGGGGTGCAGAACTGACGGACCTGATGAACTAGATCTAGACAGATCACAAGAAAGAGGCGAGATTTCTGGCCTGTCTTACCTGCTAAACAGTAATGCCATTTACTGTGGTAAGCTTCATTAGAAGTGTCTCTGCAGTTAGACTTTCCATAAAGCAAGCCAGAACCCACATGGCTAATCAGGATGGGAGTCATGGTCTCGACAGCTTGAAAAATACAGGCATGCCCAGGATCCCGAGGGACCAGAACTAGAGGACTGAGACGTGCCAGGCCTCACTGAGGTGGTGCCTGCTCTCTCTCTCTCCTCTCTCTGTCTCTTGCATGCTCGCGCACACACACTCGCACATGCATACATCCTCTGATATTAAAAGAAAAGAAGTGGTGCTGGCACAACTGGGTTATTTCATATAAAAACGAATCATGTTGGTCTTCCCCCACATACCACATACAAAAAGTAACTGAAAATGAATCAAAATTAATGAATGAGCTAAAACTATAAAGCTCTTAAGAAAACAGGCTTCAATCTTCCTGATTTCAGCTTTCTAGACACGACATCAAAAGCAAGACAAATATCACTTAAGAAATAGGTCGGACAGCACTGAAATTGAAGACCGCTGTGCTACAAAGGGCACCATCAAGAACACGAGGAAGATGACACTCAGAACAGGACAGGAGAAAATACGAATATTTATAATGAATATATCTAACACAGGGAAAAGCTTCCCAGCAGGGTGTGGTCATGCCACAGAGTATGTCTGAAATATGTAACTCAACAGTAGTAAAAAGTGAACATGATTTATTAATGCGCCGAAGATCTGAATACTCCATTCTCCAAAGACGGCTGACAAATAACCGACAAGCCCACAAAAAGAAACCTAGTGTCAGTCACCAGGAGCACAAAGCAGACCGCTCGTACCGACATGGCTAAAACCAAAGACGCAGGGGCCGCGGGCGCAGCAGTGACAGACTCTTCAGGACTCCGAAGCCCTACGGAGGAAGCACGAGGCCCAACCCAGGGAACACACATAAATGCCCATGAGTGTGGCGGCTGGGACGGGGAGACTAGGCATTAAGGACCCGGTGGGGGTGCTTATCCTCTCATTTTTTCCTTCCACACTCAAGAAATAAATAAACTTTAAAAAAAAAAAAGACAATAAAAAGCAAGGGGGGAAATGCAGAGGAACTGGCATTTGTATACACACTGTCGGGGAGACCTAGAAGGTACAGCTGCTATGTAAAGTGGCTAGACAGCCATGAAGTGTTATGATTAGCAAACTTTCACGGAAGCACCTTGTCTGCTCAGGCCAGCCGAGTGAAAAGTCGTCGAAGGAGCAGATGCCGCAGGGCTGGCCCTGAGAGGACAGGACTGCAGCACGACCGCACTGCGCTGGAGGGTGCTTCCTCCTTTGCCTGTCTCTGGCAAGCACGCACACCGTCTGGCAACTGTGAAAAATGAATTAAAAAACTTTGTATAAAACATAACATTTAGTCTTCTCTGGTTAATGAGAAGAGCATTTTCACTTTTAGTCTTTGAGTAACTTAGTAATGCTTTGGTTTTGAGAATTACGAAATAGAAGGAGATATAGTTGATGGTGAACCAGCCTAAGAGGAGGTATTGCGTTCCACATGTTGTTAATAGAAGTCCGTGTGTCGTCTACAGACTCAGCTTTCAACACTATTATTCCCTTGTTTTCTACCCAGCCTTGGAATATCCTGAGTTTGGGTGAGGCGCTGGACTTTCTCCTGGTCAACCGCAGTTCAAGTCCTGGACCAGCTGCTTGAAACTCATGAGGTGCACACGTGCCCAAAACCCCAAGAGAATGGAAAAGGGATGGTGGCCTGGCCATCCCCCCTGAAGGGAAGAGGGGGATATCTTGCTTTCTAACTTCCTGTCTCTATCTCTCCAGCAAGGAACTGTGCTCTATAGCAAAAATAACTCTCTCTCAAAAAAAAAAAACCTAACTAAAAATATCCTGAGTTTAAACTTAATATTAATTCCCTCAAAGTTTCTTTACATTTATTTCAAGTAACAGTAGGTACCATATCTACACTTTGGATTACTAAACTCACACGCACACAACACAGTGCATAGTTCAAATCCTACTAGAGAGGGGGGAATTCCCTTGGAAGGCACAGTCGTACCAAAACACATACACACGTTTAAGAACTGTAGAAACTTCCAGATCTTTACAGTGTATAGGTAAGTCGGTTAGACATGGCAGATCCCAAGACACCTACTCAGCCCAAACTTACATCCTCCACCATCCATCCCCAGGTGGCCCCTCACTTTGTCTGGGGTAAGGACCACTATCCGTGAGCTTCCAGTCTCCCATA
Organism: Tupaia belangeri chinensis; assembly: GCF_000334495.1. Classification (NCBI taxonomy): domain Eukaryota; kingdom Metazoa; phylum Chordata; class Mammalia; order Scandentia; family Tupaiidae; genus Tupaia; species Tupaia belangeri. Next base: position 1,099,235 of record NW_006160119.1, read on the forward strand.
CTAAGAATGACACGGGCTGGTAAGACTCAGCTGTGGCCTGGTCTCAGTGCAATGGGGTCTAGAAATGGAGCTGTTGGGAGGAAATGATACCATGAGGTGACACCCAAATGACAGAAGAGCTGCCTCGAAACCCTGCCCTAAGTGAGCACACAAGCAGGAACTGACGGGGAGCTCCTGATCATGGACTGCACAACCTCCACACACTGGATTACGGCGGCCAGTCTCTGGTGTTCTGCTAGCAACGAGGCCGGGCTCTTAGGGCCTTCTTTTTTCATTTTAATCAGAGTTCTAGGCACCATACCCTGAGAGCTGGAATCATGAGGTCTGTAATGGAGCCAAAAAGACTTTCCAAAACTCTCCAAGATGAGTCTAATGTGCAGTCAGAATTGGTCACCACTAGCCAGAGGGCAGGGCTAAAAGCCATGGCTGGCTTAAACTCAAAAATTAGAATTTTTTTAATTAGAATAATTTACCTTAAAAAATAAGTATCTTCTAAAATGAACTACCACCACAGATTTTAATTTGAAGAGAGAGAGACACACACACACAGAGAGAAAGAGAAAGAAAGCGAGAAAGCAAGCCATCAGGTCCAAGACTCAGACGGAAGCCAGCCACGTGGGCGGCCAGCGCTTTCACCACCACGGCACCTGCTGGCCCCATTTCAACGGGTTTGTTTTGAGAAAGTTTTTTTGGGGGGCACATGCACTTGCCAGAAAGAGACAGACAGACAGACAGAAAGCAAGAAATCACCCCCTAGGGGGGATGGCCACACTGTAATCCCTTCTCCCTTCTCCTCTCGGGATCTTGGGCATGCACGCACAAGCGCCTGGCGTGAGTTTAAGCCACCAGGTCCAGGACTTGAACCGCGGTCGACTACATGGGACTCCAGCGACATAGCCATTATGCCAACTGCTGGTCCCCAATTTCAACATTTTTACCCCACATTATTACAAATTTCCCTCTCTCAAAGTAGACATTTTCATTTCCCATGCTTATCTGCAAGTTCACGTTTATAAGAATGCTAAGAACTTTCTTTAAAAAGGTAAAATAAAGAACATCACAGCTACAATTCCACCCACCTTTCTCTCTACACATCTAGTCCACAATAAGTTCGGTAATGTTTTACATGGTCTTTCCCCCGAGCCAGCTGGTCTTTCCCCCGAGCCAGCTAGTCAATGTGAACTCTGATATTAAAGCTGGCAGTCCTGTCCCACCCTTCTGGCAGTTCTACCCCAGCAGGCAAAATTCTTCTTGTCTCTTCTTTTCTTGGCAAATACAGTGTATTTTTCATCCCGTATGACACAGGGAGTAAAGAACAGTATCACCTGAGACCAGCAGGTAGCATTATGGTTATGTTGCTGGACTCCCACATGGCTGACCATGGTTCGCGTCCTGGACCTTGCAGTTTGAAACTTATGCCAGGGTGTATACACACGCATGCCCAAAACCCTGAGAGGAGAACAGAAGAGAAGGGGTTGTGGCATGGCTTTGTCTCTCCCAGAAGCATACCCACCCTATAGCAAAAATTTCTCTCCCCAAATAAAGAATAGTATCACTTACTCTTACCAGGTATATTTATGTTTGCCACTCTACCTGGAAACGGGGGTGGGGGGTCTTTAATTTTGCAGAGGGTGTGTGCACTTACACAAGAGACGGATAGGATAAAGCTCTCTCCAGGGAGAATGGTCACGCTGCAACTCCCTCATTCATTTCTCCCTTTCAGGATTTTGGACACACATGTACCCAGCATGTTTTTCAAGCAGCCAGGTCCAGGAGTCAAATTATACAGTCAGCAGTGGGGGATAACCAGCAGGCCACCAGCTGGCCCCCACAATTTCTATTTATACACGTCAGTAACAAAGTTCTTCTTGAAGTATTTCCCTTTGACAATGCAGTAAGAGGTCAATTACGTACATTCTCTCTCATCAATTTCATCCATTTAATACTAAGACATGTGGGATGCAGCAAAAGTAGTACTAAATGGAAGTTCATAGCAATAGATGCTTTCATTAAAAAGAAAGATCTTAAATGAAAAACCCAACTTAATACCTCAAGAGCTAAAAAAAAAAAAAAAAAAAAACTAAGCCCAATAGAAGATGGAAGGTAATTAACAACAGAACACAGGAATAAACAGATGAAACTGAAAAATGGGGGGTGGGGGTGGGAATCAACAAAACTAAGCTAGTATTCAGAAAAACCAAACACTGAGAAATTGTTAGACTAAGATAAAGCAGAGAGGAGACTCAAAATCCCAAATGAAAGAAGAGATACTACAACCAATACCACATAAATCAAAGGATCATTAGAGATTACTATGGGGACCACAGATGGCATCGTGGTTACATTGCTGGGCTCCCACAAGGCCAACAACAGTTTGGGTCCCAGACCCAGTGGCTTGAAAATCACACAAGGCATGTGTGCATGCCCAAGATCCCAGGAGGAGAACAGAGAAGGCACTGCAGCATTGCCATCCCAGGAGGCAGGGGACAGTGATTTCTCTCTTTGCCTCTCTCTCTCTCCAGCCAGTGCACACACCCTAAGACAAAAACCTCTTTTAAAAAGTAAAAAAAAGATTACTATAAACAATTAAAACAACAAACTGGATGACCTCGAAGAAATTTATAGAAACAAATTTTTGGAAACACACAACCTACCATGACTAAAAAACCATAAAGAAATAGAAAATCTGAACAGATATGTAACTAGTATGGAGACTAAACCAGTCATCAAAAATCTCCCAATCTAAGACAGTTCAAGACCAGATGGCTTCACTGCTGAATTCCACCAAACTTTTAAAGAATGAACACCAATCTTTCTTGAAACACTGAAAAACAAAACACATTTCCAAAATCACTGTACTACTTCAATACCAAAGTCAGACAACACTACATGAAAACTACTGGCCAATGATGAAAACAGATGGAACGATCCTGAACAAAATACTAGCATGTTGAATCCAACAGTACTGTACATAAAAGGGATCCTACACTATAACAACATGAGATTTATCTCCGTAAGGCAAGGATATTTCAACATATGGAAAATTTGTTAACATGTTACGTCACATAAACAGAAAAGAGGGGAAATAACCAATATGATCATACTAGTCAGTGCAGAAAAAGCAAACACCCGTTTATTATGAAAAGCCTTAACAAACTAGGAGTGGAAGGGGCGCATCTCGACACAGCAGAAGTCATGTGTGAAAAGCCCCACGACTGTCACTACACTCAGTGGTTTAAAACTAAAAACGGAAACCTTTCCTAGAAGGCACACAATGCCCACTATCTCCACTTCTATTCATGAAAGTAGTGGACGTCCTAGCAGAGCAATTAAACAAGAAAAAAAAAAAATACAGAAGGCATCCGTATAAGAAAGGTGGGAGAAAACTGGCCTACTTTGCAGAGAATAAGACCTCACACAGCGTAAACTCTAAAACCTTTACTTTAAAAACCGTTAGAACCAAAAAGTTCAATAAAAGTATCCAAATACAAAATCAACATGATATCAGTAATATTTCTATGAACTAGCAGATTATCTGAAAGGGAAATCAGAAAAACAGTTTCGCTTAGAATAGCACCAAAAAAGAAATAAAGTACCAAGGAATAAACTTAATAACTATGACTTGTACACTGAAAACTACAAAACACCGATTAACGACATTGTAAGACACAAATGGTAAGGCGTCCCGCAGTCACGGACTAAAGACTGTTGGAATGCCCATGCCATGCAAAGCTGTCCATAGAGTATTCGATGCAGTCCCTGTCACCCCAAGGGCATTTTCCTTATAGAACAGAAATATCAACTCTAAAAGCCACATGAAACAAGAAAAGACCACAAAGAGCCAAATCAATTATTTAAAAGATAAAAGCTGGGGACAGCAGACAGTGGACCCCCACATGCCGACCACGGTGGACCCCCACATGCCGACCACGGTGGACCCCCGCATGCCGACCACGGTGGACTCCCACATGCCGACCAGGGGTGGACTCCCGACCCTGACAGCTTGAAAACCACATCACTCATGTCCAAAATGCCAGGAGGAGGGTGGAGAAGGGATGTGACGCTGCCGACCCTCGGGAGAGGCGGAGGTTCTCAGTTTCACTCCAACTGT
>NW_006160119.1:1104926-1106492 GCF_000334495.1 Tupaia belangeri chinensis
CAGGCCGACGCCGTGGGACCCCCACATGCCGACCACGGTGGACCCCCGCATGCCTACCACGGTGGACCCCCCCCGCATGCCGACCACGGTGGACCCCCCGCATGCCGACCACGGTGGACCCCCGCATGCCGACCACGGTGGACTCCCACATGCCGACCAGGGGTGGACTCCCGACCCTGACAGCTTGAAAACCACATCACTCATGTCCAAAATGCCAGGAGGAGGGTGGAGAAGGGATGTGACGCTGCCGACCCTCGGGAGAGGCGGAGTTTCTCAGTTTCCCTCTCACTGTCTCTCTCTCCAGCCAGCACCCTCACCCTATGGCAAAAATCTTAAGGAGAAAAAAAAAGGAGAAAGCTGGAGCTGTAACATTTCCTAATTTCAAAGTTACAGCTGGCCTCTGTGTCTCTAGATAGCACACCCAGATTCAGTAACCTAGCCAGTGTGGTCCTGGCACTGAGATACACAGACACAGGGGGACGACGGAAATCTCCTGTAAAAGTGTCCATCCACACCCAGGCCACGCTCCTCGCTCCTCAATGAGGATGACAACACGCAATGAGAAAGAAATGGTGCAGGAAAAGCCGCATAACCACACGCCAAGAAATAAACTAGACCCTTTCCTTACACTGCACACCAACACCAACCAAAAACGGACTAAGGAGTTAAATCTAGGTGCCCAACCAGAACGGCGCAGGCAGCCAGGCTCCGCTGAGCGACACTGCAGCCAGACAGGAGGCCCAAAGGACACACATGGAAGTTACGGTGAGGCGTGAGTGGGAGAATGGTGAGATCACTGACCTTTACAGAAGTGTGTGAGAAAAATGCCTGCCCCAGAGAAATCAGCAGTTACAAACAGCTAACTCGTTCAAGGGAGGAACGGATCCCGAATACGCTGCCTGCAAACAAGCAGCAGACCAGCCACATCAAGGGAGAAAAACATTAACCTCATTTGTGTGCTACTGAAGAGGACCCACAATTAACGGCAGAAACAAGTCACCACCACAGGCATCTCAACTGGTTCAACCTCAACGATTCCAACTGAAAAGTTAGAAGTGAGCACACTTTATTACACGGGTGCCCAAAGTGCTGTGCCCACGGCAGCCACAGGCAAGAACTGAGCTTTCAAAGAAAACCTAAACATAGCAGTAAGACCCTGAAGCGTTTCTTCACACAACTGTCACAGCAGATGACCACGGCTTTTTATCCGCACAATCCTGAAGACAGAACCATCAAAGCCACGGGTAGTGAGGTGAAAGGGGTCCAGGCAAGGCAGAAGCAGACAGGTCAGGGGCAAGGTCACAGGATCGGCCTTTCAAGACACTCGAGCCATTTCCCATGACTTTCTAGAGGCCGGAGAAGCTAGTGCCTGCTTCTTTGTGCTGTGAGAACATCAGCTGAGGTTGGGGCAGAAAAATGCCCAGGAAAGCGCCACCACTGGGCTCTCCCCGTCCCGTCCTCCTGCTCACTCCTCCCCACCACAGGGCTCTCCCCGTCCCGTCCTCCTGCTCACTCCTCCCCACCACAGGGCTCTCCCCGTCCCGTCCTCCTCCTCACTCCTCCCCA
>NW_006160119.1:1106704-1117187 GCF_000334495.1 Tupaia belangeri chinensis
GCTGAGGTCGGGCCAGACAACCGCCCAGGACCGCCCCACCACTGGGCTCTCCCCGTCCCGTCCTCCTGCTCACTCCTCCCCACCACAGGGCTCTCCCCGTCCTCCTGCTCACTCCACTCCTCTCGTCACAGGGCAATTCTGCTAGAGCGGCGTGGGGAGTCGCTGGCAGCCACAACTGATCTGGCTTCTTCTGACTTCTTTAAGTCTCCTAACCCCAATAGCTCTTTAAAAGGCACTCACTGTTTCCATCAGTTAATAATTTTTTTAATAATTATTTTATTTTTATTTATTCATTCATTCATTTTTTTTTTTAATTTGACCAGAGAGAGACAGAGGCTGAGAGTGAGAGAGGAAGTGAGAAAGCAAGCCACCAGATTCAGGACTTGAACCCTGGTCGGCCATGTGGGAGTGTCCAGCGCCTTAATCCCCACGCCACCTGCTGGTCCCCATCAGTTAATAATTTCTAAGCAAAAGCAAACCCGATGCAAAGAAGTTTCTCATCCTCTCAACCTCCTGTCTTTCCCCCAACACACATACCAGAAAGTCTTGAATATGGCAAAATTTCTGAAATTTTTGAAAAAGAGAACACCACCATTTAAAACCAGTATGTTTCTAAGAACACTAAGATTGTAGACTCCCAATGCTTTCAAGACATTTTCTAAGTTCTATCATATGACTACAATGAAAATACAGTCACTGGGGGTCATTTCTGGCTAGGTGACCCAGGAATATTAATAACTCAGTCTCACTGAATATGCCACTAGGCTCTATCCTGTGGAATATTTTACCAGCAACTCAGATGAATACCTAAAGAGCGTATTTATAAAAGATGACATCAACTCAAGGCCTCATAATTGGAACAAAATTCAAACAGGCTTATTAGTCTGAAACAATGAGGCAATATACAAGCACTTCCACATTTACGAAAGCATAAATAGTCTCAAAGTTTATGAAAACTTTTGGAAAAAAATAAAACTGAGATTGTCCCCCAAAAAACGGGGGGGGGATGAAAATGTGTATTATGATAAAACTGCATGAAATTCAAAAATGTTTTGTGCTGGGACCAGCAGTTAGCATAATGCCTATGATGCTGAACTCCCATGTAGTCGACCACGGTTCAAGTCCCAAACCTGGTGGCTTAAACTCACGCCAGGCGCGTGTGCATGTGTGCCCAAGATCCTGAGAGAAAGGAGGAGAAGGGATTGTGGCATGGCCATCCCCCTTGGGGGATGATTTCTTGCTTTCTGTCTGTCTCTCTCTGTCTTTCTGGCAAGCGCAAGCTCCTTAAAGCAAAAACCTCTCCAAAAAAAAAAAAAACACACACAAAAGTTTTGCACCAAAATAAATTTGGGACTTGAAATGCATTTTTCCATGAGCTTGAAGTCCACCTTGTTAGAGATCAACATTAAACTCTACTGTTAAAGTCGGCGGCTAAAGCAGCAGATGCTAAGGCCCTAGAGCAGTAACTGAGACGGTGACCACATACACAGAGCTTATCCCCAGTCTAACGTCTTGCTTCTCTATGGCACACCATCATGAACAGTACGAGGACAGCTTTTAGACCAAGAGAACAAGGAGGCTGCATTCAGTGGAGGGCCTCGCTAGAGCCTGGCACAGGGTGGGGACCTGTATGGAAAGGCGGTCTTAAAGAGAGTGATGGAAAGAGTTAGGAATATTTGGACTGGAAAAGAATTCTGAAGAGCAGGACCGTGATTTGAGTACCTGAGTCCCAGATCCTATGGCTTAAACACGCCAGGTACGCGTGCATGTGTGTCCCAATTTCCGAGGAGAATGGAGAAGAGATTGCAGCATGGCGATCCCCCCGGCCCCCACAAAACTCTAAGAAAAAAAAATAAAGAAATGAAAATATAGCTGGCCCTGCCCTAATATGAAAGAACTTGTGGTAACATTTACACCTTACGAGAGAGTAAAAAGTTAACTGACAAGCAAAACAAAGGAATCTAATAAAGACCCTACTAAGTAAATCTGAGAAAGAGTTCTAATTTCAAGGAGGTGTCTACTTTGACTTTTGTAAATGGATAAAAAGGGAAATGGCATTACACTGGAAGTATTGCCATCTTCCAAAAGAAATCATCCAGAACACTTCAGCCTTGATTTGAAAGAATAGAGTTGCTTTCAAACATTAACAGTTCTGAAAGCAATAAATATTTAAAATGTATTTACAGGCTACTATTAAGAGTTTAACCTCACTGACTTGTAGCTTCAACTTTTAATCTAGCACTCAACATTTTTATCTACTACTAAATAGACACTAAATACTGAAACATGAAATGCTAAACACCCAAACTAGAATCAAAATCAAAATTTGATAAAACCATACCAAAGACATCAAAGTTTATTTACTATTGTGAATTTCTTGAGACATCCCAAATCTCTCACAAAAATGAGGAAAGTCTTAAAAGTGTAAGTTAGAAGAGCAGGGATGACAGTAATCTCCCTTAATCGTCAATGAGGTAAGGGAAACGAGCATTTGCACTGCAGAGCAGATTTACGGCAGGCACCTGTAGGCAGGCACCTGTACGCACTCTGCGCTGTTTACTAACACCGTTCTCTCTACGGATGCAGAAACCAAGGTTCGCAGGACTCGGCTCCTTGTCCTTGGTTAGAGCAGTGTTTTTCGATCTCGGTCCCACTGACAGTTAGGGCCAGATCATGCTTTTGGAGGGTGGGGAGTGCTGTTTCGTGTTCTGTAAAAATGTTTACCAGCATCTCTATTCTCTACCTACTGGATAACTGTAGGACTCTTTGCTGTGACAACCAGAAAGTCTCTAGACACTGCCCAATATCCCTTAGGTAGGAATGGGGGGGGGCAGACTCATCCTCAGATGAGAACCAGAGCTAGGCTGAAGGAAGTCAGCATTTTCATGCCACCAAGAATACACATATTCTGAGTGTTCACGCTGAAAGGGACAACCTGAGGGTCTCTGCCCTCAGGAGGTCACTCTGTGGCTGGCACTCCACCAGAACCCGCGGCCCACACTGACAATGTGACCTCCTCCATACTCCTCTTGGGCAGTCCCAACAGGGTCATTGCTCCCATCGGTCATGGGCGTGTCCACTCACCCAGTTAGGCAGGCTAACAGCTGGTCAGTTTCTGACTCAACCCTCTCCTTCACTCCTACAGGGGCACGATGATTAAGTCTTGTAGGTTTCCTAGGATGACCTGTCCCTTTCCTGCCCGGCCTTCCACTACAGAATCAATCCTCCCCCTTAGACTTCTTCTAAGAGATCAGGAGGAGACTCTTGGTCCTTTGTATGTCTAAGAATCAAGGATACACATCAAGATACCAAAACTGAACTCCCAACTTCTAGGGTAGGAAGCTGGCAGACCTAACAGAACACTTGGCAAAAATCCCAACTTCTTCTGGGGTGGAAAAGCAAGCTGGAATTTCCCACCTGATCATAGACACTAGTTTCACAAGGCATATATTAGTTAACTCTCAGTAAACACGAGCTTGGACAAGCATTAAGAAAATAGCAGATGGCTTAATGGTTACATCACTGGACTCCCACCTAGTCGACAGCTGTTTGAGTCCTGGACCCGTGGCTTAAAACTCACACCAGCATGTGTGCGTGCGTGCCCAAAATCCCAAGAGGAGAATGGGGAAGGGACTGCCGTGTGCCCATCTTCCGGGGGAGATGATTTCTCACCATCTGTCTGTCTGTCTCTCCAGTGAGCACACATGCCCTATGGGGGAAAACCTTTGGGGGGGGGTTAGTTTGCATGCTATTCCTGACACTTGTCCCATGGCCCATTTCTGCCTGCTCTAGGAGCAAGTATGATAACTGTCACTCAGCAGAGCAAGTACGACACCCAAAGACAGCCTGAGTCGGCTCTACGTATACCCCTGCCAGTGTAAAACCCAGGTGGCAGCAGGTGGGGCAGATATTCTACCAGGGAAACGCTACCCTGGATGGCCAACTAAATTTGGTCAAACAAATGCATACAAACATATGTACGCAAGATATGTCAATATTTGTGTGTATGTGTATGTGTGTGTGCATGCATGTATATAAACACAAATAAGTCATATATAACTCACATATACCATATATGAACAAAATTACAGAATCAAAGCACTTATTTATACTGTAAATGAAAGGTTCTGATTTACAGTGAGAAGAAATTCAGGACTTGTTTTAAAGTTTATTTTGCCCTTAAGGCCAGCAGGTGGCATGGTGGTTAGAGCACCGGACTTACACATGTCTTACCATGGTTCAAGTCCTGGACCCGATGGCCTACTTTCTCACTCTTTCTCCCTCTCTCTCTGGTGAGCACATGTGTCCAACAGCAAATTTAAAAATAATAACAAGAGGGACCAGCAGATGGAGTAATGGTTACACTGCTGGACTCCCACACAGCTGACCACGGTTTGAGTGCCGGACCTGGTGGCTTAAAACACGTTGAGCAGGTGTGCATGTGTGCCCAAATCCCAAGAGGACAATGGAGAACTGGCTGCAGTGTGGCCATCGCACCCCTGGGGCGGGGAGTGATTTGGGGCAATTTCTCACTTCCTGTCTCTGTCTGTCTCTGGTGAGTGCACACGCCCTATAGCAAAAATCTCTCTAAAAAAATTTTTAAAGTTGATTTTGCTCTTAAAAAATAGAATTTTATTGGACTAACAGTCATTAGGAAATGCTTTATCCTTTTAACTTCAAGATACCATAACCAATATAAATCCAACTTCTGAAATGCACAAACACAAAGGTTTTATTTCATACTTCCCATCAAAAAGAAAAGTTCAAAAAACAGTATGAGTGACATCCTAAATATTTCCACTTCAGTTATGATTTGAGTTTTCCTATAAAAGGTAGAACATCGAAAACCAGTACAGAGCGACACATACATTTAGTATTTAGGATTCTACTGCTACTCCCACTTTACTGGGTTTATTTCTGTAAGCATGTAAAAAACTAAATGGGGAGGGGGCACAGGTGCCAAGGTGTTTAAGGCACTGAACTCCCATGTGGCCAACCAGTTCAAGTCCTGGACCTGCATGCAGCTTGAAGATCACACCAGGAACGGGAGCATAATGCCCGAAATCCCAGGAGAATGGAAAAGGGACTGCAGCACGGCCATTCCGTCTAAGGGTTAATTTCTCACTTTCTCTGTCTCTGGCAGGTGCACATATCTATGGCAAAAACTTAAATAAGGAAATATCTTTTACAAATAAATAAAATACTAAATGAGGGTCACCAGGTGGCATGGAGGTTAAGGTGCTAGACCCCAATGGCTAACTGAGTCCCTGACTCCTGCCCTGAAAGTTACACCAGGCATTTGTGTGTGCGTGCATAAAGAATGCAGGGATGGAGAAGGGGCTGTGGAGAGACCACAACCCCTCGGGATGTCTTCTCCCTCTCCCTGGCAAGGGTACATGCCCCCTGGTTTCCACGCTTGCACGCATGATGCACACACAAAGCCAACACAAAGCCTGAAGACATTGCATTTACTAGCAAATGCAGTAAACACCAGCTCTACCAATACAAGAGGATATGCAGCAATGTAGCATGACTTCTCTGAGAAATTATTTTCCGTGTGAAAAGATACACTAACCTGAGTTTACCCAATTAGTTGTTTACTTCATGTCTCTTACCAACAGCTGTCTATATAAAAAGCATAAAAAGGGGCTGGCAGGTGGCGTGGTGGTTAAGGGTGCTGGACTCCCACATGGCCAACCACTGTTGGAGTCCCCGACCTGGCAGCTTGCTTTCTCACTTTCCTCCCTCTCTCTGTCTCTCTGTCCCTCTTTGGTCAAGTTTAAATAAATAAAGATAATCATTTACCAAAAAAAAAAAGAAAAAAAAAAAAGGCATAAAGATAACTATCAAAAGTTTTGCCCAAAGTCACTATAGAAAGAATTTCTCTAACAAAGGTGGGGACCTCTTGAACCTACCATTCAGATATTTTAAGATGTTACCTGTAACAATGGTATAATTCGGTATAATTTAAAATCCACCCCAGTTAACTTTACCATGAAGCCACGGTGTTCTTTCTACCTTTAAAACAAAACCTTACCTTGTGAAACAAATCACTGTTAACTAAGCTCTGGAAAGCAAACTCGCAATGACCCCTGGGGGTGTGTTCCCCAGGAAACTATTGTGTTTCACAATCCTACAGTTAGCAGAGCTGAATTCTGCTGACATTAAATGAATTACTAAACACGTTCAAACAAATCAAATATTTAGGATTAAACTGTGAGAAAATGAATGCTTACAAGCAATCTCTGCAGCACCCTTCCTCTGGCCATAATTACTATAATAGTATATAAAATGCTGTCACACATACAAACTCTTCCAGTTTCAACTCTTTTTCGAAGTGCTTGTTTAGAAAATTACCAGCAAAACTTCAAACTAAAAAGCTAGATTATTTCACACCAAAGTATATAAAACACTTTTATAATCTGGTTTATTTCCAGTTAAAGGAATACAATTAGGTGGTGACTTGTCTGTTTTTATCATTCTTTCAACTATTCCAACACAATCTTTTCTTGAGACGATTTTAGATAACTGACAATTTGAAATGGAATGAAACTATTTTTAAAAGTAAAGAATAAATATGAATACTATCATTTTCAAATGTGACCTAAAAAATTAGGGAGTATTTTCTAGACCTATTATTTCTTCCTAGAGTCTTAAATTAACCATGTCCTGAAATCCTGAAGATTACATTTCCATCCACTAGCCAAAGAAATACTGAAAGCTATAGTAAAGAGTTTCACGGGTATTAAATTTACATTGGTTTTTCTATGGGAATGGACAAATTTATTCCAAAGAATAAATCCATTACTGAGAAGGAAAAACTATTCGCAAATTCTCCACCTAGAAGTATTTTTCCTAGTAAGTTATCCCTTCAAAAGATTAATCACAAACCATTAATTTTTAAAAATCAGAAAAGAGCCATTTACCTATTAGACCCCTAAGTGGTATCTGTTTAAATTCGTGATAAACCTGTAAGGAGTTCCAAAGGATCTGGATAAAACCCTAACTCACAAATTGGTATCTAGCAGTCCCTGGAATTCCAGGAAATCAGCACTTCAAATGCCCGTGACTGGCAGGGATATTCATGAAACACCCTGGTGTCTCTGGTGAAAGCCAAGCTTTGCTGAGGAAGTTACGTGGGCCCTGGGAAGTCGGTCCAGAACTGAAAATGAAGTGCCAAAGGAAACACCACTATTGCCGAAAAGAACCACAAGAGAAGGCATTCCCTGTGCCAACCACCACGCAGACACTGCAGATATGTGCTAAGCGTGTGACAATGCTCTAGGTAGGAGCTGGGTCACTCCCACTGTTCACGCTGACAGACATTACTCCTCTGCATACCTACTGGAGGGTCCTGCTTCTGAGAAGCAGCCTCATCGATCACTAAAGCGAGCTGTGTTGACCATGGTTCTGGACACCTTGCAAAACCACCCTCCGAGGAGCGGGCAAGAGCTCTGGACGCCCACACGGTCAACTGTGGTTTGAGTCCTGGACCTGGTGGCTTGCCTTCTCTCTCTCTCACTCCATCCCTCTGTGGTCAAATTAAAATAAGTAAACAAATAATTCATTTACACACACACAAAAAAAGCCACCATCCAAGAGGGCATTATCTCATTTATATAAAAAACTTAGAAGCATGGAAATTTGTTAGATTTGTAGAAGAGGAAAAATTATCTATAAGGACTTAAATCAAAGCCTGTCTCTCCTCTGGCTTCTTGGTAAATCCTTAACTTTTTCAATATGCTTAAAGCACTAATACTGTAAAAATTTTCTCACTCAATTCTACCCATTCCTTAACAAATGACAACTTTATACAGAACATTTTGACCACTACTGTTTCCCCTTCCACATTCACATCTCATAGAAAAATTAATTTCAGGGGCCAGGAGGTGGCTTAGTGGGGTTAAAGGCACTGGACTTCCTCATAGCCAACCATGGTTCAACCCCCAATCTGGAGGCTTGAAAATCACGTTGGGTGTGTACAAATGCCCCAAACCCAAGAGAATGGGGGAGAAGGAATTGAGGCATGGCCATGGCCATCCCTCCTCGTAATTTCTCATCTTCCCTCTGTCTCTCTCCACTGAGCCCATGCACCCTAAGGTAAAAACCTAAAAAATAATAATAATAATAATAATAGTAATAATTCCAGATGGCATATCAATATGCAAATAGTGGGCTAGGCTATAAAAATAAATACACGATTTATTTTACCGTCAATAAATACAGGACTCTATTTACTGATGAGCAGAAAGCGGCACAGCAATACAAGTGAACTTACAAGGGGAGGTCCCGCGGCTGACCCCGGGGCTCCCGGTGTACACCAGACATCTGTGTGGATGTCTGTAGTCACGCTGGCTCAAGGTAGATCATGGAACTAAGACCCTGTATCTCCATTTCTCTTTCTCTGAATAAACATTTTTTTAAAACACAACTATTTATAGTCTTTACTGCATGCAGCATATTGTTCTAAATGTTTAAAAGGACCTTATAAAATACAATAGATTCCACCATTCTCCTACGTTATATATAGATAAGAAACTGAAGCACCAAAAGTTTTAACAATTTTTGGAAGGCCAAACAAGTGGGGATCTAGCATTCAAATCGGGGTGCCTGGCTCCACAACCCACGCTCACCATTTTTTTTTTTTTTAATATTTAAGTTTTTTTTATTACACCAAAGGGCCCATGTGCACATAAGGGACACAGAGAAAGCACCCCCAGTGGGGCCTGGCCACATCAGTCCTTGTTCCTCCAACATTGCACCGCGACAGGATTCTGTGCAGAAGAGCCCACCTGGCTGTGCGAGCTGCTGGCTCAGACTCAAACTTCAGCCATGCGGCATCCCGTCTTCTGCCGGGTTTGAGCACTGCACTGCAGGGCCGGCCCCACAACCCATGCAAGATCTTGGGTATACAGGGCTTCTCATTTAACCCTCCCAACTCTGTGAGCTCAACATATCAATCCAAATCAATTTACAGATAAGAAACAAGAGGCTCACAAAGGCCAAATCACTGGCCTACAGTCACACAGCTTTAAGTGGCTAAGGCATAATTTGAATCCATGCTATCCAGTTTCACACCTCCAAGCTGTTAATACTCTATCATGTTAAAGGATACAAATTATAGAAAGACAAGTGATACCAATTTATGTATTTTAAGATAGTAAATTGCTTTTGAACATTTCTAGACTATATATAAGTTCTGCTTAAAAATGTTTAAATATGAACAAAGGAAAAAACACCTCACAGTACTGAAAAACTGAAAAGCATTCCCTCAGTGGTTCAGAATAACGGGGAAGGGAGAACCGTGAAGCCATCTCGGAGGTATTGGGGCCACAGTCCGCTCACAACCAACCTCTCCCTCCTCAGTGGAGAACGAGAGTCAGCTCTCCTTCCTAAGAAAGCAGAAACAAAGGCAATATCTAAGACCCCCCATTTTAGGCAATTCTCTTCATCTGCTAGCATTCTTAAAACAGCAGCTGCAGACAGACTAACTTTCCAATGCTGTGTCATCAGGAAACAGGTGTATAAATGCACTCAATATTCTTTGTTCCACGTGGAGAGTGGATGGGTCTTTCTTAGATCTTTACAAGACAAAGGAAACCGGCTGCGAAGAGTGACTTTCAGCACCTCCAGGCACGAACAGTACCTCTTTCAAACGCTGTTCTCGAGCCGTAATTAGACCATGTACCTCCCCTGCAGTCACAGCTTTATTTCGGGAATGTCTCCCACCAGCCACCGCCCACGGAGAGACCGGGCGATGGAGCCGTGCCCATCACAGACCCGGCAGGGCCCCGCGGTCCCGGCAGCACCGACCCTGCCCGTGAAAAACCTAGCTCTCGGCCGACCACTCACAACGGAGAGCCAGCCAGCCGGCGAGCCGAGCCACAGCTCTGCGTCGGTCACATAAGCCAGAAGACAAAAGAGAAACTGCCATTTGTTCCAATGTCTTTTACAGCATCTTGCGGCTCACTTACAAAAAGAAGAAATGCCGGAACGCGAAGTCACGAAGCAGGTGTAGAGAACGGGCGCAGCAGTTCGAGCAAAGGAAGAGATGGGCTCGGAGCTGCCCGTGCTTTCCAGCCCGAGGAAAGCGTCTGCGGTTCCCGCGAGGCCGAGGGCATGCCCGCGTGCAGCGTGCCCAGAGCTCAGCGGACGGACAGGTTCCGCCGCCTCCCGGACCCGGTTGTGAAACAGGGCGGGACGCGCAGGGACACCTCCTAGCACTCCAGATGGAGAGTGGTTTTCTGGGAAGTGGAACGGCTGCTTTCCCCAGGCTTGGGCCGGTCAGTGCCATTCTGTGCCTTAGACACCAGCCCGGGCGCACCCCACGCCCCGGGGACTCCGTGCGAACAGCCTGGAACGTGCGTCGCATCGCGGCTCCCTGACCCGGAAACTCGCCCCGCTCCCCACGCGAAACTGGGCCAAAATCTCCGGGACCCGGATCGGGATCGGGACCGAGACCGGCACCGGGACCCGGGCGCCG
>NW_006160119.1:1118279-1120670 GCF_000334495.1 Tupaia belangeri chinensis
GGCGGGGGGAGCCCGTGGGCCCGCGGACACGCCACCTGCGCAGGGACTGGTCTAGCCCGGAGTGCTTCCAGACGACCGGGGTGCGGAGCCCCGGTGGCCGGCGAGCCGAGGGCCTGCTCTGAGCCCGCAGCGGGCAGCGCCGCACCTGCCGCACCTGTGGCCCTGCGAGGGCGACGCCCGGGTCCGCCGGGGCCCGCCCTCCACGCGGGACGGCGCCCCGACCTGGTGTCCCGCACGGTCCGCACCGAAGAGCGCACGGGTTGCCTGCTTGCCTGTCTGCGCCCAAGTAATGGAACAAACGTCAGGTTTACCTTTCACTAAAGATGGAGATTGTACTCCACGAGGTCAGTTTTACATTTCCAAGGTGAACCCATAAGAACAATCACACGCGAAAACACTATCAAAGAGTCTAGTCCTGGTTACTATCTGCGATCCCCTCTGCCTTGCGAGCTCCTGGTTTTTGTTTGCACACGGGCATTATAAGCCTGTAATTTGTACAATGTGCCATGCTGTGTCTTTCTCAATATTTGTAGTCGGCTTGTAAGAATTATCTACCGTAGTTTTTGACTCTTGATTTACAGTGTATTAAAAACAAAAACCATTGGCGCCAGCAGGTGACATAGTGGTTAAGGGTGTTGGACTCCCACGTGTCTGGACCGTGGTTTGAGTCCTGGACCTGGCAGCTTGCTTCATCTCTCTCCCTTCCTCTCTCTTTCTCTCTCTGATAAAACTAAAATATAAAAAAAGTTAAAAGAATTCCTTTTTTTAAAAAGTCTAAGAAAGGACATTCCATGATATGAACACTATTTGATACTAATATGTGGACTTTAAAATAGTGGATAATTTCGCTCATTAATTCATAATTAACTCCCCCGAAGATTATTTTTAAGTTTACTCTTTTTCATAAGTGAGGTAAAGAAAAGCACCCTCAACGCGTCCTCGGAGCAGTCTGCACACTCAGCTTTCAGCCCCTCAGGATCACAACATCCCCCCTCACCCCAGCCTTCCTGCCCCTGGCTGGGCAGGTAGACCACCTTGGGTATAGAATGCAGACCTTCCATTTGGCCTCCCTGCCCCATCTCGGCTGGGCTTCTCCACAAAATGTGGAGGTCTGTATTTAAATCCCTAAAGTGACTTAGGTTAAAGCTTTGCTTTTTGGTTGCCTAAACTGTGAAAGCCATTGTCCTGTTAAACCAAAGAAGAAATGGATAAAACCAGTTTTGCCCAGAAGAACTGCTACATCATTCTTAATCCACTGTCATCTCAGGACTCCTGGGCTTGGGGGCAGCACAGAGCCTGAAACTGTATCTGGTTGAACCACCACTTAGCTGACCCTTGAGCTTCGCCAATGTTTCTCTACAAAGCGATCCTCCTTTTTTTTTTAGTTTATTTCTTCCATGAGTGAGACAGACAGTACTGCTAACGGTCTTGATGCCACCGTACACCCGGCGCTGCAGCCAGTGCCAGATCATGGGCAGATGCACCTCTGTGTACTCATAGACGTCTCCAGATCGAGCCTAGACCCTTCCGTGTGGGTCAGCCTCCCAGAGCAGCAGGTTTTCCTGCTGTGCCAGCATCCCGCCCACCAAACTAGCTAGCATGGTCAGCACCAGCTTGGGCTTCTCATGTATATAAAGATAGCCTTTGTCATGTAAGAACATATTCTGTACATGGAAGGTAGCGTTTATTAGTGTTACACCAGAGCAGTGAAGGACGCATGGGCCCCAAGTTTCAGGAACCCTTTTCTTTCTCCCAGCACATCCTCCTCATTAAACTAATATAGCCATTCCTGCCCCGTCATCTTGAAGGAGAGAAACGGATACATGACCCCTGCTACTGTAACTTGTATATACACATACACACGGTCTGTATTGTGTACGCATACTCCCACATACACGCTACCCTTCTTTCTCTCATGAGACTGTTGTAAAGATCTCATAAAGTGAAGACATACTGTAAATTATAAACCCTATTAAAGAGTCAGGTTGTCATACACAGAAGTCCGTACTAGCTAACTACAGTAAGAATAGTGGCAATAAATATAAGTTTCATCTTATTTCTTCCTTAGAAATAAATGCTCTAAAATTCCTACTCATCATGTTCTGAATATGTGACCTACAAAATTGAACATGTGGTGTAAAATGTGGTCCTGAACAGAGGAAATTTGTGGGACTTCTCTGTTTGGGGTAGAAATTACAGATAGGGAAGATTAAGAAGCATAGTCATGGGGCTGGCAGGTGGCATGGTGTAAAGGTGCAGGAGTCCCACAGGTCTCAGCCCTGGCAGCTGGCTCTCTCACTGCGCGCTCGCTCTCTCACTGCTCTCTCACTGCTCTCTCACTGCTCTCTCACTGCTCTCGCACTGCTCTCGCACTGCTCTCGCACTGCTCTC
>NW_006160119.1:1129287-1137807 GCF_000334495.1 Tupaia belangeri chinensis
CACTGCTCTCTCACTGCTCTCTCACTGCTCTCTCACTGCTCTCTCACTGCTCTCTCACTGCTCTCTCACTGCTCTCTCACTGCTCTCTCACTGCTCTCGCACTGCTCTCGCACTGCTCTCTCACTGCTCTCTCACTGCACGCTCGCTCTCTCACTGCTCTCTCACTGCTCTCTCACTGCTCTCTCACTGCTCTCTCACTGCTCTCTCACTGCTCTCGCACTGCTCTCTCACTGCGCACGCGCTCTCTCACTGCTCTCGCACTGCCCTCGCACTGCTCTCTCACTGCGCGCGCGCTCTCTCTCTCTCTCCCTCCCTCTTACCCTGTCCCTCTCTGGTTAAATTAAAATAAAGTTAAACAAAATAACTCTTCCAAAAAATTAAAAATAGTCATGTTGTTCTAGTTTTATTTGTACCTTGCCTTACTCCACAAAGAGTATGAGGCTTCTTGTTTTTGTTTACTTTTTCATTGTTTATTTGTGTTTTGTTTTAAGACAGAGTACCCCTGACATAGGGCGCTGCCTCCTTAGCCTCAGAGTAGCTTGGAAGCACACACCTCATTGTCTAGTATTTGGTTTATACCAGATTCAAACCGGGCCTCCAGGGTGGTCCTGGTGTCTTTAGAACATCTTAGCATGTGCCACTGAGGCTGGGCCAGCATCGGGTTTTTGACATCAGGTTTGATAGTTGGCGTTTTTATAAACCTGTGTGATAAAGGAGTACGTGGTCCTTTAAGGTTTAAAAACTAACACTTAGAAATAGTTATATTGAAATATTTCTTCAATTAATCAATGTCTTTTTTTTTTTTTAACTTATTTCCTTCCTTCCAGAGAGAGACATAGACAAGTTCCTCAGCAGAGTCTTCACACAGTGTAGCTGGCATGTCAAGGTCGACCCAGGACGTGGACCCAGAGCCCCTACACGGGCTGCAGCACCCCAGTTACCTGAGCCGCCGTGCCTGGACCGAACGTTGTCTTCTAAAGGCTCTTTTAGCATTGTTTAAAGATCAAAGGTTAGTCGTGAAGGACTTTTGCCTAGCTTCTAGAAGATAAATTATCGTTTGTTTTTTTTTTTAAGTTGAACCTTTTAAAAACATTTTAAGACACAACGTTATGTTTTTATAAACTAATCTACTCTAACAGGAGTATTTTTCCTCTTATAAGACAAAGAACAAACTAAGTGTCAAGTTTGGTGAAATATAGTTGCTATGCTTAGAATGTCCCCCCAGAATTAATGTAGTGGAATCTGGTTGAATTGTACAGGTATCAAAAAAGACCTAATCTGAGGAAAATGATTAGGCATCAAGATAGGAGCCCTGTGAGTCAGTCCTGGTGGGTTCTTAAGGAGAGGGATTGGTTCAGGCAGAGATGCATGGGCACAGGCACCCTCGAAATGTGATCCTCTCATGGCCTTGGGACCAAGAAGATCTTACTAAATGTGAACACTTGACTTGGACTTTCAAAACTATGAGCTAAATAAACCTTTATTCTCTTTTTTTAAAAAAGAATTATTTTATTTAACTTTATTTATTTATATATTTTTTCATTTAAATTTTACGAGAGAGAGAGAGAGAAGGTGAGAAAGCAAGCCACCAGGTTCTGGACTCGAACCGTAGTTGCCCACATGGTAATCATCCAGCGCCTTTAACCACCACACCATCTGCGGGCCCGTAAACCTTTATTCTCTTCAATTACCCAGATTGGTATTTTCTCTTATTAACAACAGGGTAAACTAGGACGACAGTTTTATTGCAAAGAGTGTCATGTGAAATTAGTGTCTATCAACTGCCTGATAGGATTCCTGTAAACGTGTTTGGGTCCGTATTTTAGCAGTGCTGGAAAAGTAAAAGTTGGAAGCAAGAATAAAAACTGAAGGGTTCAAATATGAGCTCTATCTGACTGGTACCTTACAGATGTCGTATTGCCCACAAGTCTATAGTCCCTGCCACACGTGCTAGGATTTCAGACAGGAAAATGAGTAGGAGCAACTAAAGTAGAAAAGTTTAAACATACTCTCTTCTTTTTAAGTCTTTGCTTATTTCACTCATGCTAAAGAGCACCTGCTCACGAGAGAGAGACACTTCCGTGCCACAGTCCCCCCTCCCTAGCTCTTCAAACCCTCAGGGTCTTGGGCAAATATGCCTGCACCCAGTGTGTTTCTTATCCAGCCTGGAAACTCTTGCCGTTTAAAGGAGTTTATTTCATGTGCGACTCAGTTTCCCCATTCAGCAGATTCTGAGCCTGTGCTGATTTGGAGGATCTTTGGTATAGCTGTCCGTCTTCTGGATCGGAAGTGAGGACAGATAGACAGACGTACAGCTGAAAATGAGAGGCGGGCCGGCTCACGGTGTGGTGGTTAAGGTGGCTGATTTCACATGGCCAACGGCACCGTTTGAATCCCACACCGGTGACTTGGAAACACCCCTGGTGCCGATGCCGATGCCCATGTGCTCCAAGTCCTGAGAGATGGAAGAGAAGGGGCTGCAGCATGGCCAGCACCCTGGTGAGAGGGGTGTGTGTGTGTTGCGGGTGGGTGGGGGGAGGAGACAATACTTTCACACTTTCTCTCTCTCCCTGTCTTGCTCTCTGACAAAATCAGGTACCCTGTAGCAAAGTAAAGAAAATAGGAAATAGGAAAAGAAAGGAAGCGGAGTACGTACAAGTCCATGTCCATGTGGCAGCTCTGGACTGCATTCTTTCTATGGAAAACAAGAATGCAATATTCCGGGACCAGCAGTTAGCATATGGCTATGTTGCTGGACTCCCATGTAGTCGACTGCAGTTTGCATCCCAGACCTGGTGGCTTAAAACCCACGCTGGGCGTGTGTGTGTGCGTGCCCAAGATCCTGAGAGGAGAATGGAGGAATGGAGGGGAAGGGATTGCGGCGTGGCCATCCCCACTGGGGGGTGATTTCTCGCCTTGTGTCTCTGTCTCTCTCTGTTTGTCTGGCGAGCACACGTACCCTATAGCAAAATCCTCTCAAAAAAAAAAAAGGAACGCAATATTCCAACTTATGTAAACTCAGGATCCATCTTGAGGCTAAAATCCAACTTACGTAAACTCAGGGTTTGTCTTGAGGCTAAAATGTGGCATTTAAAAGATAACACTCTGTCCAGTTCCCAAGTTTACAGGGTTCACCTCTGGTCCCAACACACTTGACTATAGTAAAACATCATAAAATCTATTGAAAAAATTGATTACCTGGAAAACGATCTCATTATAAATTGTTTATTATAAAATAAGCTAGGGCTGGCAGGTGGCATGGTGGTTAAGGGTGCTGGACTCCCACATGGCCGACCATGGTTTGAGTCCTGGATGTGGCACTTTGCTTCCTCACTTTCCCTCTGTCTCTCGCTCTGTTCCCCCCTATCAAATTTAAAAATATATGAATAAATAAAGCTAAATAAAATAATTTTTTAAATAATAAATAAATAAATATAATCCACCTTTGACTTGCCACTTGCTTCCTATGCCCAAACCACAGCTTTCTATGGTGCTGTGAGACAAGACAAGAGATTTTGAAAGTTTTTTTAAGGGCTGAATGGTGGTTCAGTAGTGAAATGCAATTCTCTGCAAAGCAGGAAGAAAGCCAGAAATCACTCCCCAGGAGGGATGGCCACACTGCAATTCCTTCTCCCCTATTCTCCTCTGGGGACTTCGGGCACGCACACACATACTCCCAGCATGAGTTTCAAGCCGCCAGGTCTGGGACTTAAACTGCAGTCAGCCCTGTGGGAGTCCAGTGTCTTAATCGCTATGCTACTCACTGGCCTGAAAAATGTTTAAGTTTAAAAATGAACCTGTATCTCCAAAACCACAAAGAGGGTAAACTAGGAAAACTGGACCTGAATGAGAATAAGCTCTAATCGCTGCAAGAATGTTCAATATTGAGCACTGCCCAGGGCACATACAACTGCACACCTAAATTCTGAGCCCAGTAACCATATGCAATTCAGAATAACAGTGTTAAGGTGGTTGCTTCTGTGCATGTAGGAACGTGTGACATGGCTTTTGACGACATGCATAGCAATGCTCAGCAAAGGCAGAAGCACTGTAACTTACTTCCATCTTGATCTTTAGTCAGGGGATCACCCTATAGATCAAGGAATCAACTCTTAATTCTGAGATGAGACAGCTGGAAGACTGGATGAGCAGCAGGCCTTCGACTAGCCAGATATGTTAAACTGGTGCCCACCAGGACCTACGTCCAGCCTTGAAAGCGCGGGGAGGGGTGGTCGTCACAAGAGTTGAGACTGTGGGCCAGAGGCCTTATCAAGTCTGCAGCCCCAGCTGTGTTGAGAGGAACAGCCTAGCCTAGGCTCCCCCCATTTTAATACTTCCTCAATCTCACATCAGAAACATTTTCTGTCTTTCTTCATCCTGCTGCACACTGGGGCCAGAGAGAGCTCTGGGAAACCTTTAATTTCCTCCTACCTCCAAATGATGCGTTTTGTACCTGAAAGTTTTCTACTCCAACATTTTCTAGAGGTCAAATATCTTTTGCACGGCTTGCATCTTTGCCTGAACTTGGCCCATGTCCTCCCAGGCCCCCTGCTGGAATCATCTTTCTCTGCCGTGCTTCCTATTGTGAGGATAAATGAGAAAAAGGCACCAGAAGGCCATTGCGATAATAAATTAGAGAGGAAAGTGCAGGCACAGAGACAGCCCCAGGCTTTATGAGGACTCCGAAGTGGGCCCGGACAATCAGGGAAACCCAGCACAAGTGCCACTGAGCATGCCACATGGGACAGGGGCCCATGTCAGAGCTGCTGTGCAAGGCGGGTGACAGAGAAGGGGGTACGATCTGGCCATATGTTTTTGGAAACAGACAGTAGAGAAGGGGAATTCAAAGTTTGCAGGAAATGCAACATAAGCATATTATTAGACCTTTAGGCTAGAAGATTCATCACAACAATTAAAATTAAATTGGAGGCATTTGCAAAATGCCTTTTGGCAATTTCATGTTTGTTTCCTTGACTATAGAGGTAGTGCTTGTATAGCCCATATCAGAAGATGTTAAAAAGACTTTACTATTGCCAAATGTCCTATATCTGGGGAGCTGGAGAAATAAGACTATAGGGGTGGGCTGGGTGGGGTGCTTTCTATAGACTAGAAACAGTACATCAAAGTGCAGATTTGAAGTTTGAACAGGCCCAATTGGCCCCCATTCAAACGAAAGACTGTAAAGCAATTTTCTAAGAAACTGTTACATCACCACTAGGAGCATGGTACTCTCAGTAAGCAGTGCAGTGTCCCAGTCTTGGAAATGTGACAGGAAGCTTACGAACTAGGAATGGCATCAGGCCCTTCGAACAGAGTAAAGAGAACTCTCTGTTAGATTCCAAATGCTAAAGTACATCTTGTTACGAACATGATGATTAATCCTCAAATGTCTAGTCTCTTCCCGATCATTAGTCTTCGTTAGTGGTTCCCAAAGTTTGGTCTCTCTACCAGCAGCATCAGCGGCACTTCAGAACTTACTAGAAAAGCAGATTATTGGACCCACTAAGACCTTGCTGAGTCAGAAAGTTGTGGGGGCGGGAGCCAGCAGTCTGTGATCTAACAGGATTTCCCAGTAGCTCCGAATGCGTGGAAATGCTGAGAAGTCCGCGGCATTGCAGCCGCTGCAGCCTTTCCTTTGCTCCAGGTTTCTGCTACAGGACACCTGCACTCAGCAGAGAGAGACGAGGAGAGAGAAAGTGAGAAATCGCCCTCTACCTCCATTCTCCTCTCCGGGTTTTGGGAACCCATGCACACACACCAAGGGTGATTTTCTTTTTCTTTTCTTTTTCTTTAATTTTTTTTTTAAGGTTTTTGCTATAAGGTGCACGCACTTGCTGGAGAAACAGAGAACAACAATGAGAAAGAAAGTGAAAAATCAACCCCCAGAGGAGGCGATCACACCACAATCCCTTCTCCTCCATTCTCTTCCTGGGAGTTTAGGCTTTCATGCACACACACACCCTGCGCGAGTTTCAAGCTGCCAGGTCCAGGACTTGAACTGTGGTCAGTCATGTGGGAGTCCAGTGCCAAAACCACCATGCTACCTGCTGGCCCCTGTAGCCATCTTTTCTTATTTTTAATTTTTTAAAAGAATTATTCATTTTATTTATCATCATTATCATCAGTATTTAATTGCTCTAAGCCTGTGCACTCATTAGAGAGACAGAGAGTGAGTAAGAATGCGCATGTGCCTGGCATGTTTCTCAAAGACTTACGGGAACTCACGCTTGTGTGGTAGGCCATGTGGGACCCGGCTGCCTTAGTCACCAGGCCACTGAGCCTGCCTGAGTTTAGAATTCTTACTTTTTTATGTATTTGTGTGTACCAGCACCAGATTTTTTTCTTTTAAAATTCTTCAACTGCTTATTTGGTGATCGATTTCACTATGGCATTACTAAAATAAAACTACATGAGCACCTTCCTAAAGTAGAACACAGCCTTTTTAATTTAATTTTATTTATTTTTTTACAAGAAAATTGACAAAGCTAGCTATTATTTGGCGGTTCACACACCTGCTTGTTTCTATGATCTGATTCACAGCAAGTAAAAAGCTGTGTCATTTGGGTTTAAGGTAAAACCTATATGTATTTCCCCATTTCAGTGATCAGACTGCTCATTTTATCCCTGGAGAAGTGCCTGTGAAGGTAAAGAGGCCAGCCTGGCATCTGATTAAACACTCGGGTAACTCTTAGGGAATGAGAGTCACCTGATGCTGAACAGCCACCCAAACTACACCTTTGCAGGGCCGTGGGGTCGACTTAGCACCTCTATGTATGTAGTTCAGTGCGATCTTGACCCTACAGGTGAACAGGCAAGGTTTCACTCATTGCTTTTTGTAGCCGACAAAGCTTAGACTCGCACAGGTAAAGCCCCGTCAGTAGAATTTCTCACTACACAGTGTCAACTCCGGGGTCAAATCCGGAGTGCCATCTCTGCTTCAGTTCCCTGAAGCTGCCCAGTCCCTATTGTGTCAGGTCTGGGAGGCTGCCCTATTTGTTGAATTATCTTCCGCAGTTTACCATTTTGTTAAATTCTTACCTCTCAGCTCCTCCATGGCAACTCATTCCCGAGTCTAGGATACCTGCCCTGCAGCTCACCCAGCTGGACAGGACTGCACTAATTAAGGCCAGTGACATTCCTGGTCATTTTTGTCATTGTCTATGCCTATTCACTTGTTCTTATTTAACCTTCAGACACCATTATTAGGGAAATTGTGCTTCAAGAAAAGCTGTTCTAATATCCCTAGGGCTTATCTTCTCAGAGTAGAAAAGTACAGCCAAAATGGGAGTGTAATCTTATGAATAAATTACATCGGCCTTTTAGAAAGATTATTCAGTAAGTAATTGAGACATGATCATTTACATGCTCTATGGAAAAATCAACAAAATGCATATTAAAAATAATGTCCCAGGATCTAAAAGCCACAAAGCAGTATTAGGAATACTGACTTCATCTTTCCCATTAATTTTTTGTTGTTCCGAGTCTTGTCAAGCCAAAAAGAACAACGGCAAAGTTATAAGAAAAAATGGAAAGGCATTGGTCTCACAGAGTCAGTGTCCCGTAAAGGTCAGCCCCGCGAGCGGCAGGGCCAGCTGGAGATGACGGGTCTGCAGACCCTAAGGAGGTCAGTCTGAAGGAGTTTACACGGGCGACGGTGGCGGCAATAGTGGAGGGTCGTACGGAGATGGGGAGGGGCAGGGGCAAACCCTCGTGAGCAGAAGCACCTGTGGTGAGGGTAGTCTGTGCAGAGAATGAGGGCCATCCTGAGGAGCCTCCAAACCTGGAATTACCTAGAGAAAAAGGCCTGTAGAAGTCACCCATGGAGCCAGGAGAGAAAGACTGCAACCACCAAGAAGTCTGGTCAGCCCCATTCCTCCTGGTTCTTGTGTCCTTTTTTTTTTTTTTTTAAAGCATATTTTTTTATAGGGCACGTGTACTGACCAGAGAGACAAAAGGCCAGAAATCACCCCCCCAGAATTTTTATATAGCAATCTTTTTTTCTAGATAAACTATTCCCCAGTCTTTACAATAATAATTGCATATTAACCAGACTAGGGACAAGGGAACATAGATGGGTTTTAAATTTTATTTATTTTTCAGTACTGGGACCTTGTACTCGCTCTAGGTAATGTGAGACATAAGTATCATGCCTTTCATATATTCAATATAAATGAACAATTACAATGCTCAGTTGCCACATCAGTTTAATCAGTTTAATCAGTAGACAGCTATAAAAGAAGGAGGAACACAGATAAGAACATATTTTAGAATTTCTGATTAGGGGGACCAGCAGTTGGCGTAATGGCTATGTTGCCGGGGTCCCATGTAGTCGACCACAGTTTGAGTCCTGGACCCGGTGGCTTAAATTCATGCCAGGTGCGTGTGCGTGCGTGCCCAAGATCCCGAGAGGAGAATGGAGGAGAAGGGATTGCAGCGTGGCCATCCCCCCGGGGGATGATTTCTTGCTTTCTGTCTCTCTGTCTTTGTCTTTCTGGCAAGCTCACGTGCCCTATAGCAAAA
>NW_006160119.1:1142297-1153216 GCF_000334495.1 Tupaia belangeri chinensis
GGGGGCGGCAATAGTGGAGGGTCGTACGGAGATGGGGAGGGGCAGGGGCAAACCCTCGTGAGCAGAAGCACCTGTGGTGAGGGTAGTCTGTGCAGAGAATGAGGGCCATCCTGAGGAGCCTCCAAACCTGGAATTACCTAGAGAAAAAGGCCTGTAGAAGTCACCCATGGAGCCAGGAGAGAAAGACTGCAACCACCAAGAAGTCTGGTCAGCCCCATTCCTCCTGGTTCTTGTGTCCTTTTTTTTTTTTTTTTTAAAGCATATTTTTTTATAGGGCACGTGTACTGACCAGAGAGACAAAAGGCCAGAAATCACCCCCCCAGAGGGATGATCATTCCACAATCCCTTCTCCATTCTTTTCGGATTTTGGGCATGCACACACATGTGCCCAGAATGGGTTTTAAGTTGCCGGGTCTGGGACTCGAACCACGGACTGTGTGGGAGTCCAACAATGTAACCATTATGCCATCTGCTGGTCCCATATTTTTAAAATTTTTATATAGCAATCTTTTTTTCTAGATAAACTATTCCCCAGTCTTTACAATAATAATTGCATATTAACCAGACTAGGGACAAGGGAACATAGATGGGTTTTAAATTTTATTTATTTTTCAGTACTGGGACCTTGTACTCGCTCTAGGTAATGTGAGACATAAGTATCATGCCTTTCATATATTCAATATAAATGAACAATTACAATGCTCAGTTGCCACATCAGTTTAATCAGTTTAATCAGTAGACAGCTATAAAAGAAGGAGGAACACAGATAAGAACATATTTTAGAATTTCTGATTAGGGGGACCAGCAGTTGGCGTAATGGCTATGTTGCCGGGGTCCCATGTAGTCGACCACAGTTTGAGTCCTGGACCCGGTGGCTTAAATTCATGCCAGGTGCGTGTGCGTGCGTGCCCAAGATCCCGAGAGGAGAATGGAGGAGAAGGGATTGCAGCGTGGCCATCCCCCCGGGGGATGATTTCTTGCTTTCTGTCTCTCTGTCTTTGTCTTTCTGGCAAGCTCACGTGCCCTATAGCAAAAAAAAAAAAAAAAAAAAATCTGATTACAGAAAGGCATTGCTTAATGGCCCCTCGTGGCTGCACGTTATGAAATGCAGCCGTGGGGCTGCGGTGGCGGGACTGGGCCGAGTAAGCTGTGGAGCTGGGAGTCATCACTACCACCCCCGGGCTTCCCCAGTGACTGTCCCTCTCCTAAGTAGCACAGTTATCCCGTCAGCTCCCACTTAGAGACTGTTGACTTTCCTTCCCGTCTGGGCGCTGCAGGGTAAGCAGGGCACAAGACTGTGGGGCGGAGGAGGAAGCAGCAGTCCCACGTGACGCGCTTTCTTCCGAGGGGCCTTGGCCGCGGAACCGGTACTCTTACCCCCTCACGTAACTGAGTGCCACATTAGCAATGGCATGGTTTGAGGGATGAAAATACATTTGAGAGCAGCTCAGTGGTCACAGAGCTATGGTTGTGACCCCAGCCGTGAAGCCGGTCCCCGTTTTCTTACCCCAGGTCTGGACCTCTGGAGCAGTGCTGCTCTGACCAGGTGTGTTAGGCAGCACCAGTTAGATGGGGGGAGGGGGGACTTCACATAGTAAATGGAAAATGCCATTCTCCTGAAACTAAATTTCTCAGAGATGGATCCATTCTTTTCTTCTTTTCTTTTTCTTTTTCTTTTTTTTTGGGGGGGGGGAGAAGTTTTTGCTATGGGGCGCGTGGGCTTGCTAGAAAGACAGAGACAGAGAGACAGAAAGCAAGAAATCACCCCCCAGGGAGAATGGCCACGCCACAATCCCTTCTCCTCTATTCTCCCAGCGTGAGTTTAAGCCACTGGGTCTGGGACTCGAACTGCAGTCAACTACATGGGAATCCAGCAACATAGCCATTACGCTAACTGCTGGTCGCATAGAAATGGACTCACTCTTTATAGGAAAAAAACAGGCTATGTAACATTTCAGAGGCTTTAAGTTTTTTGAATATATTATACACAAGGTTTATGTTGGAAACAGAGGAAAGGGATACTTTTTTTTTGAGGGATTTTTTGCTATAGGGTACATGTACTTTCCAGAGTGACTGAGACAAACAGAGAAACATAAACCAGAAACCACCCCCGAGGGAGTTTGTTCACACTGCAATCTCTTCTCCATTCTCTTCTAGGGATTTTGAGCACACGTGCACACATGCCCAGTGTGGGCTTCAAGCAGTCGGGACTGGGACTCGAACCGTGGTCAAACGTAGGAGTCCAGTGCCTATACCACCTGCTGGCCCTGGAAAGGGATAGTTTTTGATACAAGTGGATGGATTACGTTGCATTCTAGTCATTCAGTTTAAACAATTTGTAAGTTTATATATGTATTATGTAAGACTAAAATATTTCTGTAATTTGCTTTATTTATTTTGAGGTAAATGTCTAAGCCATAGTGTAGTTCAGTGGTAAGTAAAGCAGGGCAGGTAATGATGGGGACACAGTTGGAGTACTGCGTACATTCATGACAGTTGTCCACAGACACAGCAAAGAAGGAGGCGTTGAGAGCGGCCGCGGGGAGGGGGCTGTGCATGGAGAGCTGGGGGCGGGGGCCCGCCCCGGCCCCAGCCAGTGGCTACCTGAGCTGGAGCCTGCGTGGCCCACCACAGGCACGCCCTGACCCAGCAGCATGGACGGACACCCTGACTGCACTCTGAGCATGCCCACATCCAGACAGGACCGAGATGGCGGAGGGTCGCAACGTGCCCTGTCCTGTCTGTGAGTGGACATACTCTCTGGCAATTAAACAGAGGGGATAAGAAAGGAGGTGGGCATTTCAATACATTCTCAATGAGCAAAATTCAGCAAAAAATGAATATAAAAATGATTATTTTTCAGTTATGAGACAAGTTACAGTAACTATGTTATAATTGCAAATAACGGGTGAGTTTGCAAAAGTTTAATTACATCTTAATGAATTCCTAAAGACTTTCTTTAGTGCTACTATATTTTTTTCTGTGTGTGATTTTTAGTAGAAATAACATGCTCTTTGTGTATTAACTGGACTGCTTGGGAGGATAGTAAATGGTTCAATATTGACTAGAGTAATAGAGGAGCATTAAGATCTATTTGTATTCGCTAATAATCATTCATTTTCAGATACACAGGAGGACAGAGGTGGGATGTTTCAGTCTCAGCAATACCACAATGTCTCCGTCATATCATTATCACTCTGTCGGTTTCCCCATAGGGCACACAGAGAGACAGAGAGAGACAGTGCAAGGCAGAGTGAGAAACCTCCCCGGGGGTGGCCACGTTGTAGTACCCTCTCCTCTGATCTCCTCCTGGGATCTGGGGCACACACACACCCGTGCTCAGCATGACTTCCATGTAAACCGCTGGGTCCAAGACTCGAACCTCAGTCTGCCATGTGGGAATCCAGCACCTTATCCACCATGCCACCTGCTGGTCCCTACAGTGTAACACTTTTTGTTTCCTTACATACCCTTTTTCTAGAGCTGGATGCTCTTGAAAGCCAGCAAGAAAGTTTAAACTAATGTACGTTCCTCTTCTAGAGGCCTCTCTCAGGGCCCTGAGGGAGGCATTAGCAATATTCTTGTGGTCTTATATTTTGGTAAAATTTGCAAAAGATATTTTAACTGCAATTGATTTTAGAAAACTCTTTTTGTTGACTTTTTCTCCTTCACAGTTCTTTTCTTGTCAGGTAATACTGAAGTGACCATGGGTATATTTTAGATTTGGCTCAAAGGAAGTTAAAATACGTATACATTTAGATTTAATTTGGATTTAGTGGGGTATATAAATGTAGTTTGTAATCAGGTCTGTGCGTGTGGTCAAATTATTGCTAAATGTCTAATAGAGAAATGCACATTGAAATATTCCTATTACTGGGGCCAGCAGGTGGTATGGTGGTTAAGGGCACTGGACTCCCACTGGCCAACTGCAGTTTAAGTCCCGGATCTGGTGGCTTGCTTTCTCACTCCCCCTCTCCCCTTCCCTCTCAGGTCAAATTAAAATAAATAAATAAAATGAAATAATATAGTTCTTTTTAAAAAAATAAAAAAGAAACGTTTGTACTACTTGCTGTAATCAATCGCTGAGCTTGAAATCTCGATGTAAACGTGTATATGGTACCCAGCCCCGGGTATGTGGGAAGTAAAGGAGAAACAGAATCAGAAGCTAATCTGTGGAGCTTTCTCAGAGCAATATCTGAATTATCTTTCTGTTATCTCTGTAACACATATTAAAAAATTATTATACGAAAAGATTATTAAAGACCTTGGAGTCCCAAAATGCAGGAATGAAACATTTTAGGCACATCAATGAATTGGGGAGATATCTGTTATTTTCTAAGTCCTGTGAGGTTTATGGTATTTGTCATTCAGACATATAATTTGTTACCATTTCTTATTCCATTCTAAATATTCACTTTGCATCTGATTTAATGTTTACAATTTCGTAATGTTTCATCTTTTTTTTTTCTTTTTTTGGGGAGGTTTTTGCTATAGGGCACGCGCGCTCGCCAGAGAGATAGAAAGCGAAAAATCACACCCCAGGGGGGATGGCCACACTGCAATCCCTTCTCCTCCATTCTCTCGGGATCTTAGGCACGCATGCACACGCGCCCAGCGCAAGTTTAAGCCACTGGGTCCAGGATTCGAACCACAGTCGACTACATAGGAGTCCAGCCACATAGCCATTATGCTAACTGCTGGTCCCATACTGTTTAATTTTCTATGCCAATTTGACTATGCTAAGGATGGCCAGATAGCCAGTAAATGATACCAAGTCATGTTTGAGAGGGTGTTTTGGGAAGAGATTAGTTTGTTTTCTTGTTTTCATTTTGTTTGTTTGTTTGTTTTTGTTTCTTACTTTGCTATAGTGTGTGCACGCTCACCAAAGAGAGACAAAAAGGTAGAGAGAGAGGGTGAGTGAGGAACTTCTCCCTGGGGTTTGGCCATGCCCAGTCGCCTCTCATTCTCCTCTCAGGCACACACCAGAGCCAATGTGTTTTCAAGCTGCCATGTCTAGGACCTGAACAGCACAGGCGGCCACGTGGGATCCAATCACCTTAACCTCCACGCCACCTGCTGGTCGAAGATCAGCCTCTGAATCAGTCCAGTGACTAATGAAGTCTCTCACAAGTGTGGACAGGTGTCACCCGCCACCGTCACCCAGTAGATGGCTAGAATAGAGCAGAGAGACGGAGGATGGGCTGGTTCACTTTCTCCTCTGGGCAGGGAGGAGATCTTCTCTCTTCTCCTGCCCTCAGGCAGTGCTCCTGGTTCTCATGTCTTACGACTGGGACTAAAATTACCCTGCTGGCTTCCCTGGGCCTCCAGCTTGCAGATAGCAGCTCTTGAGACTCCTTAGCCTTCATCATCGTGTAAGCCAATTCCCATAATAGATCCTGTGTGTGTGTGTGTGTGTGTGTGTGTGTGTGTGTGTGTATTTGTTCTATTGGTCCTGTTTCCCTAGGAAACTTTAATATATATTTCATGTTTTTTTTAAATAAGGTTCCCCACACTGAATAAACATTTCAAAAACCCAGATCTCCATTTGTTATATATTCCTTGTTTCAAAAAAAATTTAAGGGGAGGTCAGCCGGTGGCATGGTGGTAAGGGCGCTGGACTTCCGTGTGGTTGACCATGGTTTGAGTCCCAGACCTGGCAGCTTGCTTTCTCCCCACCCTCACTCTGTCCCTCTCTGGTCAAAGTTAAATAAATAAATACAATAATTCTTTTAAGAAAAAGGTTTAAGGTGTCTTCCCAACACAATAATTATGGTGCTTTTATTTGTAACCCATTTAGCCAAGAGGCACAAAATTTGTTCTTTAAAAGAGATTTTTGCTATAGGGTATGTGTGTTCACCAGAGAGACAGAGACAGAGAGACAAAATGAGAAATCACCTCTTGAGGGGATGGCCACACTGCAATCCCTTCTCCTCCATTTTCTTCTCAGGATTTTGGGCATGCACGCTCGGTGTGAGTTTTAAGCTGCTGGGTCCAGGACTTAAACTGTGGCTGGCTACGTGGGAGTCTAGTGACATAACCATTACAGCATCTGCTGGCCCCCAAATACTTTGTAAAAACAATCTAATATCAAGGAAGGCGTGAGGGGAAGAAAGAGAGAGAGGGACCCCTATCTACAGAAGGTGTGACTGCATGAGGGATGCACCCGGCTTTGCATTTAAACAGATAAGCCCTACTTTCATCATTCATGAACTATGAGCCAAGTTAGTTCATCTCTTCACACCACAGTTCTCTCATTCATACAATGGGGAAATACCAGCAACAGCAAGATTACGAAGAAGACATGACAGCGTGTGTCCTGGCAAGCCTGGCACACGTAAGACAGTTAATAAAAATGTAAAGCCCTTCATTCTTGAATGCGTAGTCCACGTTATATTCCCTGAAACAGCCTTACTAATATGCAGAAAAGAAACGATTACGTTTTCCTGCTCTCTCGACAGCATTACGAGCAGCACAACATATGTGGGAAGTTCATTTCTTCTTCTGTCAAGACATGAAGCTGAGTAAGGTGCAAAAATATGTCATCTCCCATGCGAGCGGAAGTCATCGGATATCTGTTGTAGAAGAGCTAAGAGGTGGAAAGGGGTAACAAATTTAAGAATCTGTAAAAAGTTATGTTATAAGGTCACAAAAACAGGGTTTTGTACCTAAGTTAATGAGTTTATTTCAAAGCCAAAGCGGTTGTTTTGGTATTTGTCTCTACCAACTCCTGTTTTTCAAAGGTGTCTGAGCACAGTAGCTCAGGAATATCTAAACCGAGTGGCAGGGTTAGAAGTAGCTCAGAAGTCAGCTCAGAGTCCAGGCGTCTCCCAGACAGGTCTGCCCTTCACAGCTGGGATGGTACAGGCAAGAGGGGTGGGGCTCCTGCAAGAGGCACCATAATAACTAGCAAGGGGGCAGCACTTACTGCAGGAAAATCAGCCAGGCCTAGGGCACGAGAGGCTTAGTATTAAGCAGAAGAAGCAGTGGTTGGAACGCCGTAGAGTAACTGGAGATGTCTCAGTGCCCTGTCCGTCAAGGACTGTGCATGCACCCTGCTTACCCTCGTCTGGAGGGCTACAGGACCTACAGAACAGGACGGAAGCAGGAACGCTAGGGACACATGCTTTCCGCCAGAGCTCTCTGCAGAATGGGGCTCGACTTCCTTTTCTTGCCGGAGGATTAAAGGCGACCTGAGTCTCCAGAGACATCTGAGTCTGTCTTCTTTGGTCTCAGACTCCAGAGCACTGTGCTCAGACCATAGAGTATGAAACGCTGGCTGAACAGAGCAGACGGGTTCTGACTGACCTGCCTGGGCTCCCCTTTGCTCCTTAGCCAGCTCAGCCGTCCACCCCGCCCGCCCACTGCATCTCTGCGTAAAGCATCGGGCACGTCTGCGAGACACCGGGATGTGGGGTTAGCCTCTGAGCTACTGCTAATCCTGTCTGGTTTTCAAGTTTCCTGATCTACTGTGCTCAGATGCCTTTGAAACCCTACGATCTCCGGGCTGTAGGGGGCATTACAGTTACTCTGTCTTCTCTCACTCGCTCTCTTTTTAAATAATTATTTCCTTTTTTTAAATTTGCTATAGAGCATGTGCACTCGCCAGAGAGAGTCAGTGAGATAAAATGGGAAAGTGAGAAAGCAAACCACCAAGTCCAGGTCTGGAACCGCAGTCGGTCACGTGGGCATCCAGTGCCTTGACCACCACACACCTGCTGACCCCAGTCTTCTCTTCAGTGACACAGAACCCATTGCTACAACATCCCCCGAGGAAAGGTCACGGACCCCTGCTCTCTGCAAAAGACGGTCCGTCCCTCCAGCTCTCGTTTTAGAAGGCCTGTCCCTGTTGTCACATCACGGCTCCTCCCTGCAGTGCTCCCCACTAGCCATGTCACCTCCTTAGACTTCCCAAATGTACCCCCATTTCCTTCACAGATAGCCCTTTGACACTTCTGATCACACACAGACAGGAGCACATGCACAGAGACCATCGCACCTTCAGCCTTCCTCACGGAGCCTAACATCAGGGTGCTTTAAAGCACGTCTGCCTCAGGATAGAACTCGGTACACTCCTGGGACCAGCAGTTGGCGTAATGGCTATGTCACTGGAGTCCCATGTACTCGACTGTGGTTCGAATCCCAGACCCGGTGGCTTAAACTCACAACAGGTGAGTGTACATGTGTGCCCAAGATCCCGAGAGGAGAATGGAGGAGAAGGGATTAGGGGGTGATTTCTTGCTTTCTGTCTGTCTCTGTCTTTCTGGCAAGCGTACATGCCCTATAGCAAAAACTTTTCCAAAAAAAAGAGCCCGGTGCAGTCCTTCCCCAGTTCTCACTCATTTCACTGACCCGTGTTCAGTGGCCTCCATGTGACAAGGAGTGTGGTGGGGCTAGTTGCCCAGGATGCAAAGGCAATCAAACAGCTCCATAAATAGATGCAAAATCGCGCTTTGCGGAGTGCGCCAGAGTGACAGGTGCCACACAAGGACACGATGGGAAGGACCCAGGTGGGACATCAAAATCTGCCCTGGGGAGTCTGCACTGAATTGCGGTCTAAAGCAGATGTGTACTGAGGGAGACGGTGAGAGGCCACAGCAGCAAGCGAGAGCAGCAGGGACAGGCTAAGTGGGAGGCCACGTGGAGCCGGGGTGCACAGAACGAGGGGCCAGGGCAGCAGGCTCCGGGAGGAAGGAGCGGACCTCTCTCAGAGCCGCCAGGATGGGGAGCTTCGGCTTCATCCCGAGCAAGTAGGAGCCAAGGAGAGAGCGTGAGCACAGGGTTAGGCTGTGGGCCTGGGGATGGGGTCGGGGCGGTGGTAGGTCAGCTTCTCCTTACACGACCCCTGGCTATGCTCAGGGACACTGAAGAAGCGGCCATGACGGTACTTTGGGCAAGAAGTAAGGATGGTCTTTCTGGCAAGCTTAGAATCGATAACGAGCACTTTTTTTTTTTTTTTTTTTTTTTTTTGAGAGGTTTTTGCTATAGGGAGTGTGCGCTCGCCAGAAAGACAGAGAGACAGAAAGTGAGAAATCCCCCCCCCGGGGGAATGGCCATGCTGCAGTCCCCTTCCTCCATTCTCCTCCTGGCATTTCGGGCATGCATGCACATGCACCTGGTGTGACTTTCAAGCTGCCAGGACTCGAACTGCTGTCAGCCATGGGAGAGTCCAGAGCCCTAACCACTACGCCACCTGCCGATCCCTTTCTTTGACTGAGGCAGAGGGGATTGGAGGAGAAATCCTTAATTTTTACAATGTTTTGCAGAGCAGGTATAAGAACTGAATGAAGAACTAAGTTTTTAAAGTTCAATTAAATTTAAATACATATTTAACAACCCAGTTTCAAGGTTAGCATTTGTTAAGAAATAAAACAGGAAATAAAAATCAAGTCACCCTGTTAGAAGTAGAGGGGTCGGCAGGTGGCGTAATGGTTAAGGACTCTGACTCCCGCGTGGCCAACTGTGGTTCAAGTCCCGGACCTGGCTGCTTGTTTTCTCACTTTCTCTCTCTCTCTTACCCAATCCCTCTCTGGTCAAATTAAAATCAATAAAGTTAAATAAAATAATTTTTTAAAGAACTAGAAAAATTTCACTGAAGAGAAACTTTACAATAGCCTCCAAAACAAATTTGATTCTAATTCATAATTAAAGAGCAGCTACAGTGCAGGATTCCCAGCCTCTCTCTTCTGACCGGTCATCGGCTTCTGCTCTCACAGGTGAGCAGAGGAGAGAGGGCCGTGCAGACGGAGGACAAGGCTCAAGAAGGGGACTCCCTGTGCCTCGGTCTTCCCTCAGGGTTATTTGTCGCCGACAGGGTGGCCTTGGACCAGAGTGTAGGGCCCTCTGCTTGCTGGTCCCATGGGGCGTTTCTCCCTCTCTGTTTAAGGGTTGACAGCGCTGAGCCGAGTCAGACACACCCAGTCTTCTCTTTTTTCTTTTAATTGCCAGACGGTGCACGTGTTTGCCCAAGAAAGGGAGAGGGGGAGGGGGAGGGCGCCCTCCAGCGTGGCAGGGTCGCACCAAAAACCTCTTCCCTCCACTTCTGCATACCCTGCTGGGATTTGGGTTGCACAGATGTGGCTGATGCCACTGGGGGTGCGGGGAAGGGGCCTGCACCCTGGCTAGCCACGTGAGACCCAGCTCCCTTAGCCACTAGGCTGTGGAGCCGACCCAGACAAGTCCAGTGGTCGCCCCAGCACCGGCATAACGAGCTGGGTCCTCTGGGCGAATTCCTCAGCCTCCGTAGCAGTTCCGCTGCTGTGAAATGCATTCTTCTCCACAGTTGCCTTAGACCACACCTGCCTCTGCTTCCTGAAGATGATCCCCCTATTTTTACCCTCTCTCGTCCTGCCAGCGTCGCCTCCAACCTCCCCCACAGCTTCTCTAACCGTTACGAAGTCCCCTTGATTCAGTTATGTGAAGTCACCACCCATGTGACAGATTTCCACTTGGCGCTGGAGCTGAGATAGCAGACAAAAAGATTCACGTTTCCAGCATTAGAGTGACAAAGGTTTTCTTGGGCCAGCACGTGGCATGAAAGTTAAGGCATTTGATCCCACATGGCCACCTTCACGGTTCGAGTATCAGACCCAGCTGTTTGAGACTCACACCAGGTGCACGTGTGTGTGCCCCCGTCCCAGAAGGTGCACCGAGAGGTGGCTGTGGGACGGCGTCCCCTGGGCGTGCTTTCTCGCTTTCTCATCCTCCCCCTCTCTGGCAAGAGCGCACATTCTACAGCAAAATAAAGGGTCTGGTGGCGTGGCAGGCCTCGGCCTCAGCCTCCCAGCTGTGATGACAGGTTCAGTTCACGATGCCTGGTCTTGGAGACAGGGTCGGCAGGCCACCGAGAGCTCAGTGGGGGGAGTGTGGACTGTGGGGGGAGAGCCGAGGTGGGGGGAGTGGACTGTGGGGGGAGAGCTGAG